>NW_027412681.1:6004667-6604667 GCF_025532065.1 Leptinotarsa decemlineata | reverse complement strand
ACATCGGGAAGGGTAGCTTGTAATATCCTCCAAAGCATGTTGGATGTTGTTCACAGCAAAACTGTGATAATACCCTTCACCAGGAAGAGAAAATTTATTGATCTAATGCCACTTTTCCTCAATGGTGGGGTCATTCCATTTGGAACGGAGGTGAAATATCTTGGCGTAGTCCTTGATAAAAAACTCTCGTAGAACGCTCACTTGGAAAAAGTTTTACACAAAGACAGACTGTCCCTATGGATATGTCGAAGGATTCGTGGTAAAACTTGAGGTTTGGGTCCCAAACAAATCCATTGGATTCATGTGACGATTGTCAAACCAATGATCACTTATTGGGTAATTAATTGCCTGGTGGCCGAAGGCTTTACAGAAAACGGCCCAGGCGAAGCTCTCTGGCTTACCGAGACAGGCTTGTCTGGCCATCAGTGGTTCCATTAGTACCATACAGTCAGCGGCCATATATATCCTTCTAGATCTACCTCCTCTCCACATTTTTTCTGAAAAGAGAGGCTGGATGGACTGTATATAGATTTGTGCACATAGCCAATTGCACAAATCAATGTAATGTAGAGTGCAACAGACTGTTGGTTGAGATTGGAAGTCACAGCATTCTGGAAATGACCTCTGACTTCATGCCTCCAACTGACAACTACGAACTGCCTTATTAAGTACTGTTCCTGAGTAGAGAGGACTGGATCCTTCATCAAAAAGGAAATATTGAGAACGGATAGTTGTTGGTTCACAGATGGATCAAAAACACCTTCAGGTTCTGGTGCAGGTGTTTTTAGTCGCAGATTCAGGACAGAGATATCAACCTGTTTAAAAACCTATGCGACTGTATTTCAAGTGGAAATTTACGCTATTGATTAGTGTGCGGAGAAATTGGAAGAATCGAATCTCATACACAAGTCAATAAAAATATTCTTGGACAGTCAAGCCCTGTTGGAAGCTCTAACTCCTACCGAGCAACGTCTAAATTGGTAGCAAATTGCCGAAAACGACTCTCCTCGATAGGAAGACTCAACAGATTGTCTCTGGTCTGGATTCCTGAGCATAATAGCCTGGAAAGCAATGAGGCTGCAGCACCCAAGGGAGGGTGCTGCAAGCTGCTTCATCTGACCAGAACCTGTCATTGGCATCGCTTTAGGCTTTGCCAAACACTCCAAGGCGTTTATTCACTTTTCGAAGCTTGATACCAAACAGTTGTTGGACTACAGTAGGAATGAACTACGATGTCTAATAGGCCTTCTTACAGGTCACTATCGTTTGAATCATCATTTGCAGAGACTGGGACAGTTAGAAGATAGTGTGTGTCACCTCTGTTTGGAAAATAATGAAACAGCAGAGCATATACTTTGTGCCTGTGCCTGCTGGGGACCGAATCAGGTTTTTAGAGTTCGGCAGAGCCGTACTCTTACCATCTGACTTGAAAGATCACTCACCATACAAACTCATCGGCTTCGGTAATAAGCTGGGTTTATTTGGTCGAGTGTGTGAGCCACAATAAACCCTTGTGATTTGCGGTGGAGGATCGAATAGACTCACTCACTTTGGACCTAACATAATCTAACTTAGGTTAGATTATGTTAGGTTTTGTTACATTATTACATGAAATTTAAGTAATAACCTAAGCTTGGAAGTTGAACAATGTCAATATTAAATAGTTCAACTCAGATTAGTTCAAGTTATCACTTCTGTCGGGCGTCCCGAGACGCACACGTTTTTTTCATATTGTGTTGCGTTCAAATGAATGATATCTAATCCAATTCCACAATGAATATTTGGAGTACACTGATTAGAAAACATTGATTTTCGTATAATTCAATATTCATATGAAAGCTGTTATTTCGAAAGTACTTTTTCTCAGGTGAAATTCAATGTTTATATGAAAGTAGTTGTTTCGTACGGGATTTTTCTTCCGGTTTGTATCTGAGAGTAACTTCTATGCATGACCTCTACATATTTTTGAATAGTTTTTTTGAATTTGAATGCATTCTTCTTACTGGAAGTTTTATATAATTTTTTGTATAAAGATGTAGAAGTAAAAGCCAAAAAGGGTTTGCTATTTTTTTTTAATTGACGTTTTGAGATGATTTTAGCATATTTTTCTATTTTAGAGTGATCCCAATGCCTATTCGCATAATATCCTTGTATTAGAGGATTGATTCGATTTGTGAAAATTTTCCTGACAAATTATTTATTCTCACTATAAAAATCCACAATTTATAAAAAATACTATTCATGTTTCGCGTACATTCACAACAGATGAACACTGTGAAACTGTTCTGCCTGAAAACTCCCCAAAAGCATAATTTCCAAATGTATTGTCGAATATTCGTGTGGTTTTCCTTGGTTTTTCAACTTTTCATGATCTGAAAACTCAACCAACCTTTCAATCAACAAAGAATCTGCTGGAGTTTAATGAAATGCAAACTGAAAAGTTTACTTCTGAAAGTTACTCCGTAATATAAACCTCTGAAGAAGCAGTAATTTCTCGTGTTATACATTTGGCCCACAAATTCAATAATCAATGGAAAAATGAAATCTGATCGAACATGAGGAAGTAGATAGCCAAAATCTGTTTTACCAAAAACGAAATTTACACTTGATTCGACTTTTCTTAAGTTGGTTGAAATTTCGAAGAAGATTCCTTCACGTTCTCAAAACCTATAAAAATACTTTAAGATGAGTATATTTTCAGGAGATGATGATTTCTGTGAAAGAAACGTTTTGGCTTTCTACTTCTTCATTTTCAGTTTGTGTATTTGCATTCTCTTTTGCATGATCTACACAATTTCATAAATATTTTATTTTGGAATTATTGACTTTCATCCTTTCGATGAAAGACTCTCACCTTCTCTTTATGAAAATGGAGATGTAGAAAGTCGAAACCCTTCTTTCCCAAAAATTTATATCCTGAAAAATATACCCCTTTTAGTTTGATCAAGATTCCTTTGACTGGGATGTAATCAAATGAGCGGGTGGAATTTATAAATATAAGTGGTATGCTACCTGTTCTGGTGAACTATCCACCGCCTTAGAATTGATAAATTTCATGTTAAATAATCAGCTGAGCTATATTAACTCTTCATATTGTATTTGCGAACGATGTTGTGACATACCAACCAGCCCAGTGTTGCCAGGTAATTTACATACTAAGCAGTAAATTTTCTGTCAGTAAAACAGCAGATCGATATAAAATCAGTAGATAATTTATTACATTTCATAAGGACATACACTTTGCACTATTTACAGTGATTTGATATTACAGTGGATTTTCAACTCTCAAACAATTAAACAATCGTTCAGAAGATGAAGTCTTCTACATAGCAACACTGAACATGGCGCTCCTCTCGTGCGATTTCCTCTTCATACTTGGTAGATTGATTAGGATTATTCCACAGTCTGATGGCATCGTTATAAAACTGTAGATATTGCTGACTTTGCTTTTATTATGCCATAACAATGAGTCATGCGCTCAAAATCACGAATGTCATAACTTCAATTGTCTTTGCGCTTTGCGCTCATCATCACAACTCTCATAACCTAACAGATTGAACGTCGCGATTTATGAGTTGAATGATGTAACTACCACGATTTTGCCACTTTGTTCTATGTATTAAAAAACTAGGCTGTATTTTTTATGGTGAACTTTTCAGTTTTCCGATTCTCCGTTGAAATTATAGAATTCGATTGAGAATAAAGAAGAACAATTTTACAAAATTCTTAATTGTAATTCCATCATGAAATCAAATTTTCACTAATTCATTCTATTTTGTTTCAGGTAAGTGCTTCCTTCTTTCTTTCCGAAACGTGAGCTAACTTTCGAGCTTCAAATAACTGGTGAGTTTCGAATGAAATTATTGTTTCTAGCCACTTTCAACGGTTCGGAGTGCTATTTCGTATACGACTCGCCTACGAATGTGAAAATTCTTCAGACAGTTGCGGCAAAGTCATTGGAAATTGATGGAGTTTGGAAAAACATCAGTTGTTTGATATATTGAGCTGAGCATGGAACCCATATAGAGTTTATAAATAAGTACGTTTGTGATATCAAGTTGAGAATGAAACCTCAACAGCGGAGTGTTCCGAAAACGAAACAAACATTTTCGGGCGAAGTATTGAAAATAAAAAAAAACAATATCCGCCTTTTTTGTTTCGAGTGTCTTGGTTTTTCACATTTTTTTTTTCAATCGACGATCGCCTGTCAGGTACTGATGATGCCCAATAGGCTGAAACAGTTGTCTACCGATGCTCTTGAATTGAAATCAAATTGTGAATAATCAGAATAGCATTTATCTGGTTTTCATGTCATTGTCATGACATAATTTTCCGGCAGCTTGACTGCATCAACTTTTTTTGATTCTATATAATTTCTAGAAACATATGAATCAGTTTTCCGATGGCATTCCGGAAGAGCTTGCCAAATTTCTACCAACGCAGTTGTCGGTTTCAAAGATTGATCAAATCACCAACGCCGACATAAAAATATGACAAGCTAACTTGGGTGGGTTCCTCTTTTGTCTCGCTGTCGTTTATGCAGTTATTTTCATCAAGTACTCTTTTTGGTTTCTCACATTTCATCTTCAATTGAGGACAATTTGACTGCTGATGCCCAACAGGCTGAAACAAATGTCTATCGGTGGTTCTTGAATCGAAATCAAATTGTGGATGATCAGAATAGTACTAGTAGTAGTATTCATCTTTTCATTTTCATGGAATTATTTTCCAGTAGCTTAACTGCATCAACCTTTTTAATTTTTTATTATTTTAAGAAACATGTTGACCCCGTTCTTGATGGTATTTCAGGATAGCTTGCCAAATTTCTGATAACACAGTTGTTGGTTTCAAAGATTGGTCAAAAATGTTTGCTCTTGCGAGCTGTTTTGATTTGATTCCTCGTTTTCTACACTATTTACTAAAAACATATTTTGTCTTCTGTTGTCTCTTCTAATATTTTGATTTTGTTGGGGACGATAATTTGGTGAGTTTTGAGAGAAACGATTTCTATTCATAGGGTTGTTTTGTCTGTTAACACTATTGAATCTCCCTCGAAAATTGTTGTTTGGGATGTACCTTGTATTGTTATGTCTGTTCGAACTGTTTTGATACCTGTTCCCGTTTTGTCCTCTATATCTATTGTTAACATTTTTGAAATGATGATTTTGTTTATTTCGAATGTGAAACATAGTCGGTGGTTGATGGTTGTCTTGTGTGAATTCGTCTTTTGCTCCATTAATTGCGTCTGTCAGTGTGTTGTAATTCCGAGCTTTTATAATAGTTCTAAGTTCTGTATTTTGTATACCTTTTGCGAAAACGTCAATTGCCAGTTTTTCATTCTCTTTCCTGAAAATTTCAATAGAATCTGTGTTGTCACCTGCCTGAGCTAAAGTAAGATCTGACATTAGTGTTTCTATTGATCTTCCATATTCATCGATACTTGAGTTACCTTGTTTTATATTTTGTAATTTAGCCGAAAGTGTTGGAGCTGATTGCTTTGGCAAAAAGTTAGTTTTTAAATCTTTTAATAAATTTGCGCCGGTGGTATAATTGTTTTTCATTCGGATTTTATCTCTGTGAGATATGCAAGCTTTAAGAACATAATTTATTAAAGATTGTTTGCCTAACGTGTCTAACGTAGGTTCATATAATTCAATTCCCTCTATTAACTGATACACGCCTTTAGTTGTGCCATTTAATTTTGGCAGTAAGTTAGCTGCTGTTTTGAAATCAAATTTGTCTCCACTCATGATTATCTCTGTAATCAAACCTGTATCTATATTAGTGCTAATATCTATTTTCCTAACTGAACTGATCCTATCATCCAAAATATTTTTTACTCTAGTAGATACTTTCTCTAATCTATGTAAATATAATTCTACTTGAGCAATTTCATCCTTAGTTGGCCCGCTATCATTAAACTTATGAACTAATTCATTAATAAGTGAATTAATATTTTCTAACCTCTGATACCGTCTCTGCGTAGCTGCTTCACTTCGTTTTTCGTAAGAATCTTTGCGAAGATTTTCTTCAAATTTCATCAATTGTTCTTCAGCTCCTGTGAACTCCTTCAGAATATCCCTGCTGCTCATGAGCCCTGGATACTAGCGTATTCTAATATTCTCTTTTTCAGTTGGAATTAATACCTTCTCGAGACCTTCGAAGTTCGCTTAACGCGATTTGTCGTTCCATTGATTTTTTCATACCATCTCGCATTTTCCTCCATATAAAATAAATAATAACAATTGCGATGAATATTAAAATTGGAATTATCATTCCGTCGGTGTGTGTAAATTCGGTGGAACTGGATTGATTTGCATTATTTGATCCCGTGCCAGTAGCTTGTATCTGCAGTCTTTCTTCGTTTGTAACTTTTGATCCACACATTTTTAACTATTTGGTTTTTTCTCTTCACACTGGTTGGACTGGACTGGCAGGATCGCCATGAAATGTTGGGTTTTCCAGGTAGTTTAATTGAAGCCAGTCATTACCAAGAGTTTCGTTTTTATTCGTATCAAAGTTAACATCTTACATCGAAGAGTATATGCACACTAAAGATTCATCAGAATCGGGGTTATACAGAATTGGTTGCTCATCACTTATTATCTAATTGTTATATATTTGAACTGCAAACAGTTCAATGTACTGAAAAGTTGCAGTAATACATAATTAGGTCGAGGTGAGTTTAATGAACCTGCAACGTTTCTATACGTAGAATTGTGGAAAAGACAATTGAATATAATACGAATTTGGTAAACTATTTGAAATGTAAAATATGTGACTTAAATCTTTATCACACCATCCCGACATGAAAATTTGGCAAGCTAACTTAGGTGTTCCTCTTCTGTGGTGGTGGTTCCTCTTCTGTCTAGCTTTCCTTTATGTAGTGACTTATATCACTTTTCTTTTTTTTTACATTTTGTTTTCAATTAAGGCCCGCCTGAACAGTGCTGCTGAATTTTGTCTTCAATCGAGGTCCACCTGAAACATACTGCTGATGTCTAACAGGCTGATACGAATGTCTACTAGTGGCATTTGAATTTAAATCAATTTTTTCATCCATTCATGTGTAGGACTAATCCTCATGAGGAAACAAAATATAGAAATCCTAGCTGGATAACTATTCAATACAAGTATTACACTGTTTTCAAAAACATTCAGTGAAATTCCTGTAATGTCACAATTAAGACCAGTACGAGGAATCTATTTTGCACTGCTTCAATATTTTGTATATGTACTTTATAATGAGGAGACCAGACATATCTTTTATAGGCTAGATGAACAATTTTGGTGGAATCTTCAGTTAGATCTTCACAATTTCGGAAGACATAACTAACAAGTTTGAGGGCTTTATTAGTAGTGGTGTTGATTTAGGTGGTGAATAAAAGGTCCACATCAAAGATTATACCCGAATCTCTTGTTTTATGGAGCTGATTCGTCAATAAAAAGGATTCATTAATAATTCCAGCAAACGTTATTTGCAAGATTTTTCCTTGATTTAACGACATTCCATTATTTTTAGACCAAACATCTATCTTATGATATCAGCAAAGAGCAAGAATTTACAGTAATGAATTGAATTGCCAACATCGTTCATAAATAGATTGAACAGCAGGGGTCCCAAATGAGGTCCCCGAGGCACTCCAAAAGGTTGCAAGTGTCGTTATCATTCAAAGTTTTCGATTTTTACTACCCGTTACCTGTTTTTGAAATAATTGCTTATCCAGCGAGTAACAAAACAATTTCTGAAAAATAGGTACCCTAAAATGAAATAGGTAACTGAATTAATGTGCTAATCGTAAATGCAATGTGATTTTTTTCTCAGTTTGTATCTGGAACAAAGTTCAGTGCATAATCTACAGATTCACATAGTTGATTCTTTTCTTCCTCTCTTCGGAAGTTTGCTCGCGATTTTTGAAGATGAAGAGTTAGGAAACAAATAATGAACGCCCTTAATGTTACTTTGAACCTCATTTTGACATGGAATTGAGTAGCTCCCCATATTATGCCTACGGTTCCATCCGATAACGAAATAAGGTGTCGGACTCGTACCCCCATGGGAGTCCGTTTCATTTTATTGACATCCGATCGTCGTGGTCTTTCATTTTTGCACCGGTCTCGTGAATATTGGAAAGAGTTTCTTTTTTTATAACCTCTCCCGTTCATAATGTAATTACGGGGAACTTTGAAGGGACAGCCGGTCTCTATGATGTATTCGGCCTAAAAGCGTAACCTGATGGATTAACGTAGAAGAGTGGTGGGCTGATCGAATTTTCGGGTATTTTTTCAGAGTACGTGAAAGTAAATGCCCCTTTGAAGGGGCCGGAGAGGATAGAAATGTAATTTTATAAATGGACGGGGAATTGGGGGATTGAAGATACTCGAAAATTTGTACTTTATTTGGCCCAACGTTTCTGTGTTAGCCAATTGCTATGCTAATTGAATGGATTTCAGTTTATTTCAAATCGAAGCTGCTATCTAACGAAATGTTGTCATTGTTTCATCAAGCAGGTTGCCAGACGTTTTGATTCAGTAACATCGATTTCCTCAAAATATTTTGAACATTGTTTTCTGAATAGATTTTTAAGATATCTTGATACTGATATCTTGAAAATCTGATGGCGTAGACGGTGACGAGTGCCCTATTGGAATTTTTTGTAATCTCAGCAGGGCATTCGACTGCGTCAACCCTCAGGTACTCTCAAGAATAGGTTGAAGAAAGATTGGAATGAGTGGATCGATTAATTTAGGTTTGGCAAAAGCCAATATGTAACTATCACCAATGTAACTGAGAGTTACAATAGACCATAAACTCTAAACGGATACCTTCGTTACTCGGAATACCACAAGGTTCAGCTTTGGGACCCGTGCTATTTCGAGTATATATGGATGAAGTTCGACGAATCTGTTCCTGATGGAAAGTACGTGAAATTTACTGATGCCGTTGGCACTGTCATAAAAGGCTTCGACCAAACGAGTATACAACGGAAAATCAAGCAAAGAATTATATCTTTTTTTAACTGGTGGTTTTCCAGTAACTCGCTTGTTTTAAATTCAGATAAAACACTAATTAATAAAATTTGTAATTACCAATTACATGACCCACTATGTACTGATGTGGATGAGCATCCGTTTCCATTGTGGAAAAGTACCAACTTTTTGGATGTTGAAATTGAAAAAAATCTGGATTTTAAAGCACATTGCGATGTGCTTAAAAATCGTATACTATGCAGAAGTGGAGTCGAGGTTGTGCTATGGTGTCCGTTTTTGGAGTTGGCCAACTAAGGCAGGTGATGTTTTTTAGGCTCAAAAAAATGGAAATTTGTATCTACGCTTTTTGGTCGATTTCCTTTGTTAGGCTCTACTCATACAATTAACACTATTCCGAATATAATTATATATACAATTGTCAAACAGGAAAATGAAGTATTTGATTTGATTTATTTGATGTATCCATCATTATCACATGCTGTAGTGATCCCGGGTGTACATCCGTTCGTCTTCGATATCATCACGACGTTTCGGCTGAACTGAAAACTGAAGTTATTCTTGTCGATTTTAGTCTATTTATACGTTGCCATGAGCTGTAGTTGTGGCATGGAAAGTCCTGATTGATCGACGGTGTGGCGTTCCGGTTGACTGGTAGGATACTCAAGTGGTGTGCTGTGTCACGCTCGACTGGAGGCATACCAACTGCAAACACATACGGTGTGTTTGCAGTAGGTAATACAGTGGCCTTGGTTTTGAATATGATGATTTTTCATGCAGCTGAGAGGTAGTGTGCGTCATCCCTCTTGTTTATCTGACGACCTTCCCAATTTTGATTGCCTTCCTCATCATTCTGGTTTTCTGGTGATGTATAATGGCGATCTGTTAGTAGCTTTTTGAGTTGATGTTATGACCTGTATCAAGTTCAAGGTTTCTTTTCATATATAGTAGTTAAAAGAAATTCAGCACATAGCCTTCAGGAAACTAACGCATACTAACAGATACCTGAAGGCGGAGTTGAATCATTATCCTGCACAAATATAAGCAGTAGTCAACACCCTCATATGCAGATGCATCCATCTGGATATGAGCAAAAGCTTACATCTGAAACGAGTCTTTGTGCATCTGGAGATACCAGTCACTAGTTCCACGAAACGGTGACAACTCCAGTTATATCTAACGATGGTCAACAATTCCGAAAGCATTTCCTGTTGACTGATTCAATACTGAGAGAGAATTCATTTGATCATATACATCTTCGGAATGTTTGTATATTGTGACGAGAACTCGAGAACAGTAAACTCTCTATTCAAGAGGGATTATTGGCCATGGGTCACAGGAGGCGAACAATTTATGGAGAACCCAAATTATGTCCAGAAGAATATGACATATATCCAAACTGGTACAGGGCACAAGATTGTTGGAATGGGTGTCACGAAAAAGATGAGGGAAAAACCCAATAAGCAGTGTTTTCCAGAGACTAGGAGAAATGAACGAATCATACAGCTCCCAAGTAGTAGATAAGAAAGTAGTCATGAAGCAGTAGAGTCACTAAAAGAAAGAGATGATAGACGTCACGTGGTTTTTCTGTAATCCTGGCAAATATTTCATGAAGCGCCTTTATTTAACAGGAGCGTACCTTTCGTAGGTCTAATGCTTTGGGATCAGTTTGTTCCTTGTGGTTTTTGGCTTATATTTTGCTATTATTCGATTTTGTAAATATTGGAGAAGAGTAGCCTTCGCAGTGATGTAAAGGTTCTTTCATAATGGAATGGTTGAAATTGAAGACTAATGGAGTGTTCACTTTAGTCTATTGACTTTTTTGTTCTAATTCAGATCTTCCATTAATAACTCGCCTAATGACGATATAGTTTACAAATGATACATAAATATACAGTGTCACACATAAAGTCCGCATCAAATGGAATATTTTTTTGTTCATCTCTTCAAGCAACTTTTGATATCTCCATTAGGTTGTGCTTTAAAAATGATGCCAAATGACATGCATATGACCGATCAAGTGATTTTTTTCCCTGTCCAATTTGACATTTTTTCCAAAAAATGTTCAGAAAAGCTGTTATTGCTCGAAATTTCAAAATCGGTAAAGAGAAAAGATGATTGTTTTTTCATTTTTTACCCATATACCAATTTTCAGGTCTCTAGTACACATTTAGTTTTTTTACAGTTTTTCGAAAATTTGACATTTGCCGATTTCTTAAATTCAGCCAAACTTCAACAAAGTTAGTGCTTTATGCCTAACTTATCTTTCCAACGCATTTAACTTACCAATTGCAATTCTAAATACAACTTATTTCGCAAAAATTTAAAACACCAGAAAAAATTATGCCAAAAATGATGCAAAGTTGATACAGTTTTTAAAAACAGATAAATATTCCATTTTATTTCTACTTTTGGCGAAATAGCTTGATACATAAGCATAATTAAAAAACAATATCAATGAAAAGTCAATAATTTATTCTTTACTGCACTTTTGAAACAGTTAAACTTTGATTTACTAATTACGAAAAATTACAACGCAATTAAACTAAGAGAAGGAATTATACGAAATTAATTTCACATTTACTAAATATCTTTTATGAGGTATGAATGAACAAAATTACTTCAGAAATCAATTAAGATTTTGTTGCCTAGAAAACTAAACTGTAAAAATTCTAACAAACATCTGTTAAAATAAAGTTATAATTTAAATTAAGAACACTAAATCAAATCGAAATTTATGCCTAAACCATGTAAATACCAATAGAAGTACAAAATTAAAAGTTACATTTCGGTGTGCCTTCCACCACGTTCAATGCAATCAATTGTCCTTTTAAAACATCTTTAACTGCATTCTTTATACTACGGGGTTTCGTGCTTACAACACATTCTCGAATAACTGCCTCTGAATGGTTTATATCTCGAAAAGGTCTTTGCTTATACACCTTTTATTTTAAGTAACCCCACAAGAAGAAATCTAGTAGGGTTATATCAGGAGATCTAGGCGGCCAAAAGTGTCTCATATTGCGACTGATTACTTTGCCCCTAAATATTTCCAAAAGACGCTCTTTAACCACCCTTGTAGTATGAATAGGTACACCATTTCACTGATACCACACAACATTTCTTACTTGAAGGGGCTTATTATTCAAAACTTCAGATAGTTCGGTATTCACAAAGTGTAGGTAGTCCGCAGAATTTAAATTATGTCTAAAAAAGTATGGTCCTATAATTTGATCGTTTAAGATGCCACACCATACATTCGTCTTAAACCAATATTGATCTCGACATTCGATTACGAAATGTGGGTTTTCTTTTGCCCACCACCTGCAGTTTTGCGAGCTCACAACGCCATTCGAAGAGAAGGTCGCTTCATCTGTCCATAAAATTTGATAAGGAAAATGATAATTTTCTTCTTTTTCCCCTTGAAACCAAAAAGAAAAATACAAGCGCATATCGAAATCCTTTTCTTTTAATGTATTGATACATTTCGGTTTATAAGGCGTAAATGTATTTTTGTGTAAAATACGTCGTACACTCTCTCGGTTAACATCTGTTCTATCTGCAATATCTTGAATACTTGTTTTTTTTATGTTCTACGACATCCAAACATATTTCAAATTCCACTTCTTCAGTATGTCTAGAAGGCTGATGTGCTTTTCTAAAATTACTCTCAACCGAGCCAGTAGATTTAAACTTAGCTATTATCCTACTAACTGTTGACTGATGAATATTTCTTGCAGGATGTCTGGCATTGAAAATATCAGCTATTTGTCGGTGAACGGTATTCTCGCCGCATATTAAAACGATTTCAATTTTCTCTTGAAGATTCAGTATTTTCAACAACACACTAGACAACGAATAAACTATTTTAAATCTAAAACTGATAAACACTATTTTGAGTTATTCAAAAAATGTCATATGACAATAAAATATTTTGCTCATACAGTTCAGTTCAATTGTTTCCACAGTACCCTTAGTTTAATTTCGTTGTAATTTTTTGTAATTAGTAAATCAAAGTTTAACTGTTTCAAAAGTGCAGTAAAGAATAGATTATTGACTTTTCATTGATATTGTTTTTTAATTATGCTTATGTATCAAGCTATTTCGCAAAAAGTAGAAATAAAGTGAAATATTTATCTGTTTTTAAAAACTGTATCAACTTTGCATCATTTTTGGCATAATTTTTTCTGGTGTTTTAAATTTTTGCGAAATAAGTTGTATTTAGAATCGCAGTTGGTAATAAAAATGCGTTGGAAAGATAAGTTTGGCATAAAGCACTAACTTTGTTGAGGTTTGGCTAAATTTGAGAAATCGGCAAATGTCAAATTTTCGAAAAACTGTAAAAAAACTAAATTTGTACTAGAGAGCTAAAAATTGGTATATGGGTAAAAAATGAAAAAACAATCATCTTTTCTCTTTACCGATTTTCGAAATTTCGAGCAATAACTGCTTTTCTGAACATTTTTTGGAAAAAATGTCAAATTGGACAGGGAAGAAAAATCACTTCATCGGTCATATGCATGTCATTTGGCATCATTTTTGAAGTACAACTAATGGAGATATCAAAAGTTGCTTGAAGAGATGAACAAAAAAAAATCCCATTTGATGCGGACTTTATGTGTGACACTGTATTTGCAAAACTAGCAAAACATGGTTGACCTTGTTATAAGTAACAATGATTATTGTACAGAATGCATATATATGAATGAATATATGAAAGAATATGTAAACTTATCTAACGGGCACTACAGTGCTGAGGCGTTGAGGTCAGTATGTTCCTTGTTTTTGGCTTGTATTGTGATACTATTAGATTATGAAAGTGTTGAAAGATAGCTTCCGTAGTGCTGAGACATTGAGATCAGTCTGTTCGTTGTTATTTTTGCGTGTATCGTGCTGTTATTGGATTTTGTAAGTGTTTTACCGGATATAATTATATGTATTGTACCCTTCAAAAACTTTGAAGAATATCAATAATTATAAAATTGATTCCTGGGAAAGAAAGGTTTTGACTTTCTACTTCTCCATCTTCATATAAAAAAAAGTACTGTCAACACCATTTCAAATAAGATATTGCCAATACTAATATTTCATTTTCAATTAAGTCATATGAGTAATCAAAATTGAATCATTCAGAGCTTCAATACATACTTCATACTCTATTTGATATTCAATCATTAATTGTGGAAGCTAATGAACTATTTCGAAGTGGAAGTGGACACTCCTCATCCCGCTTTCACCTGGACACATGTCTCCAGATTCAGGATTGTCGAATTCTTGTACGTTCCATTTCTGATTCGTATATTTAATCCTTTTGATATATATCTTGTCATGAATTTTCTTCCAGCCATTAATTTTCAAAGAGAAAATTATCCAATGGGTCCTGAGGGCCGCAACAATATTGTATGCTCAAATAATTATCAAAGTTTTATTTGAGATACTGTGTAAGATATTACTTGGCACACTTGGCTAAGGCTCGCTTAGGTCATTAGATACTACCTCGCTCTGAGTGACTAGAATCGATTGATCCCTCCTGGTTGAAAAGTTTATTCTTCTAGATGTGAACTTACGTCGACTTTTCTCTTTTGCTCTTATTGGTTAGGTGTAATTTGCCTTATATGTTGTTTTAGTGATCAATTGTTTCCTGTATCGCTTGTTATTCAAAAATGTGTGAATCAGACTTTTACTGATACTGACCGATGAAAAGTATACTCGTAGACTTCAAAAAGATTTCTGTATGAGAGTGTCTTCAGCATTATAGAAAAATTGGTTCCTACATTGTACATTTTGCGCCTCGTTCGTGCGAACCTCATCGTAAAAACAACATTTACCTACTTGGATCAGTTCATAGAATCTGGGAATCAGCACTTTTCCTTGTCCCAAAAAGTAATTTTTCTGTTACACTTCATTGACCTGTATTCGACAGCTGTTTCTGGAACTCTTTTTCTCTGGCATTCTTGAACAGACGAGAGTCGTAAACGCTTGGTATAAGGTCTGTTAATACTTTATTTATTCACACTAACGTCGAATAGATAAGGGGATGTGGAAGTGCACGGAGGTTATAAACAGTGTTACACCCGAAAACTTATCTATTGGGAGAGCTAACTCCGCATCCGTTTGAAGTAAACATCGCGTTGGTAATCGTTTAAGCGTTTCTGATAAAATGTGGATGCGATGTGTTTTCATAGATATACTGAATTTACGATTGAAACTCAAATGTTGAAATATATCAGGTAGGTAGGGAGTGGATCTATTTGCGAGTGGGTCTATTCGATCTACAATGGCAACCCATGGTTTATTTTGGCATACACGTTCCATTGGTCCATTCTCAAATATCAATGGCTTGAAATCAGCTTTGTAATGGAGCCAATACCTATCTTCATTAATCGATTATTTTTGTTTCATTTTATTTTGGAGTTATATACCCGACAAAAACATCCCTTATAATTCGATTGATAATTGGCAATGCCTTTTGAAGGAAATATTTCTATTCTATTTCTATTCTATTTCTATTCTATTTCTATTCTATTTCTATTCTATTTCTATTCTATTTCTATTCTATTTCTATTCTATTTCTATTCTATTCCTATTCTATTTCTATTCTATTTCTATTCTATTTCTATTCTATTTCTATTCTATTTCTATTCTATTTCTATTCTATTTCTATTCTATTTCTATTCTATTTCTATTCTATTTCTATTCTATTTCTATTCTATTTCTATTCTATTTCTATTCTATTTCTATTCTATTTCTATTCTATTTCTATTCTATTTCTATTCTATTTCTATTCTATTTCTATTCTATTTCTATTCTATTTCTATTCTATTTCTATTCTATTTCTATTCTATTTCTATTCTATTTCTATTCTATTTCTATTCTATTTCTATTCTATTTCTATTCTATTTCTATTCTATTTCTATTCTATTTCTATTCTATTTCTATTCTATTTCTATTCTATTTCTATTCCATTTCTATTCTACTTCTATTCTACTTCTATTCTATTTCTATTCCATTTCTATTCCATTTCTATTCCATTTCTATTCTACTTCTATTCTATTTCTATTCTATTTCTATTCTATTTCTATTCTATTTCTATTCTATTTCTATTCTAGTTCTATTCTATTTCTATTCTATTTCTATTCTATTTCTATTCTATTTCTATTCCATTTCTATTCTACTTCTATTCTATTTCTATTTTATTTCTATTCTATTTCTACTCTATTTCTATTTTATTTCTATTCTATTTCGATTCTATATCTACTCTATTTCTATTCTATTTCTATTCTGAATTTCACTAGTTCGGACTTCCACTGTCTAATATGAAATGATTTTAAATCCTTGAAACAACTAAAAAAGAAGAATTGAAAAGAAATAGCTGTAAATAACAATTATATCAAGCAAAAAAACCTGAAATGAAATAATAGTGAAATAAAATACAAGTAAAAATAAAACAATTGAACAAAAAATAAAAATAAAGAAATACAAAATGGAAATAAAGATAAAAATGAAAATTTAAGAGATTTCTATTCTATTTCTATTCTATATCTACTCTATTTCTATTCTATTTCTATTCTGAATTTCACTAGTTCGGACTTCCACTGTCTAATATGAAATGATTTTAAATCCTTGAAACAACTAAAAAAGAAGAATTGAAAAGAAATAGCTGTAAATAACAATTATATCAAGCAAAAAAACATGAAATGAAATAATAGTGAAATAAAATACAAGTAAAAATAAAACAATTGAACAAAAAATAAAAATAAAGAAATACAAAATGGAAATAAAGATAAAAATAAAAATTTAAGAGATTTCTATTCTATTCCTATTCTATATCTACTCTATTTCTATTCTATTTCTATTCTGAATTTCACTAGTTCGGACTTCCACTGTCTAATATGAAATGATTTTAAATCCTTGAAACAACTAAAAAAGAAGAATTGAAAAGAAATAGCTGTAAATAACAATTATATCAAGCAAAAAAGCCTGAAATGAAATAATAGTGAAATAAAATACAAGTAAAAATAAAACAATTGAACAAAAAATAAAAATAAAGAAATACAAAATGGAAATAAAGATAAAAATAAAAATTTAAAAGATTTAAAGCCAAGTTAGTTCACTAACTAGTGAACTATCATTTCATTTCAGGTTGTATTGCTTAATTTAATTATTATTTACAGCTATTTATTTTTAATTCTTCTTTTTTAGTTGTGTCAGGGATTTCAAATCATTTTATATATTAGATAATGGAAGTCTGAACTAGTGAAATTCATCATGAAACATTGTCAATTACCTTCAAACAAATATTTCTGGTCTCTTTCTATTCTATTTCTAGAATATTCCTATTCTATTTCTATTCTATATCTATTCTATTTCTAGAATAGTTTTATTCTGTTTCTATTCTATTACTATTCTATTTCTATTCTATTTATATTCTATTTCTATTCTATGTCTATTATATTTCTAATCTATTTCTAATCTATTTCTATTCTATTTCTATTTACTCTCGCCATCCGTGAATGTAACATTCCTCAGAAACGTCTCAACCATCTGGCTTCGCCAGTTCCTCATTCCTTCTTTACAGACTTGTCCGTTCATATTTTTTCCACCGAATATCTTCCGTAGGACCCTTTTCTCCAAAACGAGTACTCTCTCTTGATTTTTTGTCATATTCCAAGTTTCTGAAGCTCATGTCACACGAAGTCGTTTATGTATTGTCATTTTAGATGTATTTGGATATATTTTTGTTTCTGTTGCTCTTCCTGATTTTAAAACCAACTGAGAAGGCTTTTTTGCTGCTGTCCGTACAATCTTTTGTCAAATTATCAATTCGGAATATCTGTGAAAATACTCCACTCTCTTTATTGTTTCCAATAAAAAGTAGATGTAGCCGCACGAGTTTTCCATCGGAAATTTTCATTTCGGATTCGAACATATATTCGGTGATAAAAAATACGAGGACGAGCGTTTTATGGTATTTTTCATGAATTTTTTCTGGGATTTCTGCATCCGACTGCGTCCGCAAATCGTATGAAAATTTATGGTGAATCCAGAATCGCAGAATTGAATAATAAATGTTATGAATATATGCTTATGACGCTTTCATTTGAATACCCAAATGTGGGTAGTTGTGATCGATTGAATGGAAGTTTCTTTGAAAATGTGAGATATAATTGTTAAAATTTATAGGACTAACATAACGATACCCCAGAAAATAACACTAGTCGAAATTTAATTTCACATCGCATTTCATATATTTTTTTCAATTTGCAAAAAAAATTCATCATTTTTCAAATAATACCTACAATTTTCTATTTGGAAACTAAGCTATTCAATTACTAAATGAAGAAAAAGGAAGACATATCAACTAAGTGAGACAAGTACAATGGCAATATACAATTACAATTATTTAATTGCAATTGCAAAAAAAAATTACGTATAAAAATAAATGTTCAACATCTGTTTTTCCGTTAACCATCTGTCGCACCCCTACGAACGACAACCCTCAGAAGTAGAAACTTGTGCGAGCTAAGGATTAACGAGGTCTTACCGTTCAACGTGTGATTCCTAACACGGGTTGGACGATAGCGAGTGAAAATCGATCGTCCAGACTAGAAAAAGTTAGGAATCAAACTTTCAGTAACATGAAAACAGATAAACGGAAACATTTAATAAACGACGGTAGAAACCAAAAGAAAACTTATCAAGCGTTTGAAAGAGCAAGAAGTTTTTTATTTGAAAACCGACAAAGGTGACAAAGTAGTAATTCTGGATAAATTGGATTACTATGAAAGGGTCAATACTCTCATCACTATGGGACCGTATGCAAAATGGTCCAGGAACCCTTTACCAAAGATGATTGCCGAAGTAAAAAACGTCCTCAAGAAATACGACAACATACATACTCACCCCTCAACGGAACTCACAAGTTTCCAATCCAACGGTGTCAAAACTATATGGCCTCCCAAATCCCCAAATCAATGCTCCCCATCGTGTCAGCTATTGGATCTCCTACCTATCAAATAGCAACATGGCTAACTGAGGAATTACAAGGCTTGCCTATTGTGGAAGCAGGTTTTAGTATCAAAAACTCGTAAGAGTTCATACAACATACAAAAAACATCGTTATGCAAGAAGGTGACAATTCGGTTTCCTTTGATGTTAGTTCCTTATTTCCCAGTGTCCCAATTCCACAGGGAATTGCTAGAGAAAAATTATTTCAATAACAACGATATTGATGAATTCCTTTCTCTTACTAATTTGTCTATGAAACAAAACTGTTTTCAGGTAGAAGGTTGCTTTTATGAACAGGAGGGAACGGCGATGTCCCCCTACCTGGCAAACATGTTCATAAGCACATTTAAAATGGAAAAAAACGTCAAAGTATTTTCCTAGGATATGGCTAAGGTATGTAGATGATGTTTTCGCGATATTCGATAACAAAACATCAAATATTGAGGACTTTGTTATTTTTAAATAACAGACTTCTATCAATAAAATTCACGTATGAGTTATAAAATAAAGGAAAACTTCCATTTCTTGATATTTTGGTAATGAGGAGCCAATATGGAAGGCTAGAATAGGATGTATTTAAAAAGGAAACAGAAGCACGTATAGGTATATTCCTGACAGTTCACATCATTGTGGATAGCATAAACGTTCTGGGCTGAATTTTCTAGTGCATCGTCTTTTGACTTTTCCCCTCACACATAAGAGGTTCACAAAAAAACAACGTATTGTACAGGAAATCAACAGTCGCCTATCATATTTTGCAACAAAACATTACAGATACTTCAGTTCATTAAGATTAGTTAACAATAATAGACATCTAGATGCCGATAAAAGTGTAGAAATAAGTGAACATTATAATATTATGAATAACGAAGGTGAACCAAAATCTAATAATATACTATATAGATTGTTAAAATAATATTTCAATTGTTAGATTCACCTGACTATTATATAAAGGCACATTGTGAAATTAATCCAAGGCTAGTAGATAAGGCAATATGATGAAATTAATTTAAGAGATTCAAGACGCAGGTACCCAAAAGAAGAACAACGGAAACAACATCCCGAGCACTTCGACCGTTAAGTCGTTGCCTTTGATAATGTCAACCATAGTAGTAGACGAAACGTCAAGCACAAAAACTTGCAGACCACGGAAAAAAAACCACAAATGATAGTTTTAATACAGTTGTATCTGACCGTGAAAGTTCAGCAGCTAACTTGTTCCTCACTTTCCTTTTGCGTATCTGAAATACAGATTTTCAGTTTGTTTCGTCTATTTCGAATTCTACTATTTCATCAACTGATGACTGAACATAGTTTAACGACAGAAGAAACCCATCGAACCCATTTTTATGCAAACCAATAAATTTATTATCTTCTGCGAAACCGAATTCATTATACACTCCAAAGATTCACATTTTACAACTGCAGTAGCTTCAAAATGACTGCGAGAGAGTCGTAATATTATTGAATTATTGAGTGTATCGGAGAAGAATACTTATTCCGGTATTCAATAAACGGAAGTAATAGTATTGCTCGTTCTCACTTGACTGGATCGAACTTAAGATTCGTAATCCAGACAGTATCATTGGTGTGTTAGGATAGCTGATGCTTGAGTATTTGCAATCCAATTTCCATTTAGTTTTCAAGGAAAGGAAACTATTGATTGTTTCTGTTTCGAAGGATAGTTGTGATAGTTTGTGAAATGTTATCGAATTCAATTTGATGAACATTACTGGAAATATATTTTAGAACCTAATTGAACAAGTTCATGATAGATTGGTGTTGCTTTTGTGTGTAGTTTCGGTATCAGAACTTGAACTCTACGGAGGATCTGGAAAACTTAACACCACATCGATATCATCCATGGTGGTGATGTTCATGGCCGATTCCATAGAGTCCCATCAGGTACGTTGCTCATCTTCTCAAATTTGTGTGGATCCAAATCATATTTCAACCGAAACATGATTTTAATGTTGTTAGGACACAAGTTATTGTGGTTTATTTTCAAATGAATGGAAAGCTTGTTCTCCTTTTATTCCTTTTATGAGAAGGGAACACTCCTAATCAGATCTTTTTTTCATAGGGTTTTTTTCCTCCATTCCTATTTCCTTGGTTCTAAAAGTTACTGAAGGTGTGCAGTACTTACAGGGTGGACTTTGAGTGCTAGACTGGTTAGTTTCTGACCCAGGCTACAGGGCGGTGCAACCTTTATCTTCTACAGGGTGGTGCAACCTTTACCTTCTACAGGGTGGTGCAACCTTTACCTTCTACAGGGTGGTGCAACCTTCATCTTCTACAGGGTGATCCCAGTGGACTGAAGTTACCCAGGTGAACGTTTTTTAAGCGGTGTATGAAATAGGGACGCAGATTCACCACTGAGATTTGTTTTGATCTCAAACTTTGCGTAAAAGTACGAATAAAAAAAATCAATTGCAAGATGAATAAGTTGACTCACCTTGTTTGATGTAGTATGGCAGAAGGATGTATGGTAGGAGTGGAAGTTCCTTATTAGACAAGGAAAAATCGCACATGTAACTTTGTGGGTTCGCACCACGACGTAATTGTATTGCAGTTTTTACACCCAATCACGACGACGAAGGTTTTTCGTCTCTCTGCTCCTCTCCTTGAATATATTTCGGAACGACAAATTCGAGGAAAACAAAAAAAGAGGACAGGATCGGCATGAGTAGATTTGAATAGTAGGAATAAGTAGTAGGATTTCATCAAAGTAAGGTTCTTGAAAAACAACAATTTAAATTATTTGCCCGCATAAATTGTAAATGCAACCTAAACCATATTTACAAGTGTGAAACAAAAATAATGAAAGAAAAAAAAAGAAAGAAATAAAAATTTAATGTTTGGTAATGAACCATTTCCCACCCCCCTGAAAATACTTAGCGTATTTTCAGAAGTAGTCATCGTAATCAGGAAGAGGACATAATTTAACTAAAGGTCTTTTAATAAGACCTTTTGTAGTTTTTACAATAGCAACACGAGGGACCCCGTCAGTACCTAAAGTTAATTCAGTTACTCGGCCCATTAGCCAATCTAAAGGATTAGCATTATCATTTTTAATAGCAACCATGGTTCCTGGAGTAATAGTTTCAAGTGGTTTAGTCCATTTATATCTTTGTTGTAGAGTATGTAAGTATTCAAGGCGCCATCGTTTCCAGAAGTCACGATGAAGTCTTTGTAATAATTGCCATCTATTTAAACGATTGATCGTCAAATGAGATACATCAGGATCCGGTAAAGCTGAAAGAGGCTCTAATGTAAGAAAATGAGCAGGTGTAAGTACTGCCAGATCATTAGGGTCTGTACTAATAGAACACAATGGTCTGGAATTCATCACTGACTCTATCTGAATGATTACGGTGTTGAATTCCTCATATGTGAGAATTTGATTGCCAACGATACGTTTGAGATGAGTTTTGAAAGATTTGATGTTAGCCTCCCAAATTCCGCCCATATGAGGAGAATAAGGGGGATTGAAATGCCATGAGATGGACTCAGATCTAGCGGATTTTGCAAATATCTGACGTAAATATGACTCACTTCCTATAAAATTAGAACCACAATCTGAGTATATGTTCAAGCAGGTGCCTCTTCGGGCAATAAACCTACGTAAAGCAGCCAGAAAGGCCTCGGAGGACATATCTGATACAAGTTCAAGATGAACAGCTTTAGTCGCACAACAAATGAATAAACAGACATAGGATTTTAGTATTTTGGCTCCTCGCAAACGAGAGGCTCTTATAGAAAAGGGACCACAGAAATCAATTCCAACATTGGAAAATGTCTTGGCTTGACAAATTCTGAATTTGGGCAAATTACCCATTGGAGGCTGTAAAGGTTTGGGTTGAGTTTTCCAACAAATGTAACATTTACTCAGTACCTTTCGAATAACCTTTTTTGCAGAAATTATCCAAAAATTTTGTGACAAGAAAAAATGAGTGGATTGTATGCCACAATGTAAATAATTAATATGAACCTCATTTATTAGCAAGTTGGTGAATTTAGAATTATTTGGCAGAAGAAAGGGGTATTTTTTATCATAGGAAGCGGCGGAATGAGAAATCCTTCCACCCACACGTAACAAGCCTTTATCGTCAATAAACGGACTCAATGACCTAATAGATTTGCAAAGTGGGACACCATTCCTTATTGAACCTATCTCTTTAACAAAGCATATAGACTGAATATGTCGAATTAAGCAAACAACCGCATGGTATAGCTCAAGAGAGGTGAGGTAATCAGTGTTTCGAGATTTGTAATTCTTGAAATTATGAATAGCTCGCAAAACGAGTGCAGTTACTCTTTTAATTTTAAAAAATGAGTTGAATTTCTCTATAAGATTATCAATGAAATGTTTCTCCACGATAATATTCAAAACAATGTTTCGTTTCTCCTTATTAATATCTGCCGATTTCACGGATACAAATTTATCCAAAGGCCAAGTGTGAATGGGATTTTCCAGAAAGGGGGGCCCATTCCACCATAAAGTATTATTAATCATTTCACTTGGAAATATACCACGTGAACCACCATCAGCGGGGTTCAATTCCGAAGAAATGTGGTACCATAAACTAGGTGCAAGTCGCTCCTGGATAAAAGATACCCGATTGCTTACAAATGTTTGCCAACAATGGGGTGAACCTTTGATCCACTGAAGAGCAACCGAGCTATCGGTAAAGGCAAAAATATTTTCAAAACGAATCTTGTCTTTGAAAGTATCTAGAAGAAACTCCATGAACGTGTTTTAAGCGGTGTATGAAATAGGGACGCAGATTCACCACTGAGATTTGTTTTGATTTCAAACTTTGCGTAAAAGTACGAATAAAAAAATCAATTGCAAGATGAATAAGTTGACTCACCTTGTTTGATGTAGTATGGCAGAAGGATGTATGGTAGGAGTGGAAGTTCCTTATTAGACAAGGAAAAATCGCACATGTAACTTTGTGGGTTCGCACCACGACGTAATTGTGTTGCAGTTTTTACACCCAATCACGACGACGAAGGTTTTTCGTCTCTCTGCTCCTCTCCTTGAATATATTTCGGAACGACAAATTCGAGGAAAACAAAAAAAGAGGACAGGATCGGCATGAGTAGATTTGAATAGTAGGAATAAGTAGTAGGATTTCATCAAAGTAAGGTTCTTGAAAAACAACAATTTAAATTATTTGCCCGCATAAATTGTAAATGCACCCTAAACCATATTTACAAGTGTGAAACAAAAATAATGAAAGAAAAAAAAAGAAAGAAATAAAAATTTAATGTTTGGTAATGAACCACCAGGTATCAGGACGAGTACGGGGTGATCTACTGTCTCTCAGACGACAAATCTACTAGGACAGGAATCCAAACCTATCGACGCTAGGACACGCAAGTTCTTGATCTTGATCATATATCTATTTTTCTATAATTCGATTATGAGTAATATATTGATAGCTGATTGCTTACATGAATAATAAGCTTGCGGCACAAATTTTGCTTAGCTGCCTGCGCAAATATGTGTACATGTGCGTGTATACCGATACATTTCATTGTTTTTATTGCCCTTATTTACTTCGCTTAGTTGAATCTGCCACGCGGCTGAAAATACTGTTTAGGAGCTGTAATAATTGTGTAGGTCGTTCAGTGTACTACTTATATTTATTGTAATCGTGATTGAGCGGATATTGAGGTGCTTGAGTACGTCATATCGGGCACTTCGTCCGCCTCATTAACGCATGCGCAATACGTGAGCTCACGCGGTTGCGAAATTGTTGTTTTTTTGTTTTGTTGTTTTTTTAATTCATACTCATTACTTCCAATATTCGGACAAGTAAGATAATATCGCTGAATGCTTGTTTATGCTTGATCATTTTATTTTGTTCGTTACTCAACTAGAGATGGGTAATTTATTTACTTGCGACTTACAGATACTGGTGCTTGACGTTTGCTTTGTTTTTTTTATAATATCATAAGTTTAGTAAGGCCTAACTTCCTGGAAGTGTGAAGAAATCAGTTCAGTTGATTGATGTTAATTTAAAATTTATTAAACTGTTTAAACTTATACGGGCATTTTATTCCAACCCTTTGGCAAATTGGGGGTTGGAAATCTCAGTAGCGGGATACTTTTGGGTAAAATGATTTACCTGGCGCCCATTCAAGACTCCACTTGAATTTGGGTGTTTACTTATCGACCCACCCCTTCTCCACTGTAGCAGCCGCAAATATCCTGAACTAGTACAACCTAGTGTGCCGTTGTATTGGTTTCACCCACTTCAAGAAACAATAATAAGTGTCAAAGGACATTGACATATTTTTGTTGAACCCACCAATAACATCGCCTGTTTTTTGAAAAGGAAAAACTTGAACGTGGATACCCGACGAATAATAACTCTAGCCAGATAATGAAGACAATACTTCAGTGTGGCAAAAGTTATATTGACCAAACGGAAAACATTTGTTTCCAAAGAATAAAAGAAAATAGGACTGGTTTCTTTATTGTGAAACCCAATTCCACATTTGCAAACCATTTTTAGACATGGGGGGGGGGGTCAACAGACATGATTATGACGTGTAACGTTTGGAAAAGAACGGTTTGAAAATCAATCTTTTGAAATGCTTGGAAATCAGTAGATTCAAACATTCTAAAAGTTTAGTGAATAATTAAATAGAATTGAATTCGTCCCCTCTCCTGAATCTGTTTTCTATTGTGTAAATTGGTAATTGGTGGAAAAAGGTTTTAGTAAAATAAAGTTTTTGGCTTTCTACCAGCCAAGAGGAATCTTATTTGAATTAAAGGGGTTATATTTTTAGGAGTGATTAATTTTTGGGAAAGTAAGTTTTTGGCTTTCTACTACTCCATCTCGATACAAAAAAAAAGATGAGGGAATCTTCCAAAGAAAGGAAGGAAGTAATCAATTTGAAAATAAGTAACTCTATACATGGATGTGTAGATCATGCAAAGAAGTAACTTTCAGACACAAACTGAAAGAAAGTCCTCCTGAAACAGCTACTTTCATATAAACATTGAATTACACGAAAGAAAAAAATTCTTTCGAAACAAATACTTCTATATGAACACTGAATTATACAGAAGATACTTTTCAGTTTGTGTCTGAAAGTTATTTCTTTGCATGATCTACACATCCATGTATAGAGTTACTTATTTTCATATTGATTACTTCCTTTCTTTCTTTGGAAGATTCCCTCATTTTTTTTTGTATCGAGATGGAGTAGAAGAAAGCCAAAAGCTTTCTTTCCCAAAAACTAATCACTCCTAAAGACATAAACCCCTTCAATTCAAATAAGATTCCTCTTGGCTGGGATTAAATCAAATAGGTGAATGAATGTCATTACGATGTCATCGATGACATAAGCAGATCAATCGTATTTCGTGACATTAAAAATCGTAATTCATGAATGAATTGTGTGTAATTTCTATAATGTTATCCAATTTGGTACTGAAGAGCCTTAGGGCAAGTGTCTTACGGCGAAACATCGATGTATACCAGTGAGGATGACAGTGTTCCACGTAAGTGTAATTTGTTACCATTCATTTAAAGTAGAACTCATGTGAATGATATCTGATTTTATTCCATAACAAATGTTTGAAATACAAACTGAGTAAAGAAAAGTATTTTCTGTATAATTCAGTGTTCATATAAAAGTATTTGTTTCGAAAGAATTTTTTTCTTTCGTGTAATTCAATGTTTATATGTAAGTAGCTGTTTCAGGAGGACTTTCTTTCAGTTTGTGTCTGAAAGTTACTTCTTTGCATGATCTACACATCCATGTATAGAGTTACTTATTTTCAAATTGATTACTTCCTTCCTTTCTTTGGAAGATTCCCTCATCTGTTTTTTGTATCGAGATGGAGCCAAAAATCAATCACTCCTAAAAATATAACCCCTTGAATTCAAGGTTTTATTTTTTTACTTTCCCATCTGCATACAAAGAAATTTGTTGGTGAACTTTTATTTCATTGTTCAAATGTTTGATAAGTTTTTATCAAAACTCAGGAGTCATATTGATTAGATAGAAGATCATATGATTCAAATTTTCATAAAATTTAATGAGTATGGGATTGCTTGAAGAAGTTATTGTATAGCGAAACACGTCTTGCGGTTTTGTACACCATCCAGTGAAAATCTCACAATAATCAGAATGATTCAAAAATAATGGCGATATACGCGATTGATAGATCAAAACTGTTCGAGCGAAGACTAAACTCTAATCAGCAGACAGACAGGATGAACTTTGAGTGTTTGTTGAATGCATCCAGCAGCGAGTTTTGGCATGCCTCCAGCATCAAAGTCACATTACGTTTCGGTCTCCAGGAATTCTTCAAACCTCGTAATTAAATCCCCCATGATTCTTCGCGAGAAGTTTCTCTAGAAGAGATTTATTTCTCGTGTTTCGGAAACCCGATAACGTATCACGGGACGAGAATTCTCGTTGTCGTGACTCGGAGATTAGCGCAAAATGGTGGAGGAACGCTCTCGTCGGATCGACCGGTTTGATTTAGGCGGAAAGTTTTAACGCATTGCGCGGTTATGATTCGTCCTGTTATAGAATTATGTTTCGGGTCACATATTTGTCGTTGGTGAAGTTTTCGATAACTTCAGTTGTCAAGTTTCAAACGTCAATGGAAAATTTATTATTTTCCTGCTCATTATTTCACGAGGAAACAAAGTCCTCAGTATTTGTTTCCTTTCTAAATAACGGATTTCCATCAGGTTCACGAAAGGAAAACGGACAATACAGAAAATTGCAGTTAACAATGGTTTCTCGAGGGGTATTGTAGATGATATCATAAGGAAGAAAAAGTTTAGGTTAAGAATGAACGAAATCCCGACTTTCAGAAAAGACAAAAACCAAGGCAAATATGTCTCAGTTCCATGGAAAGATTTTCAAGGAACTACGTATGAAGGTCCAAAAGACAAAGTCGTCTGGAATTTACGAAATGTAATGTACCTAAGGACTGTAATGCAAAATATTATGGACAGACTAAAAAATATATTAAGATAAATAAGATATAAGAAACACTCAGAACACCTGAAGTATGGAAGATCAGAAAAATCAGCAGTCGCCCATCATATTATGCAACGAAACCATTCCATAGACTTCAGTTCATTGAAATTAGTTAGACAAGTTAACAACAAGTTTCCCCTTCCTGCTGACAGATTGATGTGATATTTGATACACATTAAGTTTTGATAACAATTTAATTCAATAAATTATCACAACCACCTTAATAGTTTAAGAATACATAGATAAACAATAATTCGCGGTGACAAAATTTTTATCCCAATTTTTTCATTAATTATGCATTTGTTAATTGATAATTTTTTATGAACTGAAAGGTAACATAAAAATCCTGATAATTAACAAACTAAAATCCTAGATTTTTTCCACTTCGTAAAGTTATTCTCAATTGGCTACTGAATAGATCGCCGTTGCAAAAATTACAAAATTTTGATTTTCCACTTTTTTATTAACAATTGAAAATTAAATATTAAAAAAAAGAGAATAATTTTTTCCCCAAATCTTGATTATTTCGATGTCTATCGGTTGAAAGCTACTTGAAAATAATTTTTTATTTTTTACTGTTATTTAAAAAAAATGTTATAAACAAATTCATTGTTTATGAGTGAATCTAAAAATATGTTTTCGTAATATACTTATTGATATTGAAAAACGGTTCTTCAGAAACATTTATTTGTTGCTAAAAATGAAACCCTTGTTTTCTAAAATAATAAATCCGTTTTTTTTTTGTTTTTGAGATTTGAAAAAAAAATTATAACTCTTCAATTATTATTGCTGATATGACAATAATGCTTCAAGTCTTTTTTGTTCATTATTAATTCTCTCATAATTTCAGCTTTTTATTCAAGTTCTAGCTCTGTTATTTATTCAATAATTGGCTATTGTGCATTTTCAATGCACAACTATTTCTATTTCATTTTTATCATTCATTATTGGCTGAAACGAAGTAGGAATTTTGGCACATAAGAATTGTTGTGCATTGAAAAGACTTTTTTTTGTAAACAATGACCAATAATTGAATGAATTATAGAGGTATAACTTAAATAAAAAGCTGAAATTGTTAATGAAGTAATAATAAACAAGAAATACTTGAAGTATATATTTGCAATAGTTTGCAAGGCATAATCATATTAAAAGCTATATAAAAAACAAAAAAATGTATATATATATATATATATATATATATATATATATATATATATATATATATATATATATATATATATTTTATGACGATAAAAATTCCATTCTTTCTTTTTTTAATTTTCGATTTTCAATTGGTAATAAAAAAAGTGGAAAATCAAAATTTTGTAATTTTTTGTAACGGTGATCTATTCATAAGCTTACTGAGAATAACTTTACAAAGTGAAAAAAATCTAGGATTTTAGTTTGTTAGTTATCAGGGTTTTCATGTTAACTTTTAGTTTTAAAAAATTATTAATCAACAAAAGCATGATTAATGGAAAAATTGGAATAAACATTTTTTAATCGCGGATTATTGTTTATTGATGTATTCCAAAACTGAATGAATTTTTTAATCCCTAAATTTTAATATTTAATATGTTTAATTATTTTTTTTTGTGTAAATATTTGTGAATAATAGAGGTACACCTTCGAGGGTCGAAACTTTTTTTTAGCAAATTCGATGATATTTTGGATTAATTTTTCACTAATTTGTTTATAACTTTTGTGATTTTTTTCAATGCTTTTTCGAATTGCTCCTTGAACTTTCTACATGACAATACGAATAGAATGACACTTTGATTTTAATTTCGGAGACTATATAAAAATTTTAGAAGAAAATGATACATGTGAACTAGACTATAGTCTGCAATTTTATAAAAGAAAAACTAGGAATGTGTTCTTTATATCCAACAACTATCGTATCACGAAGAGTTTCATACATTTTCAGTATTCAGCTTTCTAGCCTTCAATAGAGAATAGATGGCATTATCTATTGCGTTTCGCCTAGAACACATACTCTCTTTAGAATTCTCTTCGGCATCTTTCAATTCGAATTCTGCTCCGAGTGAATATCATAAAAATAATTGAACACAGAGAATATATCAGGATATGCAATATGAGCCGTATAATATATTCATAGGGAGCTATAATTTGGTTTCGATTCGATGTAGGAAAGCGAGTCTCTTTCGATCTGTAATACTCGTGCGACATGAACAGAATCCGGTCTGGCGAATGGCATTTTTGATGAATTTGATGCGGATTCGGTACTAATACATCACGAAAATATGATGCAGTGCGATGCAGAAAAAGTTTTATCCGGGAAATCGTGAGTAGCAACCCTGTTTCATTTCTTACTAGATGACTCGGAAAACTTCATACCACCTTAGTAACTAATGTTATGTTATTGGCTGAGTTATGTCAGATTTTTATATTATATGCCAGTGTTGCCAGGTTAGTTTCATCCTTAGCAGTGTCAGGAAAACAGTAGATTGTTTTAAAGTAGAAAATATATTCCATAGATACAGTCATTTAATGATCATTATTGAGAGTTACTTGAGACATCATCTGATTTTGATTCTCAGTGGAATATGAGCTTTAGAGCCAAAACAAGAGATCTTCTTTAAAAAGAATAGACCTGGCAACATTGAATATGACACACCAATCGATTTTTTTCAATCGCATGCTTTCACAATCTCATGTGTCATAACCCCAATTGTGTAATAACTCTGACTGTCATAACCTAACAAACCGGACGACATCAGTATTAAAATCATTTTTTCCTTTCTTTTTCGAATGTTTCGATAGTCATTCCATAATTCTTAGTGGAGAAAAACCAACCAATCAAAAATCACGAGAATCGATCTAGCCTTTCTTGAGTTATTTATGAATGATTCATTTACCTTTTTTTCCATATCTTGGATGAAAACACCTCATTGTCATGGAGTTCCACAGGATCACCCTTCGAAAATAATAGAGTAAGGGTTTTTTTTTTGGTACCTTGGGAGCTGTCTGACTTGTCCATTTCATCCAAGTTTCCAGAAAACACTGCATCCTCTTGGGCTTATTGCGTTTATTTATTCAGTCTCGTTCCCTGTACTAGTTTGTACAGGTTCCGTGTTTGATGTTCGTCATATTCTTCTTGACGTGATTTGGTACGTCCATATATTGCCTGCCTCCTGTGATTCAGTGCCTCACATTCGCATAAGATGTGTAGAGCTGTTTCTATCCCTTCGTTGCATGATCTGCAGCTGAGGTCTCCGTTGAATAGCCTCCTTTTATTCAGGTGTCTTCTAAGCGGACAATGACCGGTTAGTAACCCTGTAATTATTCTGAGCCGATCCCTACTATATAGAAGTAGTTCTTCAGTTTTTTTCTCGGACGGTTTCCTAATGAAGGTTCTACTGTGTTTGTTGCCAGGTACTTTTGTCCAGGACTCTGTGTGCTTCTTATTGGTCCATGTCCTAATCTAGTTTCGTACCAATGATTTTGGTACCCCCAGAGCTGGTTCAGGACCTATATATGAAGTTGATGATCCGCGTCTGGCGCATTCATCAGCTTTATCATTTCCTATGATTCCTGAATGCCCTGGCACCCAGTACAAAGTTAATTTGTTTCTGTTTGCAAGTTCATTCAGTTCTTCATGGCATTCCCAGACCAGTTTTGATGTCACCTTCGGGTTTGTCAGAGCCCCTAGTGTACTCTTGCTGAGTGTTAAAATATTGATCCGTTCATTTCTTTGAGGTCTCAATTTAATAAGCCTTGCACACTGCAAGATAGCATACACTTCTGCCTGAAAGACGGATTTGTATAGTCCTAGCGGATAGCTGTAGTTTCAATTTCTATCCGCTCGGTATATTCCAGCTCCCGTTCCATGTTTGGTCTTCGATCCATCTGTATACCAATTGTTTTTTCCAAACATGTTTTCGGGATGACTGATGGTCTTCCACTCTTCACGGCTTATGATTTTGGCCGTGAAGTCATGTGGTCCGTGCACATATTCAATATGTGCTCCTCCACTTGTTCCGAAATTTCTGTTCGGTCCGATCTTTTGTAGTTCGGTGAGTTTTCCACTCTGAATTGGCCCATCCTGGCCTTCCCCATTATCACATAGTGTAAAGGAGGTAGATTCAGGAGTGTCTCCAATGCAGCTGTTGGGGTAGTTCTCATTGATCCCGTCATTCCCAAACATGCAAGTCTTTGCACCTTGCCTAGTTTGTTGATGGCGGTCGCCTGCTTCATCTTTGGGCATCAGACCAGAGATGCGTATGTTATCATGGGTTTAACCACTATCGTGTATAGCCAATATACCATGTCTGGTATTAGCCCCCATGTTTTTCCATAGATGCGTCTGGCGAGCATCAGTGCTACCTCCGCTTTCCTCTTTATCCTGTCCAAGTGTTGGTTCCAGGTCAGTTTGGAATCTAGAATTACTCCCAGAAATTTAACCTCCCCCGACACGAGTATTTCTTCACCTCAAAATTTTAGAGGTCCGAGACCGTTTTAGTCCTTTTGGTGAATGCTACTATGATCGATTTGGATGATCTTATGAAGTAGGTAAGGGTAGTTCAATTTGGTTTCAAGACTGATCACATCTTCGAAAATAACATCACTACATATCATGAAAGAGACTCCCCTGTTGCATCTGTATCGTATCGCGATAAACTCAAGAACTTGTGACTTTATCTTTTATTCGGTAAAATAAAAATTATAATGAATTGACTCGGAAGATAGGCGGAGTGCGCACGGTAGCAGAGCGGTTCACGTTGGATTTGAATGGCTGTAGATTAATTTAATTTGAAAAAACGTTCTCAGGACGTTTATTCCACATAAAACGCTGTTCTCCAAGTGAAAGAGTTCTTAAACAGAGTTCTTGAACAGTTCAAGGTGTAATGATGAACCTCAAAACGCCACAGCCACAGTCCGTCGCGTACTTGTGATAAGAACCGCTCTTGGTAGAATCAAATGTGCCAAGTCACTTGAACATATCCCGTGAAATAGAGACAAATCTTCAACCTTTCTTCGATGTTCCAGATTATCAAGGTTACAAGTCATGTTCGTGTTTACAAACAGGCGGATGGCTCTTTCCTAAATGAAATCCAGCAGCTTCAGGGTATGTTTAGGACGGAGCTCCAAACATGAGAACAATACTACAAAAAAGTTCTGATGTGTTGTTCATAAAGCATCAAAAGTTTCTGAGGTGTGTAGTTTTCTGGTTCGGAACAGTGTTCCAAGCTTTTGAGAAGCAGCCTTTGCAATTCCAGCAACATGATTATGTCAAGACATATTGGTGTCCATTTCAAGCCTCAACCAACATTATTATATCCGGTTCGGAGACATTTATTTTTTTGGAGAAAATCAATGGCTGGGTTTTCGTGGCATTGAATTGAATCTGGTTACTTTCACCCCAACTCGAAATCACTTCTAGATCCTCATTAAGTATGCAACCTCCTGCTGCCGGTGAAGATGTGCCTCCGCAGCCGATGTCCTAGAATCCAAATGGAATGACGAGACAAGTGTGCTGTCATCAGCACAGAAATATAGAGCTTTCTTAGTTTGTTTCCAATAAGTCACTGGTATGCAATAAAAAGAGGGTTGGATACAATATGGGTCTCAGGGGGAAACCAGCGTTGATGGTAAAAGTATTGGAGATATATTCATCGACGGCTACTTGCAGGGAACGTTCTTTCAGGAAGCTGGAGAACCATACACAAGAATGATCCGGCAAGCCATAGTATAGAAGTTTGGCCAGCAAACCACACACTATCAAAGGCTTCAGATATATCAAGGAAACGGCTTTTCATGTTTCTCGATTGCAATATTCCAAATATGAGTCGCAAACGATAGAAGGTCGCCAGTTGATGTTTGTTTCCGAAAGCCGTATTGATGGTCGCTCAAAATGTTGAATCCTTCCAAATGTTTTAGGATTTGGTGGTTTACGTCTTCCTCTATAATTTTTTATATCACTGATAGCAAAGCGACTGGTCTATAGTTATTTATATATTCATAAAGTTATATATTTTTTGTATAGAAATGTACGTTGGGTGCCACACAGCCAATAAAATGAATGGTATGTGGTCTGGTCCACCGTGTAAACAAATCTGATCAAATTGAGTTCTCTAATCACGACATTGAAGTGAATCCACGAAAATAAAATATTCTCAAAATACTTAATATTCACAAAATTCTACCTGGAAAATTGAACAAGGGTAGAAATCAAAATAATTTGTTTTTTTTCATGGCCACTGACGGTGTGTTACTGATGGCACCACTGATGGTTAGACAAGCTTGTCTCTGTAAGCCAGAGAGCTCTGCCTGAGCCGTTTTCTGTAGAGCCTTCGGCCATCAGGCAATTGATCATTGGTCTGACAATCATCACATAAATCCAATGGATTTGTTTGGGACCTGAATCCCAAGTTTCACCTTAAATCCTTCGACATGTCCATAGGGACAGTCTGGCTTTGTGTGAAACTTATTCCAAGTGAGCCTTCCAGGTGAGTTTTCTATCAAGGACAATGCTGAAATATTTCACATCCGTTCCAAATGGATTGACCTCACCATTGAGAGAAAGTGGCGTTACATCGTCCAATATTCTCCTGGTGAAGAGGATTATCATAGTTTTGCTGGGGTAGACAGACATCTGCTCCCTCAGGCACCAACTGTGAACAACATCCATCGTGCTTTGGAGGATATAACAAGCTATCCTTCCTGATGTGGACCTTGCCAAGATGACAAGGTCATCTGCATAAGCCTAGGGTGTGGGTCTTTCCGACATACGGTGGTATATATACCACTCTAGACTAGCCATGACAGACTAGCCCTATACGATTTTATGAGAATAGGTAAAATCATTTCCAGTCCGTTTTTAAGAAGAGCTGGAATTATACCATCCTCTCCAGGAGATTTGAAGGGCTGAAACGACTTGATGATAGCCTATTCAACTGCTGGTGCTGTGATAACCTTCTTGACAACCACCCAATCGTTCTTTTTTTGACGTTTAGCGCCCTCGACGATGGGAGGTCTGTTGTTATTAATAGTCAGATTTCCAGGAAAGTGGTTTTCTATCAAAAGCTCTAACGTTCCTTTACTAGAGGTCTTGAATGTTCCATCGGGTCGTTTGGGCGACCCAATTTCAGCAGTCGGCCCTCTAGAGAGAATCTTGTGAATTCCTGTGCGGCGAGGTGAATCAGAGATATTTTCACAGAACTCCCTCCAAGACTCCCGATTTGCCTTTCTAATTTCCTTGTTGCATGACGTTAGAGTAGTTTTATAAAGCTCCCAGTTACCTGAGTCTTTAGCTCGATTGAATAATCGTCGAATTTCTTTTCTTTGTTTTTCAAGGCTTTTGCTCTACCAAGAAGAGTTATAGTTATCTCTTTTAATCCTCAGTGAACAGTTCTCATGATAGGATGAGATCACTGCTTTGCGAAATTGCTCCACTAGATGTGAGGCGACTTGTTAATATGGCGTTTGACATTAAGGATCGCACTGTTTATCCCACAGAAAACAGTTTTATAAACTCGTTGACAGATCGATATTAATTCTTATCAAATAAATCTGTTGTTTGTTTCGATCATTCCTTTGCCCTTTACACCAGACAATTTGAATTGATATCGTAGGAGTTATAGCAAAATTTAAACTCTCGCACGACAAAATAAATCAACCGGCCTCACAAACCGAAACGACAGGCTTGATGAGGAAAGGTTGGTTTTGTTTTACGTAGTGAATAACTTCGAAGGATGAGGTTGCATTTTTATTTTGTTATCTTTCGATGAAAATACATCCGTCTCTGGAGATTCGGAAACATATTAATCAGCGATAAATAATTTCAAAGGCGTTTACTGAACGGATTATCGAGTTGCAAAGAGCAATTACGCCGGGATATACTTAAATGTTTTCATGTTTTTTTTTTAGTTTTTCAATGAAGTTGTTGATTTGTTAGGTATACCTACTATTCACAATGGAACGTAGAGAAATTATATTTCTTGAAAAGAAAGTGTATTTTCAGTACTTACACAGTCATTTTCCACCGGACTAAAACGGACGAACGCGACTTGGCAAATGAGATTAGAGCACGGAAATTGGCACCATGGCGGTAAAAACGGGTAATTTAATAATAACTTTATTACCGACCTGTGTCAGTATCATCGTGATTTACTCCGTACCAGTTCGTTGAAAGCGTGTATGTTTCATCGACGGAACTACATGAATTTCATTTGGGACATTCGCTCATTTGCACTTGGTTGTTTTCATTAGCTCACCTACTGTGTATAATTGAAGAGGATTTGTGCATTATGATGATTATTGTTGATTTTATAATAGCAAATGCTGGGATGAAGCAAACGCATGCGAGGTTATACATTAATTTCGTAATGGTTTCCGGAATGAATTTCTGTTCGAAATTTCAACTTGCTTTCAACTATCATAATGGAAGCAAACTAGAGAGGCTCGTCTTGTTCAAATTATTCTGTTGGTGATTGAATTTCAGCAGCAGTAATTCGAACACTCGGCGAATGTAATAGCAAATTAATCTGGAGATTTGCATTAGGAGCGTTACGAACTCTGTTTTTCTGCAAAAACGATGAAGACTAGATTTTTCTGTTCCGATAATGAATTTTTTATCAACAAGTGACAAATACCTTCACTGACGATACGTGGACTAGTCTAAATGTCGTTCGTCAGTTATGAGTATTTAAATACCACTGGAAAATTTTATTTCACGACCGGTTTCGGGTTTGATCCCATTATCAAGTATATAACTGAAATCTGGTGTTCAACGTCTTCAGTTCAATCGGGATGGAGCCCAGCTCCCTTACCCTTCCAGCTGATTATTGTCGTAGACGGTTCATGACTGAAGGGAGGGCGGTATGAAGTCCTCAGACATTAGTACCGCCCTTCACAGGGTACCCCTATCTGGCTGGGGTGGAAAAACTGAAATCTGAATTTGGAACATCGATTTTATAGAATTTTCAGGTATGCTGCAAGGCAATGTTCGTACATTGCAGATTTTTTGTCCAAACAGACGTGTTCACGCAGTCTTATTTCAAAATTTCTACCGGTTTGGCCTGTATATACTGCAGAGCATTCGCCACACTCTATTCTATATATACCTGACTTTTCATTCTATCTCGTTTGGGTTTTGCATTAAACAGGGTTCTACCTAAATTATTATTACTTGTGAAAGCTGTTTGAATTTTGTTTATACAGGGTGTCTCTCAAATGATGTCATTAATTTCAGGTTGTGATTACCAGTCATTATTTTATAAAAAAAAGTTCATTCAAACGTGTGTCTTAACTCACTTCGTTTTCGAGATTTGGAATTCCAGTGGCGTCGCAGGGGGTTATTTGATTAAATTCATGGTGAAAATCATTGAAGGCCACAGTTTTCGTTAAGTTTGATTTTATTTGATATAGCTAAACTTGTGTGATAAGTTACTCTACTCTTGCTGCGATGACATCTTATCAAATCAAAAGTAATATTTATATGTTCTATTTTTAGTTCTATTCTATAATGTTTAAAAATAAAAACTATGAAAAAACATTTTTAAAGCGAAGCTTTTGTACAAATGCACAAAAAATGAAAAACTAATTTCTCTTATTGTATGATTCAGGTTATTCTGTGATACAAAATAGATAATTTTGCGCGGAAAGATTTTGAAAATGTTACAGAATAACCTAGATCAAACAATTGAAGAAAAATTTTTACAATTTAGTGCATATGTATGAAAGCTGGTGTTCAAACCCTATTTTTTATTTGTTCAATCTGATAAAAATATTAAACTTGTATAAAAACAGTTACTTATGTACAAAATAGAATTTTTGTGAACTGTGAACTTAAAATTAAGTCCACAGTGGAAATCGAACAAAACAAGGAGCTTAACTTCTTAGATTTCAATATTTCAAGAGTTAATAATGGTTTTCAATTCAATATCTACCGGAAAAACACTTTCATTCCGCTCTCACATAAGTCATCCGCGTTTAGGTCAATGATACACATAGCTTTCGCAATCCCTTTACCAGAAAAGAATTTCCAAGATGAAATAAAAATAATTAGGGAAATTTCAGTGAACAATCAGATACCAATTTTCCTAATAGAAAAGATAATATCAGGTAAATCTCACAAAACACTTATGAGTGAATTATACCCAAACTGTCGAGGACACAATATAGTCAAGTACAGCAGCATCAATTACTCAGGTAAACTTTCAGATAATATTCAAAATTATTTCTTATTTTATGCTCTGCAGTATATACAGACCAAACCGGTGGAAATTTTGAAATAAGACTGCGTGAACACGTCTGTTTGGACAAAAAATCTGCAATCTACGAACATTTTCAAGAATCAAACCACAAGATAAATGAAGATAACCTCAAAATCCATGGCCTGTTGGAGGCCATGGAAGTTAACAAATCAATTGAAAACCAGAAAAATATACCCCTTAACGAGCAACTTGATTTATCTAGGTCTCCTCTCTTGAATTTATGAGTTTAACAACCCCTAGAATTTTCAGGATGGTATTTTAAGTTGGCATCCTGTCTCTTAAATACCTGGCCTTGCAGCATACCTGAAAATTCTATAAAATCGATGTTCCAAATTCAAATTTCAGTTTTATAGTTGATAATGGGATCAAACCCGAAACTGGTCGTGAAATAAAAATTTCCAGTGGTATTTAGATAAAAGTGTTTTATTCATTTCATTTAAATGATCATGGATTACCATAAAGTAAACAAATCATCAATCACACATATTAAGTTATGAACTGTGGATGCATCTTTTTTTTTTTATATTCGTGTAGAAAATGGAATTAAGTGCTCAAAAACACTTGAAATATTGAGAGTACTTGTTACAGTGACAGTGACTGTACTGTGAGAAGAAAAAGTGGTACACGCTTTTCACAGAAGGTGGATAAGATGTGGAAATCCTAGCACACCAACAACCGATGAAAATAGTGAGAAAGTGAAGAAAATTGTTATGGAGAATCGCCGAATCACTATTAGAGAAGTTGCTGAGAATGTCAGCATATCGGAAATTTTGAGCATGGAGCATGTGGCAGCAAAGTTCATTCCGAAATTGCTGAAATTTGTTGAATGACTTCAACAGCGATCCAGCTTTGCCCAAAAGAGTCACGAATCATGAGTATATGATTATGACATCGAAACGTCCCAATGAAAGAGGCCAAGAGCAAAAAAACACACCCAGTTCGATTACTGTCGCGTAGTGCATCACGAGTTCTGGCCACATGGTCATACGGTCAATAAGGGGTATCATTTTGAAGTTATTCGCCGCTTCAGAAAAGCAATACAAAAAAAACGTCCGGTATTGTAGAAAAGCAATTCATGAATTTTTTTGGGAAAAACAACACCGTATTCATGCCTCAAGCCACAGTAGTCACCAGATTCAGCCCTCTGTGACTTTTTCGTGTTCCCAACATTGAAGAGATCCATCAAAGGACGGCTTTTTACGACGATTGACGAGATAAAAACCGAATTGCTGAAAAGACTCAAGAACATAACCAAAAAGTATGTATTATATCTGAAGGGGACCACTTATAAGATACCAAAATAGAAATTCATTATTGACTTATTATTTCCCGGGAGAAATGAAAATTCACATAATTTTTTCAACTAACAGCGTATATTACTGTTGAATTATGTCAAAGCGATCATTTCAATATTCTGTAATACTGTGTGTGTCACATCGAACTTCCATTGGCATTTTGAGATGAAGTGAGATGAGTGAAGATATCAATGAATATTTTGAATACAAATTTGAGGGATGAATGTATCGGACTTTTCAAAAATATTTCCCAACGTACAGGGTATTTTGTAGAAGCGTGGCGTATCAAAGGTTTATTCGAGTGAAATGGCATATATTTCATTGTATTCTTTCAATTTTTCATAAGGGAATCTTAAATTAAAATGTTTTCCCCTGTATTCTGCACTCAATTTAGAGGATACGGTTTGTTCGCTCTTTCTTTAGTGCCAATTCAAAGTACAGTAACATAGCGTTTTACGGGCCAATTGAAACTAGCACGTATACTTTATAAACAAAGGAAACATTTTTATAGGTTAACTTGATCGGTCATGTTCATTACTTGTAAAACTTTATGAGCTCTCAGAAAGATATTTGCGGAGAAGCAAATATTACGAAGGAGAAAGAGGCGAATGTGATGACCATCGAGTGTAATAGATTCAGTATCGGTATTTTTATTACCAACTTCAGAAAAAGAAGGTTGTCAAACTAATATACATAAATTTCATAGGTGTGCGTGGACTATTTAAATAATAATAATAATAATAATGCAGATGCAGAAGGCTGTCATTCTTGGCTCACTGCGCTTGCTCGGGGCACATGATTCTCGGACCCAATGATCACTTACCCCACGGTGTGGTGTAAGTGTGTGTTCGATATACAAACTGAATAGAGAAAAGTATCTTCTGTATAATTCAGTGTTCATATAGAAGTATTTGTTTCGAAAGAATTTTTTTCTTTCGTGTAATTCAATGTTTATATGAAAGCAGCTGTTTCAGGAGGGCTTTCTTTCAGTTTGTGTCTGAAAGTTATTTCTTTGCGTGATCTACACATCCATGTATAGAGTTACTTATTTTAAAATTGATTACTTCCTTCCTTTCTTTGGAAGATTCTCTCATCCATTTTTTTTGGATCAGATGGAGTAGTAGAAAGCCAAAAACTTCAGATATGTTTTCAACTTTTTCTTGAAATTATATATGGAGCAGTGTCTAAATTCATTGGGCAGAGCGTTATATTGTTTGATAGAGTTGTAAATAAAACAGGTTGTCCAGTGTTTTGGAATAATAAAAGTGTGACGGTTTCGTGTCCTCGAATTATTCTGAGATTTTAAAGTTTTATATCTTTCATAAATGTAATTTGGCTTTTTGTAAATGAGGAATTTATGTGTATTGACGAGTAGGTGGAACTGCCAGGTTTTAGCAATCGGTAACCAACCTGACTCCTCGAACTTGGGGGATATAAGGTCGAATTTTCTCACACCATAAGAAAGAAGAATGAAATTTTTTTGTATTTTTCGTAAGCGATCAACATCATTTTGTATCAAAGCAGGCCCGTAGATTATATCGCAATATGCTAATCTAGACAATATGAGGGTTTCACAAAGTGTCAACTCAAATTTGGAAGTCATAATATCTCAACTTTGATAGAGTTGACGTAAGATACTGTACGAGCTACGACAAAGTTAATTTATATTTTTGAGAAATCTCAGATCAGCATCTAGCCATAAACCCAAGTTCTTGCTTTCTGTAATTATTTGTAGTAAGTCTTGTCCAAGTTGGATTTCAATTTTTCCTTCAATTTCCCATCTTTTGTGTTTCGGGCCAAGAAGTATCAGCTGAAATTTTTTAGAATTCAATTTCAGGTTATGGGCTATAGATAGATTCACTAACTTTTGAAGATCGCTGTTAATTTTTTCCATTGCCACCTGCCAGTTACTTGGAGGAAATCGATAATATAACTGAGTGTCATCTGTATAATGATGAACCGTGCAATGATCAGTTATTTTATGGAGTTTTTTCCCAACACCAAATCGTTATTTTTAACACCTCGACACATGTTTCGATCACCAAGTGATCATCTTCAAAGAGGAAGATTAAAACTGAAAGTTTGAGTAAATCAGAAATTTTATTCTGATTATTTATGAATAATATAGGCTAGATACTTTACCTTGGTTTGTAATGTCTTTTATTTTCTTAGCAATGGTTAGTGCATAAGAACCATTTCAGTATGAGTTTGTATCAAAGTAGTTCCAAACAGCTCAATATTCATGAAACCGTTAATCACCAGTTACATTCTGCTGGAATAGATTAGAAATAAACAAAATTAAAATTAGAAAACAAAGATTGTAAAAAATGATTTCAAAGTTTCTTGTCTAACCAGTAAATAAAACACTCAGTTCATGAATATGTTGCAACTCATAAATGACCAATGAGAAGAGTAGGTGTCAACAATTCAAGAAGCAACAATTTTCAAATCGAAATTATAAAAACTGAAAACCTGATATAAAGTAAGGTTATCAAAATTGGTAGGTAAATATTATTATGATTGTATAAATATTAGTTTAATTCATTAATATAAGAAGTGTAAATTAATAAAAGTGCGAAATTTGCCAAATTTCAAATTCATTGCCATGGTAAAGAAGTGAGATCCTGAAAAGGTATTTAGAAACCTTGTTTAAAATCCAACGAATAACCAACTTCACTGAGAAAAGAATTCTGAACAAATTCTAAGTTCACAATTACATATTTCGCCACTTCTTCAATAGGAACTTTTCTGTGCGCAGTAGACTATATTGTGCATTAACATTTGATTATAAATGATATAATTTCATTCCAGAGGGGACATAATATCGATAAATTATTGATCAGACTGCAAATTCAGTAATATTTGGCAAAAGAACTTTTTGTAACTATATTTATTATGAAACATGAAATAAACACAAAATTTACGTGTGTAACTTTCCGGTAAAGTGGAATTAAGACCACAGAATAGTTACAGGGAAATTCTAAATTATATTTGTATATTTTTGACTGATTATCCATTAGCATAAGGTATTTCGTCGTAGATTAGGGTAGAACATAAGGTTATATCTTTACCAGTATTCAGGTTTTTTACATTTCAATTCATTTATTGAATTTTCTTAAAAAAAATAAAGATACAATCATTCTAAAAACCTTTCCAAGAACTCTACCTTGGGCCAGAGAGTTAAATGATCTGCAAACCGACTGAGCTGAGCTAAGAAAAAGAATGAAGGTAAGAAATTACAATAAAAGTAAGTATCTGCCTGAATTTTCAAAAACTTACAATTTAAAAAAAAATAAATAAAATTTTCACTTCATAAAGTCATTGCAATATATTATAACAATATGGAAAGTGTTCTAGTGCTTTACCTGTTGACTACGGAGTACCTCAAGGCTCTATCCTTGGCCCCATTCTGCTCTATATATCTCTCTCTCTCTCTATTTATATATATTTCCGAAAGCTTGAATAACAAAAAATAATGTTTCCATACCCCGCAGATATTGACTGAAATACCCAACTGAAAAATAATTTATATATATATATATATATATATATATATATATATATATATATATATATATATATATATATATATATATATATATATATATATATATATATATTATATATATATATATATATATATATATATATATATATATATATATATATATATATATATAATATATATTATATATATATGTGTGAATATGTGTGTTATGTGGTTGATAAGATAATTTTCAGTATACTTCAACATAATGAGAGAAATGCTGTCAGATCCAGCACAGTTACTTTTCATACCACTGATGTAGTATTATTCAGTCTGGAGTAGTGTCACTCTGCGAAAATTCAAAGTAGGTCAAAATGTTTGGAGTACAAACTGAATAGAAAAAATTATTTTTGTATAATTCAATGTTCATACAGTCCACATCATGAGTGTTAACCTGTATCTAACTCGTTACTGGATTCTTATTAGAAAAATCACACGTCGATTTTTGATTTCTACAGTGTACATTTTTGTATGAATAGTTTACCCATAAATTCATCCCTTACTGTAGGGAGGCGTCCTTCTCGAAAAATTCAAATAGCACGGGGTTGTGAGTGATAGCTCGTTTGAAAGCGGGTTTCATTCTCTATTCAACCATGCAAATAATTCCACTTTAAACAGGAAGGTAGCTAAACTGACACTAACTTTTCTTGTAAATACAGTAAATGGTTCAAAATGTTCCCCGTTGACCTACTGGCAAAAATAGAGTCTATTTTTAGTTTCAGTTCTGATGCTTTGCAAAGTATCGCGAGTAATTGTTGCAAACACTTCCGTAATCCGCGCACGCAACTCCCGAATATACTGACACTAAGTCTCGCAGACTTTAGGTAACACTATCGGGAGAAATCTAAAGGATTTAGATCTGGTGATCTTGGAGGCCATTCCACAAATCTTTGACGCCCGATCCTTCGTCCTGCATTATTCAAATAAATCCCCATAGCAATTGCAAAATAGGGTCGAGCTTCATCTTTTTGCAGATTCGTTTAAATTATTTTCGACTCAGCACAATGGAACTGAAATTATGTGAATCAATCTCATAATCTGATACGAGAACAATACCTGAAATCAGATCACACGCGCTGCATCTTTCCATCGCATTCATGCCTGCATGTAACTTTGCCGAGCAGCAAAACAAGTTTATAGGTAGTTAAATATATAGCCCACCATTACCGTGATCCTGGACGTCGCATACAAACTTTAGTTGTTCCCACATGTGTTTCGCTACTTTCATTGCTCTGAATTATTAACGTGCCGGTTGTATATCAAGTACGTGGCAAATGCTCCGGGTCCGGCGCGCATTAATTAGTCAGCTTCCGGGCGATTGCAGACGCCGCGCCTTCGGAAAACTTGCAGGAAATTGAATTTCGCCGATGCTCGATTGTTATCTCGCATAGGCGAGAGGCGCCTCTGCATGAAACTCTGGTGTATCCTCGAATTTCAATTGTTGAATTTTACATGTACTCCATTTCAATTGTTTCTTAAATCTGTAGAAAACGAAGAGTCCTGCATTCATTCCTTTCTTTCAGCAATTTATTGGATGAGAAGCGAGCATGATGTCTTTTTTAATGCCATTCGTGCCATTTTTTTTTAGATGAGGGTGCAAAGTGATTTTATTTAAGAAAAAAGCATTACAAGAAAACTTTCAAGACGCTCTAAGAGCGGTTCCTTTACGAAAGTAGCGATTCACGTTGGATTTGAATGGCAGGCACGTTCTCAGGAAGTTTATTTCCCATAAACGCAGTTCTCCAAATGAAAGAGTTTTCAAACAGTAAAGTTCGAGGTGTACTGAAATTAAGCTCAAAACGATGGCAGCCACAGTCCGTCACGTATTTCTGATATGTACCGCTCTTGGAGGAATCAAATGTGCCAAGTCACTTGAACACTTTCCGTGAAAGTATCTATAGAAGAATGACAAATTTCCAACATTTCTTCGTTTTTCCAGACTACCAAGGTTGCAAGTGATCTTCGTGTCTCCAATCAGATGTATGGCTCTTTTCTGGATGGAATCCAGCAGCTTCAGGATATGTTTAGGGGCTAAGCTGCATACATGAGAACAATACTCCAGAGAAGCTCTGATCTGAGCCTTATAAAGTTTCAAAAGTTGCTTAGGTGTGTACAGTTTTCTGGTTCGGAACAATCTGCCTGTTTTTCTGTTTAAATCTGTTTTTCCGTTAACCAGCTGTCGCACCCCTACGAACGACAACCCTCAGAAGTCGAAACTTGTGCGAGCTAAGGATTAACGAGGTCTTACCTTTTAACGTGTGATTCCTAACACGGGTTGGAAGATAGCAAGTGAAGATCGATCGTTCAGACTAGGGCTTGAACCACCGACCAACACGGCCGTCAATTCGAGTGAGTGAACAAAGCACCCACACCGAACCGCTTGGCTACCGACCGACCCGACAGTGTTGCTAGCTTTTAAGAAGCAGCCTTTGCAATTCCAGTGACATGATGCTGCCGTTGAAGGTGTGCATCCGCAGCCAATGTCCTTGAATCCAAATGAAATGAAAAGTGTACTGTTGTCAGCAAAGCAATAGATTGGATTTTCGAGTTTTTCTAGTAAATCGTTGATATACAATAAAAAGAGGGTTGGAGACAATATGAATCCCTGGGGAACACCAGCGTTGATGGTGAGAATAATCGAGAGATATCCATCGACGGCCACTTTCAGGGAACGTTCTTTCAGGAAGCTGAAGAGCCAAACATAGAAGTGATCCGACAAGCTATAGTATCGAAGTTGGGCCAGCAAACCCTTATGCCACACACGGTCAAATATCTTAGAAATATCAAGCGCAACAGCCGCAAATTGGTCAATATTTTTCAAGAACGACGATGGCCAAGCCATCACTTTCGAACTGCCAATAGGTGGTTGGTTCCATTTGTCTCGCTCGCGTTTACGCAGTTATTTTCATTAAGTACTTTTCTGGTTATTCTGACGATGCCCAATAGGCTGAAACAGCTGTCTACCGGTGGCTCTTGAATTGAAATTAAATGGGAATGATCACTAACCTATTTTAATTAGTGACTTGTTTATTGTATTGACATGTTTCCATTTTTTAAATGTAACATTCTTTCCGACACGGTAAACCTCACTAACAGTTGACCTTTTATATTGATAATTTTTTATAGTGTATTACCATGATACAAAATTTGTAGCATTTCCCTGAAGATGATAATAAAATTCATCGAAATATTGGAATAACTTGTGTTATAAGAGTACACTTCCGTTCTGCTGATCACCCAAAGAAAATTCCCAAGTTTTGTATATATATATATATATATATATATATATATATATATATATATATATATATATATATATATATATATATATATATAAATTGGTAGTACTGTAATCTTCTAGACACTCCTCAAAGTTTGAAGTGAAGAAGTTATCAATCGAACATAGCACTCAAAAAAGTGGCAAACCATAGATACGTGTTTCGGGCTTTTGGCCCATCATCACTATGGTGCAGCCAAGTGTAAGGATGGGCAACACTTGGTTACCAGACGAAATAAATACAAATGCACGGAGCCACCAGCAGGTGCCAGCCAGACAATAATTGTTGGTTCAGTTAATAGATCTTGTGTTTACAAGAAAACTATCAAAATCACCACGGAGGCATCTATAGCTACCTGCTATAGTTCCAAAAAATCAATGAGTTTGTTCCGAAATACCTATTTTGATGTTTTGTGATTTGATATTATTGGGTATTAAGTTCTTGTTTGAATTCAGTATAATTTTGAGTAATTTTTGGTGTTAAGAAAAAATAAAAATAACTTTGCACCAAAAACTTTCAAAACTTATTTCACTATTCAAAAAAGTTGACCATTTTTAACAGCATAGTTGTGTCATTCGTAATATTACAGGCTTTCAAAATGAACTGTCGTTTACAGGATGCTGTTTGTTTATCGTTTTAGCAAAATTTTTTTTTCGTATTCTCCATTTAAAAAAAATGGGTAAAAAATAAAACTTCACTTAGATGACTTCGAATCTGGATGTCTTTTTCAATGCTGAACAACTTTTTCAAATAACATTTCCCGAAATTTCTCAAAATAAGAGTACTTTACTCTTGAAGGCTCCTCGTATATTATGTGTGATTTACTGTATTTTGTTGGTGCATGTTTAGTTTTAGGGGTTGCACAAACTTTCATCAAGAATAACTTTTAATCGAAAAATCCTTAATAGATAAGTTTCCCATATGGTGCATACTTTGAGGAGGACACTGTATATATATCACCGTCAAGCAAACATTTGAAATAAAAAAATATGTTTTTCCGATAACCAGCTGTATCGTCCCCTTGAACGACAACCCCCGAAAAGTAGAAACCTGTGCGAACCAAGGTTTATCGCGGTATTGCCTTTTATCTTGCAATTCTCAGGGTGAATATTCAATTATCGATCAAATCAACAACCTTGATTGAAACACAAATTCAGGGACTTATTTCATATCACTACCGCTCGCCTAAAACTTCCTGACATAGTTCACTACAGCAATGTATGATCGGTGTGGGTTACTGGGTTCATGACGTGTTTGGATTATAGTTTGGTGGGTTTTGATTGGAATTATCGAGAGGCAGGCGTCCAACGCGAAATACATGCCGCTGTATCTACTAAGGAAAATATTAACAGGAAAATATATGAAAGAGACGAGTTTCTCCGTAGTGGTTAGTCCTAGGAACCTGAAATTTGGTACATAGGTGCTTCCTAGGTCTTAGATGCGCACTGAGGAAGGATTTATGAATATTCCACCTAGGGCGCTAGCCGAAAGGGAAAGGGAGCGTGAGGCTAAAAGGGACGCGTTCACATAATATGACGCCAGGCGCAGGCAAAAAGAGGCGTTCATAAAATAAAGTTGTCTCTTCATCACCGTTTCTCCGTACCGCTATAATTTTGGAGGCTGAAATTCTGTACGTGGGTTCGTTTTGTGTTGTAGATGTGCAATAATTAATGATTTTTAAATATCTCAACTGGGGCACCAGCCGCGGGGAAATAGACGCGTTCATAAAATGAAGTTACCTTTTCATCACTATTTCATTGTACCGGTATATTTTCGGAGGCTGAAATTCTGTATGTATGTTAGTGTTTTATATTGCAGATGTGCAATAAGAAAGGATTTACAAAATTCCAATTGTGGAGCCAGCCGCGGGGAAAAAGGCGCCAGCCGCGGGAAAAGTGGCGTTCATAAAATAAAGTTACCTCTTTCTTCGCGCCAGCCGCGGGGAAAAAAGGGCGTTCATAAAATAAAGTTACCTCTTCATCACCGTTTCTCCGTACAGCTATAATTTTGAAGGCTGAAATTCTGTACGTGGGTTCGTGTTGAACTTTTATTCATTCAGCCACATTACAGAGTATCAATCTATTTATGTTAGGTCCAGGACATAACATAATAAAATAAAAATAAAATGAAATATAAATATATGTTAGAAATCACACGTTGAAAGGTAATACCTCGTTAGTCTTTAGCTCGCACAAGTTCCTCAACTTCTGAGAGTTGTAGTTCGTATGACAGCTGATTAACGGAAAAACAGATTTTGGTAACCCTAAGTACTCTTCTACCGAATAAAAACTGAAATTTACTAAGAATTGTTTTATCTTCCTTTTGAAAGAATGATATCGAGATTTCCCCATTCACGTTGTAGCTTATTGTAAGTTTATATCTAGGAGGCCGCATATGGTCTGCTTTCCTGGTTGAAAAATTGTGGAAACCGTTATTTCTGTCAATTTAAGTTTTTCTTGTATGTATTTCGAGGAGACTTTGATAGATATAGATAGAAGGAAGACATAGACATACATATTTTGCGTTTATTCGAGACCCATTCCCATTGACATTGTAGTATCATAAATTGAATTTCTTTGCCGTCTCTGTACGAACGTGATGAACTGAAAAACTATCAAAATTATTTTTATACGGTTTGCATTAATGGACAGACTGATTCAAGTGAAAGGTTTATGTGATTTTGTTTTTTGTGATTTTGTGGATTTGTACGAAAATTAAAGACATATTTGTGATAGTCAAGGAAAAAAAACAGTGGACTATACAGTTTTCATCAACTTGGTTTGAGTATTTTTGTGAATGAATGAATATTGAACTGCAAAAATGAGGATCAGAAATAATTTCTTGAACCAAGTTCCAAAATCATTGCAAAATTTCATGATATTCATCCCCAAAGTTAATGAAATGCAATGATATTTATAATTTCTTCAAAAATTGTTCAAATTGATTATATATCAAATAATGTAAAAGAATTATCGCACCCTCTCTTCAAGAAAAAAATTTTAAAAATGCTGACAATGAATGCTTTCTACAGCTTTGAAGAATCTGTGAACTATTGCAAAAATACCTAATTTATGTTAATACTTGTATGTAAGTATGCCCCTGTATGAATATTGTACTTTCAAAAGAATTTATTGAATTTATAATTAAAAAAAAATTGATTTGCATAGCATTAACAATGTGCTACTAAGTGTAATATGACATGCCATATCCAAGCACAGCTTGGCTACAAATGGTTAATAAAGAATCTGAATCTGAATGTGCCATCATTTCAATGAAATATCAATTCAGATATTATTCCAACTTCTAATTTCCTGATACTAAAATTGAAATCACCAAAATTTTCGGGTAACATTCTGACATTTCCAGCATTATATCCATTCATGAAACCAAAAACGTTCTTCCACCACCTGAAAGAGAGCGGGCCGTACATCAAGCGATGTAATCAAGGAGGCGAGCTTAATCCATCTGACGCGGTAATAAAGATAATGCACCCTCATAATCTGGGCCTGTATCAATTTCCAAAAGTAATCGGCGCACTTTCGGCATAACGACCCTAGTCCTGGCAACGTATACGAATGAGCGATTTCAGTCAAAGTCCTGCAGCTGTTCGCAGCTCTCGGCCAGGAAGGTGGACCGCGCCGGAGATTACCAGACATCCATCAAGGTGCCAGGGCTCGAATTACTATTTGTTGGGCCGCAATCTGGTTTAATATGTATATTACTCGGCGAGAGCAGTGATTTAGCGGCCTGCGAGGTCGATGCTTAACCTGTAAATGTTTGTTCTCCCCCCCTCATCCTCCTTGTGCTTGAAAGAATTTAGGTGTTGCGGCACTCTTATCATTGATTAAGAAAGTAGAAATAATATACTCGTATGGAAAATAGCTAGCTGCGAAATTATCCGGATGAATAAGGCAGCTAAAGCACTAGAAAAAATTTGTCTCAGCAAAAGCCCATTTTGTGTTATTCGTGACATTAACAATTGAATATGCTGCAAATTTAGCCCGTCCAGAAAAATGTGGTAGGGGGCGGGAGGTACATTCAGAAGGATTTATGCTGAAGATGCGATCTGATGAGATCGGAGATATCCAGACAAGCTGATTTATATACAATAACAAGAAAAATGTCAGAATGAAATTACGTACAATTAGTGAAATTGACTTCTTCTCCGATCGCGACAGAAGACGGTTGTTCTTAGGATATAATAGGGTATAACTGTGGACCCTCCGGAAACCGGAGGCAAAAAGTCACCCGTATGTTTCATATGGATGATATTTAACTATGTGCATCTATAGAAAATGATCTCCATCATTCCTTGAGGGTGGTGGAATAACGCTTGATATCGGTCTGGAATTCGGGATAGACAAATGTGCAACGGACCATCTCAAAGAAAAACGGTGCGGGAATTACGGATGCATCTCGTAGATGAAAGCATTCTGCACCACCTAGATGCCGGTGTACTTACCTCGGAGTGAAACAACGACACTTACAAGAGGTAACAGCGGTGAACGGTGAGACAGCAGGCTTCGGAGCATTTCTCTCTAGGTCATTTGCCCGAGCAGCTGGTATCTTTATCTGTATCTGTAGAGTAGAGATGGTGAGTGTAGGCTCACAGCACCTAGGCCACATGTGACCTATTGTACATCCTCCCGAGGAATTGTCCTCTTAGGTCATCGTCCATCCTGTCCTTTCCAGGAAGGTGGACAGATCACTGGGAGACATGTCCTTTTTATCGGCAGGTGTAGGCCAAGACTCGCTGAACACACACTTTCTTATTGACGATAAATCCGGACACTCGCATAGCACATGCCTGACAGTTTCATCTTCCTGTTCACACATCCTGCATAGAGGTGAGTCCACTAGCCCCATATTATGGAGGTTTTTTCTCAGTTGACAGGGACCATTCAAAAATCCTACTGGTAATCGTGGATTTTTCCTGGTCATCGCCAGATATTTTTTCGGCGCCAGCTTTCCAGGGTGGCCGAGGGTGATCCTGGCAAGATTGCATTCTTTGATTCCATCCCATCTCTTTAAGGGTTGACCATGGGTTGGTTCCGCAATTGTCGAAGTCATCAGGCCATAGGTGCCACTGGGTCCTGAAATTCTCAGTCTAACCGCTTCCTTGGCTAAAGGGTCGGCAATGCGATTACCTTTACTCCTGCTGTGCCATTCAACCCACCTTAGGATAATGTTATTATTTACCGAGGCTTTGGCTAAATCTTGGTGGCACTCTAATACAAGCCCTGAGGTAACATGTTGTCTGTTCAAGGCTAATAGGGCTTGTCTGCTATCAGTGCAGATTGTCATCTTTTTGCCAGAAATTCCTTTCCTGTTTATTTCTTTTGTGGCGATTGAGATACCAGCCACTTTGTTTGAACCACGCTGGTGGTTTTTTTCATTCCCCACTTATTCCTCAGGCTTAGTGATCTGGTGTACACTCCACATCCTGAGCCTTCTATGGTTTTTAAGGCGTCTGTATATATACGTATTGCATTTGTAGCATCTAAGCAGCTGCAAAAGTCGGTTAATATTTCGACACTGAACGAGGTAAGTACAAATCTGTCATCGAGTTGTTATCCGTTCAGCACAAAGCCCATATAAAAGCCGGGTAGGGTCTCCTTCAACAGTATTAAAGATCTTGGCTTACCAAAGCGCTTGATGTTTGCTTTCCCTAGGTCGAGTGGGCTGGAGTTGGAAACTGAGGGGTTCATAATGGCTCTCCAGATTGATGTCTTTAACACCTCAGTCTACCGCAGTCGCGTGATGCAGGCCCTGCATCATGTGCATTAGAGTCTCAGACGCGACGTGTCTGAGACTTTATTGCACTTTAATGCAGCCCTAAGAGTGCTGCATTACTACCTACGGCACTTCTACGATATTGACGAGACACCGATTGACGAGACACTGATCTCGTTGTGAGGAACGAGAAGTCCGAATTCATTGGAACTATTCGTTCCTCAGGCTCATATAAGCTAATGAGCCTGATGTAGTCCTTCTCGACCACCAGAGCAAGACGATATTTGTCATGGAGTTTTGGGTGATTATTGGAGTCCTTGGTGAAATTATGCCGTTTCTACTCTCGAATCACAGGGTACATGCTTCTCGTACCCAATGATCACTTACCCCATGGTGTGGAGGAGTGATCGTTGGTTAACAATGCTCTTGCCCAAAACTTTATGGGACAAACGGGGAGAGCCTTCCCCTAAAGAATGAAATGACATTACTTTCTTGGATGTGAAGACCAAGGTTTCTCACACAATCTCTTGGAATGCTCGGAAAATTTACTAAATGACCAAATGGAATTTGACTATTCTTCTCTTCTGGATTTTGTCATTGGCGAAGGTTCAACGGATGAGAAAATTATCGAATTACTTGAAAAGTAGTCGGTTGGCGAGAGGTCTGGGGAGTATGGTGGGCGAGGTTGCAGAACGTTATTGTGAATCACACCAGCCGCTAGCCACCATACAGTGCCATGGTCTTTTCGGTGGGTTTTCGTATTTGGAAAGTGTTTGGAGGGCCCATCGGTGTCCAACTACCCTCCTGAATGTCTCCTGTTTTCGAATGCCTGCTTAATTTTTTGCGTTGTTTCGGCGGTGCTTTGGTTCAATTTGAAATCGTAGAAAAGAGCCAAAAATTAACGACATCATGTAGTGATGAGCTGAAGAGTTCAAAGTCTCAATATCGAATGACTTATTCAGGGTAGCCAACTGGAATGTCCTGTATATGTATATGAGACACCGAATACACATTTAGTTGATTTTATCAGAATCTTGAAAGTGAGTACCCAACACTGACATCAGGTTGTCAATGAGTATACTCTCTTTCAACTCTATCTTTCCTGATCTGCTCATCTTCCTCAATGAGAACCGCGAAGTAAATGTAACAAAACTTCCACCCTACTTTGTCGTCCTAGATCGCACTCCTGACGAAGTTAACGGACGAATAAGATATATTCATGAACACGTCCCTGGAGGTCCATACATTTTCTTTCCACAAAAGATACAAATTTGTCCACATTCAGGATAACATTCCTCGTCGGTCCGTATTTACCCAAACGTTTCCTCCGAACCGTTCCCCCGTTTGTGCTTTCCGTCTTCTTTTGTGAGACGAATTTCTCGCTTGATAAAAGGAAGTCGCATATATCATTGCGAAAAGCTTCGGGAGATTTTCCTAGCAAAAACGTTAGACCTTGACGTTTCTTTTTTAAGAGTCCGGGTGGCGATGCTTTTTCGTTTGTTTGACGTTTGAGTAAACGATCGGGTGAGTTGATTTGTTTGGATTCGGCTTTCGAGATTGTTTGTTGTAATTTATATCGAAGATTGCTATGCGCAGCACGTACGGTTTTCGCTAATTGAGAAAGGAGGCTGGTGTTTCGAAACTGGGGTAACTTTTGTGGAGTTTGATAGCTGTATTGGAGTTCTTCCAATGGAGTTGAGATTGAGTGAAAGATATGTTGTTTCTTTTTCTTTGCTCAGATTTTCGTTCGATGAATGATTGCATGAGTCTGGATAGGCAGCATGAATTCTTTTCATTTTGTGTTCTCTTTTCTCTGGCAATGAAGTAACTGCTCTCATTGTAGGCACTATTGCAATAGTTTGTATTATGAATCTTGCTCTAAAAATTACGCAATTTAAAAAATCTCCTGAGTTAAGACCAGAATTGTACAGTTGATCAAATATGGGAACCTTAATAATTTCACAGTAACATTTCATTCGTTTTATACCATTTCTGGATAATTAACAATTTTTTTTTCATCGGATTCTTATCTTTCCCTTGCTTAATTGTGAGTTCTTCGGTATATTGTAACAAATTAATGACTTAACTGTCTTAAACAAATTCATTTCCAACAATATTTCACTAATCCCAAACTAATTCATCTACAACACTTAGTAATAAACGCTTGATTCATTTCCACTATTTGAATTTCTTTGTTTAGCCGCTCGATTCACTTTCTGAACTCTTGGGTAGGGAAGCCGTGCTTATATCGATAACGGTCCTTTCTAGAAATCTGTAGTCGGTTCGGTTCTAGAGTTTTACCGGCGATTCCCAACTGCATTCTTTCGCGGTGATGTCATGTGTTTGTTCGCTGAATCGGCCGGCAAATCGATCAGGGGCGGCTTCATATTCGTTACATTGCCCCCTTCTTAAAGACGTTTCACCCCGAAACGTCATCCTTCGCGTGTGTCGATACTTGCAGGACTCTCCATATCTGCACTGTGAAGTTCGAAGGAAGTAACACTCCACAGTCTTCATGCTCGGTCGTGGAAGATGGTTACTGCACACCAACATCTTGTTGCCGCTGGATCTGAATATCGTTTCCAACATGCTTCTCACAATTCTCCAATCCAGCCTGTCAAGCCCAGCGGCTAATTTCAGGACTGCCAAATCCACAAGATTCTGGTCGAGCATCGTGTCCCTCAGTCTGATAAGACTTCTCCAGACATCTTCATAGGACGGTTTGTCTCGAGAATGCTTTTTGGTCACCAAGTAGAAAATTATTCTCTGACCCTTCTTCAACTGTAGCACTTCTTCGACTTCTGGATTCTGTTCTCGTAATTTTTGAAGCTGACCGAATTTCTTGTTGAATACCGCAGCGTTACCCCTGGACATTTGGAGATCCTCTACCACGCAGTGAGCTAGTGCGTAATCAAGTGGAACCTTGAAAAGGTCTCGTGGTTCTTCTTGAGTTACTCCATGCACGACCGTCTCTTCGTTCGAGTATAAAGTTATGAACTTCTGGAACGCCATTTCATCCTCTGGTGGTCTGAGGGTGTGATTTCCAGCATAAGGAGCCAATCTATTAAAATGGACCACTCTAGGCTTTTCTCAAGGTGGCTTATGGATTCGGTAGACGGGGTCATTTATCTCATTCATAATTTTGTACGGACCTTTTCACGCAACTCCGGTGGTAATCCACGGCGTCGCTTAGGGTTGTACAGCCAAACTAGGTCACCGGTTTCGAATCCAGCATTTGCCTTGATGTCATAGGCCTTCGTCATCCTATTGCTGGCACTCCGGATGTTCAGACGGACTCGTTCATGGATGTCGTCCATTCTCTGCCGAAGCTTGATCATAGTCTTCCGCCGCAGGGGGAAGGTCACTTTATATTTCCGTAGTCCGGTACTGTCCACTTCGCGAAACACAACGAATAACCAGTCTCTCTGCGCGAACAAATAAGTCTTTTAGTCAATTTCCCCGTTATACAAAGATTGTACACCAAGCACTTACAGATTTGGTTTACAAATACACTTCTGACAAATTAACGAATTAACTGTCTCAAACAAATTTATTTCCAACAATATTTCACGGATCACAAACTGAGTTATTCACAACACTTAGCAACTAACGCCTAATTCATTTCCACCATTTGAATTTCTTCTGTAGCCGCTCGATTCACTTTCTGAACTGCCCCCTTGGGTTGGGAAGCCGTGCTTATATCGGTAACGGTCCTTTTCAGAAATCTGTAGTCGTTCGGTTCTAGAGTCTACTTCAAGCTGTAATATATCAGTGAATACTTATTCATTCCCATTCTGTACTCGGGGTTTGATGAAGTGGACGAAGGTCATTTTTGCCGCCTGGTCCAGATTGTCTTCAAAAGAATGGAGTTGGTTAGCGAGAAGCCTGAGGAGTATGGTGAATGAAGCAGAATTTTGACGCTCAATTCATTTGATTTTCGGACGCTGATTTGTAGAAAGTGCGGACGGGTATTTTCATGGAACAGGATCGGATCTCTTTTGTTGACTAGTGCTGGCTGCTACTGACGTAATTTTCTTCGATTTAGTCACCACAGGACTCTATTGTGATAGTTTGGCCGGGTTGCAGAAAGATATAGTAAATTACACCAGCTGCGGATCACAATACAGTATCCATGATCGTTTTTTGATGAGTTTTCGCCTTCGGGAAGTGTCCTGAACGTCTCCCGTTGTCGAAGAGGATTCACTTTTCATCACACGTGACGATCCAAAAAGTGATCTTTGTGGTTGCGCAAAAACAAAGAAGAACAGACTTCAAAACGTGACAATTTTTGTTGATCGTTCAAATCGAGGGCCACCCACATACTTTTGAAACTATCAAAAATATCACTGTCATCCCACGCTTAGTTTGTGATGGATCAGTCTTCACCTGGATCCTCGTCCTGGATCACTGTAGATCGACCTCTTCGGGGCTAATCTTCGAGGCTGAAATCTCAAGAAATAAATTTTGAAAAAATGAACAGCATTAATGTATAGAGTATAAAATACCACGAGACAGCAGAATAAATATTCATTGAGCTATATGGAGCTACAGAAACACTTAACTTTAAAACTGACAAAACTTTTGAAACAACCGCTAATGCTCGCGATTACGTGCGCAAGAACTTCAGTTTTTGCGATTTTCCAAATTTTCTAACAGCAAAATGTTATCAGGTATTGCCCATTTTTGATTCGTAACTAAATCTTCTTTTAAATTCAGAATATAATCAATCTATGTTCCAGCTGAATCAACTAAACAATAATTTTATATTATTTTCTCCAACAAGGTTTTGACGTGATTCTTCAAATCAACATGTTTTTCAATCATGAACAGACTGCAATGAATCTGTTTAAAAAAATCTATTTTTCTGTTACCCAGCTGTCGCACCCATATGAACAACCCTCAGAAGTCGAAACTTGTGCGAGCTGAGGATTAACGAGGTCTTACCTTTTAACGTGTGATTCCTAAACAATACATTGATGATAACCTCTTCCAAATCAGTTTAGCCTTTTTTTAGATGAATGTTGCAGAATAACCCAAAACTAATTATTCTCCGCACATTTTTGAAAGAACATTTCCGATCCTATGGAAATGATTTCGCATCGACGTTCAGAAAAAATATAAAATTCACTTCATCCGTGAGTATTACTAGTGAACAATCAAAACGAAATCCGAATTGAATCACTTTTACATACATTGGACTTGTGGAGAAGGAGGAAAACGATGATTTAGAAACATATTGAATCACGTGGAAGTGAGGTTTGTGCTTTTCAAAATGATTTTACCAGATGACGGTCCAGTGATGTTCGAGAGAAAGAAAAAGAGAGAAGTTTGATGAATTCAGTTGTTCATTCGAATTCGATTGAAATGGATACGTAATATTTATACAATGCGGACATGAATAGTCCTCCCTCCATCTCGACTTCTGAACAAAATATTGAGGTCGGATGAAAATTACGTAGAAAAGGTTTCATTTGCACTTTTGATAGGAAAGACATGGCTGTTTTATCACTCATTGCCAAGAGGGCGCTACCGCCTTGTTTTTTTCCGAATGGAAAGAAAGGTCTTGTGATACCTCGTTCAATGGATAATTCAATGCATGTAACTCCAACGGTATAGGCAGCGCACGCCAAAATAACTCTCAGGAAACAAGAATTTTTCCGACTCGATCAATATTTATCGTTATATTATGACCAAGATTACATACAACTTTTGTAAATTGCAGCCTATATGTTATACCGATGTATGAGCTGAATTTATGTGAATTGTTATCTAAATCCGTTCAGCCGTTTAGGCGTGAAAGAACCACAAACATACATACATACATCCATCCTTACAAACTTTCACATTTATATTAGTTCTGTATTGTATAGAAGATATTGTCATGAAAAGTTTTCATTGCGGTTTTTTTATGATGGAAGAAGAGAAAGTCAAAAATACATCATTTTTTGAGATCAAGTGATTAGATTCATTCTTTCTCAAGTCATGTGGCAGTTCATTTCAGATTTTGGCTCGCTGGTGTTGAATGGTTACAAAATTCATTCAGTATCATGTATGTTCGTATCGTTTGATGAAAACTCTTCTCATGCTCAATTCCTCTGTATTACAAGGGACAAATGATAGTTAACACACTCAATAGACTTCGACAGTCAACACAGTTAATATGATAAGTATTATGACGAAACAATATAAAATGTTCAGAACGGTAATTTTTCAAAGAAGACAAACATTTCAGAAAATAACATGTTGATAAGTGATGAGTTAATCGAGAAATTGGCAGCGAATGATTCAAAATGGAATTGGTGGACTAAGCCATCCTTCCTCTTCAGAATATACCAACCCTTTCGATATTGAGAATCACAAAAAATATATCTGCTTCAAGTAAGCAATTATCGCAAACATTCGTAACCGTAATCACTTAATAAGTCATAGCTCGCTATTTGTGGTGCGTGAAGAGGGGTAACAGATATCTTGATGTTTTGATCTATCTTCGGGCGGGAAATCTGTTGCCAGGATATAATGGGAATCAGCGGGAGCTCGCAAAAACATTAACTCGATTCGTTTTTGTGGATTTATGATCACGAAATGAAGGATTTATTTCCGAGCGTTATATTGAATGGAAAGGCTGTGGTGCGTTCTTTGCGTGGAACTTGACGGCCAAAACATGAGATCTCCATTTCAGGGTGGATTTATTTTGGAAATGGCAATCATGCTAAAGTATGTCAATAAGAATTAGAAGTTATTTCCTCTTGAAATTGTAGTCTGACTCATTTGTTTCCTATATGAACCACGAGGAAAAGTAGTTATTTCTGATGGAACGATTTTCCAGGTTTATTGATTGTGACTGACGTATTATGTAACTTCCATTTCAATGGTAAGTGAAATTCAAATTTCATAACATTTTGAACAGTTGAAAAAGGGGTTTCTATGAGAAATGAGAGCAGACAATAACAGATCAATTGAAATAATGGAAAAGGAATAGATAAGCAAGAAACAAGATGAGAAATAGTAGCAAGAAGACAAACGACTCAAATGGAATACTAAAAATGAAAAAACGCCAGAACACCTGACTACGATAATAATTTATATGAACTGAGAAAATGCGGGAAAAAAACTTGTACACTAGCAAATATTCTAATGAATGAAACAGTGCGAAGCAAAATACATAGGTGATGAAATGATGATGAATGAAAGTGAAAAACTAGGAAATTATCAGAAAGATTTACATCAGGTAGACTGAAGATGAATGCTACAGGCACTGAAACAAACCCAGTCAATTGGTTGAGGAGTTCGTGGCCGAGATTTTCAGTGTTCTGTATCTGTATCTGTAGAGTAGGAAGGATGAGTGTAGACCCACAGCACATCCTCCCAAGGAGTTGTCCTCCTACGTCATCGTCCATCCTGTCCTTTCTAGAAAGGTGAACAGGTGTCTGGGAGAAATCTCCTTTATATCGGCAGGTGTAGGCCACGACACGCCGAACATATAGGCACTCTCTTATTGACAACTCCAGGCGTTCGCCTGACAGTTTCATCTTCCTGTTCACACATCCTTCATAGAGGTGTATCCATCAGCCTCATATTGTGGAGGTGTTTCCTGAGTTGACAATAGTTGCAGTTCCAAACTACGACGCCTTTAAATCCGAATGAAGATAGTAACACTGAAAACCCAATCAAAATGATGCGAGTCCAAGTATTATTTATTGAGTGTGTGTTTGACACTATGACAGTAACAGAATGATGGAAGTACGGAGGAATTTTCAAATATGGCAAAAACTGCGGAAGCTGACAAATAAAATAGAAAAATATGAAATTTTGAAAGGAAATATCAGATAAATTCGCTACAATGTACGGGGTTGAACAGGGAGCCTCTATATTCAACACTATTCAACCTTGTACTAGTTCTGGAGAGGATAAATATGAACACAAAATCTATATTTCTGTAATAAAAGACTCTTCACCGATCACTGAATATCAAGTTAACACATGAAATTGAAAACAAAGTGGAGTTTTCTATTCTCGTATGATTTAGTGATAAGATTCTCAGCTGATACAGATATGTTGATGACAGCCTGGTTTTCATAGATGGCAACCCCAATTTGTCACATGACATTCTTGATTCCCTAAATAAGTTACATCCAAAAATAGAATTCACTCTTGAAATAGAAAAAGATAATGAAGTAAACTTTTTAGATCTTACTATGACAAAAAATTAACAACAAACTAGATTTCACCATTTACAGAAATCCAACCCAGACTGATCATGTTATCCCCTTCAATTCATTTCATCCGCAGCATCGTTATGTCAACAGATTGTTGAACATTCCTTTATCACCCACTAATTTTAATTCAGAATTAAATACATTAAAACAAATTGCTGTCAAAAATGGCTATCAACCATCTATTATTCACAAATTAATTGATAAATTCGAACACAGGTTAGATAGAAGATTGGCCTTCAACTCTACCACCTTGCTTAGTTCACCTTCTGTGAAATATTTTTCTTTACCTTATTTTGATCAAAATATGTGTACTATTATTTTCAAATTTATAGAAAATACCATACCTGGTACGAAAATTTCTTTTGAATCTTAAAATAACTTGAGCAACTCTCTAGTAGATTCCAAAGACAAAATTAACAAATTAGACTCTATAAGCTTGACTGCTGAGTGTTCTGCATCTTACATTGGTAGAACCTGTAGACCTCTCTTCACTCGAATTAATGAACATTTAAATAAACCTGAAAAATCTGCATTTGGCCACCACATTAAATTTCACATTCATAACTTAAGCCCCAAAAGAAATTCCAAAATTTTACATAAAATTGATGATGATAATGATCATTGTTTGAATACTCAAGTAAACTCAAGCAGATATTTCCTCCCCTTTCATAAAAGGATTATGAATCGTTAAATTAAATAAAATTCATTATTGAAATGCTTTATTCTATATTGGCTTCTCCACAACAAAACATTTTTTAAATCCATAAAGGATCACTCCTCAAGTTGGTACCATTATTTTCAACATGACGCTTGACTTGACAGATTCTGTCTCCCTTCTTTCATATGATAGGTTCGTAACGTTCCGTTGAGTCAAGATATATGTGATATTAAGAAACTTTTTATCAGAGACATAGCTAAGAGCAAAAGGGATTCTTCAAATATAGGATATAATTGATCAGGAAACGTTAATGAAGAAGATTCTTCAAAAATCCTAGAATTTTCAAGGGAAAATACTTTTGAAGTTCATTGTCCTTCTGTATGAACCAAGATAAACTATCGAATCAGATCGTATTTTCGAAAAGTTGAACGTAAAAGTGGCCTTAAAAACTGCTCACTTCAACAAATGTTAGGTAACCTGAAGACAATATGTTGGATGATGGAAAGTCGGGGCTATAAGATAATAACGGTCAGACTAAGTTATCTATTGAAACTCATTTCAAAGAACACGCAGCACATGTCCGATTTTGGAGACAAATGTTATTGAGCACTCAATTCCATTATTTTCATATAATTTGATGTGCAGATTCTTTGATCCATAAAATCGCTGAAAATGCAAAACATGATTTTTATCCCTCTCACCAACAAACTAAACATGCTGGAAAAATTAAAAAATCGCTAATCGAATATACGTAACCAGTGAAATTTTTAACATTCACCTTATTTTTTGAACAGTTCGGGATCAAACCCGAAAAATAGTGAAACTAGAAATGATAGTAAAGAACAAATTTTTTTGAAACCGGATATCATCAGAGAAGGAGAAAGAAGACAGAAGAGGGAATGAAAAATAATGACAGTATTCCGAATTGATTAACGGCAAAGAAGGTAAAACACTGGTGCGACTCAGACCATCTCTGCTTCAATGCAAAAAAACTACCCTTCCATCATTCAAATACCTTCACAAACCGTTTATATTTGACACTACAACCATTAAAAACAAATTTCTTGGCATTGAAATTGATAGTAACCTGAAATTCCATATCCACATCCAAAGTCTCAAAAGGAAACTGGCTTCGAGCTGCTTAGCAGTAAGAGTTGTGTCTGAGGAACTGGGTCTGCAAATGAGTAAGGTGACATATTCTTCTCTAATCGAATCACACCTGCGATATGGTATTGAATGCTGGGGTTATTGGAGTAAGCAATTGAACGATTCTGTTTTCGTACTGCAGAAACGAGCAGTCATGTATAGAGCTGAATACTCCAACCATTGTGAACCATTATTTATCACAGAATTATACTTGAAACTCTATGTTTGGAGCATAAGCACAAGTCCAACGTCTCTGATACTCAGCGTACTTGAACTAATACTCGTCAAATAACGAGAAAAACTTACCTCTCCCCATCCCCCCTTAGAATTAATGAAAAAATCAATAATGTATGAGAGCAAAAAGATATATAACAATTTGCCACCCTGTTTGAGAGAAATCTCCATACACCATATTTTTCGAAAAATAGTCAAAAAATACTTTTGCTCAAATCCTATTATACCCTACAGAAATTGAAGGGGTTATATTTTTAGAAGTGATTAATTTTTAGGAAAGAAAGTTTTTGGCTTTCTACTACTCCCTACAGGAGTTTTACGATGATGCTCACTTTCTTGTTTTGTGATAAATTTTTACCTTTGTCAACTTATTTTATGTACTATTTACAAATTTAATTATACATATATTAATTTTAGATTATAATGAGCTATATAGATAAAATAGTTATTTATGTATCAAGGGAATTAGGAGGGCCTTAATTACCGATGGCAAAGTTTGCGTCCCGAGGGCCTCTGGCCCGAGGGACAGCAATTGCCTGAGGTTATTAAAGCTCATTAATTCCCGTGGTACATAGATAATTTTATTTCTGACCGATTTCAATAAAATTTTGTTCATTTTTGAAACGGAAAAATGTACCAATTCATTACCTTCCCGGTATATTTGAATCAGGTACCGTTGATTATAGTAGAGTTTTCTTGTTGCTAGGTTGTTGCTATGTTACTTGTTTATAAACAGAACTTTGTTATCAAGCTGTGTTTGCGGTGAAAACGTGTTTTCTACCCCAAATATAATGGAGGATATTTTGAAAAAAGCTGAACAAGCAAGAGAATCATTAGTTCCATCGAAAAGTGAAGCCGTATACTAAAAAGAATACAAGATATATCTGGACTGGCTGACACGGAAAAATGTTATGCCAAAAGATGTCACTGAAACTGTATTTTTGGCATATTTTCAAGAACTGGTAAGGAATTTTCTATGAGAAATAAAACGGCGCGTATGTTGTCTACTTTGTCATCAGAAGAGGCAGGTACCTCGACTGTAGTGAACAGAAGCTCCAGCCATACAAAAGAAGAAATTGTTTCCAGTGGCGGAAGTAATTTTCAGGGAACATTTCAAAATTGTACATTTATTATTTGTAATGACGTGAATAAATAAAATATGGTTCAGTTTTCATTTCTATTTATTTTTACTTGTGAAAGGTAGAGGGAATTATAAAATCTATAATGTCCCAAGGGAGTTATGACCCTCTTTATTGATAGCGTAACTATGACGATATAAGCTTATAATATCTCGGTCAGAAATAAATATTTTTACGATGATGCTCACTTTTTGTGTTGTGAAAGTTTTTGTATTTGTCGACCTGTGGTATATAGAATACTATTTGTCAAATTTAATTATGTACTGACTTCAGATTATAGAAAGCTTTGTCAATAAGAATATCTTTTCTTGGACAATAAAGTATACATATTGATTAATTTATTGATTGATGAGGATTTATAAACTTTCAGATACGGGTTTTTATATTCAAATGTCTTCTGCTACTGCATTCAATATCTTCTCAGAATTTTATTTTGAATTTTGAAACATCTTTGGACCTCAAAATATTCTTTTCAAATAATTTAAGTGTTCCAAGTATTTCACAAATATGTGGATATGTCGTGACTTCTACGTCAGCAATGACTGATTCAGATTTGTTGAAATTTCATGAAAGTTACCTAACCCCACTTTGCTTGTTCTTGACCAGCAAATCTCAACATTTCACTAACGCGCCCGGCGAGAGTATAAACAAGACTATCCACTTCCGTCTCCTTCCCCCTGTCGTTTTATGACAGAGCCAAATTACCGATATATTTTCATTTCACACACTCTCTTCTGACGGTTCCGTAGATTGGCTTCATAACCCGATTACGAGTAGTGTGTAGCTCCCGTCCTCAGCGAAAAGTCCATCTCTCAGTGACCGTCTCTCTTCACCCGTAATTCCGTTTACTCCCGCCTATATTGGATTTTATTGGACTATTAGTGGACTTCCACTTGCAACAAATTGTTTGGGGTAGTCTTTTCATTGCCACGTACTGCGTTCGTTTTGTAGTAATTTGTTTGGGGAGGTACGGTAACGCGGTGTCGGGCAGGATTTAGGGTCCTTGCGTGATGTCTGGGAATTCCTCGTGCGTCCTTGAACAGTGTAAAGGGAAGGGGTTGAGGTTTGATCACGCAGGAGTTTTTGTCTTTATCATCTTGTGGGTGATTATGCTACTGACCAATGTCGCTGCACATTCATAGTTTTTCTCAATTTCAGTGGAGCCTTTGATGTCATTTCTTACAAAGTTTTATTGAACATATTACTGTTCAAAAAATATGGTGAATTTTCATTTTCAGCTATTTTGTTCTCTTCGAAGTAGTCCCCCCACACTTGTGCCAGCGTTTCAATCCTCTGAGCAGTTCTGATATGCACATTTTGATATGTCCTTGAGCTCTCTCAGTGATTTGGTTTTTCATCTCCTCAATCGAAACGCCGCCCTTTCAAGAGTCTCTTCAATCTTGGGAACAGAAAAAAGTCGCAGGGGGCAAATCTGGTGAATATGGTGGCTGAGGCATGATAACGGTGTTGTATCGTGATGCAAATGACATGAATTGTTTTTCCACAATACCGGACGTTTTCTTACTATTACTTTTCGCAAGCAGTGTATAACTTCAAGAAAATTCTCCTTATTGACCGTACGATTATGTGGCAAAAATTCCTGATGCACTACGCCACGGTAATCGAAGAAGACAATGAGCAAAACCTCACTGATTTCACGAAGTTTCGGCAAATTCCCATTTGCCTTCATCTGGTTCTGCTTCTTACTATATAATTATAGTTGTTGATTTTACTATCTGAGTTTTTATTTCTAGCTTGACCTCTTTCCCCCGTAAAAGTTTTCAAATCTACAGGTGGTTTCACTTACATCTCGCTTGTATTTACACAATTATTTACATTAAGTGCTTTTCTTGGTTATTCACATTTGGTCTTCACATTTAGTCAGTGGGCATACTTGAAGACAGGCTATAAATCAAATCATCTAAAAGAACAATTCGTTTAGGCCAGTTTCAATTCCCTACACTGTAGGCCAAGTATGCCCACTGACTATATGTGAAAAGTTTTCTTTCCTTATACGAGGAATTGGGCAAATTTTGGAAATGCAGTTGGTTACCTCGTTCACTGGCAGATGAGGCGACGACAAACCTGTTGTTTGTTGTATGCTTCAGCTTAGTTCGAGGAATGATACCCTGAAGGAATTTGATTTTCAATTATCGGAAATCATCGACTTTATGTTGATGATATACACTACCTTGCACTGATGAGTGGCCAAACATCCCGAAACCGGTCTGCTAGTGTGTTCCAATAATTGAAAATCTATTGCGGAAGTTGTATCGCCAACATTATATGCAGGAATAACTAAGTGAAGAATCCTGCACTGACACCTTTCGAATATAATCCAACGCCCTTCGTGGTATTAGCCAGGGAAGTAGTTGTTTTCTGATTGGTGTCAGTCCATTAACCTACAGTGTAGGGAGTTGAGACTAACCTGAACGAATTGTTCTTTTAGATGATTTGATTTGGTCTTCAGATGCCCAACAGGCTGAAACAGACAGCTGGCTACCGGCGACTTAAATATTGATATATATATATATATATATATATATATATATATATTGTATATATATATATATATATATATATATATTGTATATATATATATATATATATATATATTGTATATATATATATATATATATATATATATATATATTGTATATATATATATATATATATATATATATATATATATATATATATATATATATATATATATATATATATAAATCGATTTAATTCGTGAGGTTGCAGTCAATAGCTGGGCTGTTACAAAGAAAACTCTTTGTTATATGTCAAGCTTTCGGTATATTTCACACCTTCGTCAGGACAACTACAATAATAAGATTATATATCTTGTAAAAAATATATAAATATGGAGAACTTACTAACGTGAGAATAAAATATAAAATGGTTCAAAAACAGATAGAAAAACATTAATAAATGACAGTTGATAAAAATTTTGGCTGACAATGTCAAGTGGGAAAATTCTGAATGATACTCGAATTACTAGATATATATATATATATATATATATATATATATATATATATATATATATATATATATATATATATATATATATATATATATATATATACACTTTCACATCGTCTCAGTTACAGCTAGATCACCCTGTATATGTCTAGAAGCTCACTTACTTTAGATGAAAGGAAGAACGAAAGAGCGGGAAATTCAAAATTCAAAATTTGTGTATGAAAATTTATAATTTTCACAAAATAGACAACCGGCAGAGGATGTAAATTAATGTCAAATGGGAACGATTTGATTGATATATGTTAAATAAAATTGGAAGAGACATCATTAAATTGTTGTTGATATTCAGAAATAACGAAACGTTTGAAAACTATTGTTGTAAACCGTTTCCCTAGTTACGGGTATGAAATGATGCTAACGAAAAACTTATTTGTCAAGACATAAGTGAGGTTAAATACACAAATATTATGGAAAGATTTATCTGAATTGTGAAATAAGTATCAAACTTGTAAAGGAAATAGTTTTTGAGATAACAAAGTTAGAAATTTGAAGTTACAGAAATTGATGGTTAGTAACTAAGGACACGCCAAATCTCTTGCTTTCAGAATTTAATTGAAATTAATATAAAATTTGGTAGATATTGCATAATTATTTAAAAAAATAGTTCTTGGAAGAAATTTTACTAACCTGAATAAACCCATTAGATTTCGTCATCAACTTTATTTTTTTGAATACGGACCTCTTATTTTTTCATTTTTGTAACCACTTTAATAACAATTTCTGCCATGTATAACAATACAATGTGCTTCCCAAAGTTTTTTTCATCATCACTGTATGGTCATACAATTCTCGGTTGGAATTACATCAAAAAAATAGAAACCAAGTAACAATCAGAGAAAAATCAAAATACTTCTTACAATCTATGTCGTTCAGTTAAACTCATTAGATGTTCAAACTGCCGTCCACCGTTCCTTAAATACATATTTTCTCTTGAAATTGTATTTTTATGACTATTTTCCAGCATTTGTGTAAGCCCTCCTAATTGTTTCTTTCAATTCGTCAAAAGTTGAACTCAATACCTTGTCTTCAACGAAGCCTCACAATGAAATGTACAGAAGGGTCAGATCAGGTAAACGTGGTGGCCATTTAATGGGACCATTGTTTTGTATTCTTCACCCTGGCAGTCGTATTGGTGAAACATCTGCCAATAGTTTTGCGCTGTGGCGAAGCTTCATCATGTTAAAAATCCTGATATTGTCCCAGATTCAAAGGCAAATATTTCAATAACTCAATTAGTGTTTTCGACAAGAACTCGACAAGTCAAAGATGTAGCTTTATGTATGAAATCACTCGTATCGCATCGAAGCTCATGACCGAGAAAAAATTATAAAGAATGTAGACAATTTAAATTTTTCTGTTATATCTAGGAACTCTTTTCACAAACAATTGATAACGCCGAACACAGAACACTGATTCCATTTATATTAATATCAAGGATTTTGTGATGCGTTTTATGTTCTCAAAATCGAACGTAATATAATGTACACAAATATGTTTACCGGTTCACTTAGAGGTGCATGTTTGTTCCAGCGATCTAATATCCCCAAGCGATGTATGAATAAATTCCAGTTCTGTTCATGGATGCATTGGAGCCCCACAGAAAGATCTCCAGTTGAAATATACTGAAGGGGATGCTACATTTATCGAAAAGCATAATCCTGCCTGCTAATTTGCAATTTCAGTAATTAATTTTTGCTAATGAAATCGCTCGAGGTGTACTGAAAGTTTGATACTTGTCTGCATTGCAGTGTTCTGATAATACTCAATACATTTTATCAAAATATGGCTTGATCGAAATATGAATCAACTTCGCTGAAGAAGACGTGTATTAAAAATATTATCATATCAGATCTGTTTCAAAAAATCTGTTTTTCCGTTAATCAGCTGTCGCCCCCATGTCGTATCAGGGTTGACTAACGGTGTTTACCCAAAACTTCATATTTGGCAAACTGGAACAAACTTTTCTCAAAGAAAAAAAGAACATGGGAGTGGTTTCTTGAATGTGAAGACCAATTACGCATTTGCGAACTAGTTTTTGATAGAGGGTAATACTTAACCACAACTATGAATTATCCACATTTGAAAGAGAAGAGTTTGGAACTCAGTCTTCATTATTGAAATGATCATCAAATTTTTTATTAGTTTTCACTTGAACTGATGTAAAGCTTATAAGTCATAAAGTTGGCAGGAGGTAATTATTTCATTGAATGTCCAATTGATAAGTATGTAAATTTGTTTTATGATGTTTTCAAATTTAGTTTCAAAATTAGTTTAAACTCAAACTCAGGTGATTAGGTTTTTCTTTTCTTCCAATTATGTGTCTTGAAGTTGCCTTCACTTGTTCTATCTCATTTAAACTTTCCTGATTCCTTTCAGTCTCATTTCTTTCATCGTAAATCTTTTGTCATAAGATTTGCTCATCTTCAATGAATCATATAAACAAGTAGAAACTTTTTTTTATGTTCTCCATGTTCCACAATAGTCCTTCTTCTCCATCTCTCCTTTTTTTTGCGCCATTCAAATAATTCGTTGATCATCGCAATTTCTCATGAACCAAACGAGGTACTCTATGACCAAGGACCTAATTTTTATTTTCCTATTTTGTTGTTTCACTGAGGAGTCATGCTCAGCTTTCCTGATACAAAAAATTTTATTCTGCAATAGTCATCTGTGGCAATTCCATCTCCATTTCTTTTTGTTTTGGGAATATTTTAAAGTTGGGGCTTTTCTACTTCTGGCGGAAGAATCAGGCCTTGAAAAGTTAATGAATGTACACAGTGTAATGTATATAAATTTGATTCTCAATGAATTATATAACCAAGTAGCAGAACTCTTTCTTTTTTGTTTTTATTTCCCCAAGACTTCTTTTCCTCCTACTCTTTCATCCTCTTTTTGTGCTTCTCTAAGAAGTCCTGCTAAGCTTTCCAGATTAAAAAACAAATACAATAGTCGTCTGTGACAATTACTTCTCCATTCCTTTTTATTTTCTGTAGATTCAAATAAAGTAACTTTCAATTTTGGCGGATGAACAATGCTAAAAATTGGTGAATACTTCACAATTTTTGGCGTTGATGGTAAAACTACGTAAGATTCATTTGAACTCCTATAGGTATCTCAGATTTAATAGATACATTTCCTTTGGGAAAGCATCTTATCTAACAGGTCCTTGTTTATGTTGATTATAATGTTGAATGTTTGAAAAAAATCATATTTTCAGAAATAGATATTTCATGGATTCACAGAATACGAAGACAAAAATTACTAAACTTTACTTTATATGTAACCAAAAGACTTTTCTGAAGTCTGTGAAAATTTTTATTTTCAAAATGACGCTACTTTAAAAAAGTGGACAGAAATAAAAGTTACCTCAAGCACATGGGCTATAAATTACATTTCGATATTTGGTCAAACTATACCGGGTGTTCTTCATTCAGTGTTACAGGCAGCAACACTAGTTAAATGGGAAGAGTAATTTTTTCCTTCACATTGACATACTCGACGTTTTGTCTATGACTGCGTAACCATAATCAAAGGCAACGAGGCTACAGGCAGTGTCATGTTTCTAGGAGCAGATACCGCAGCATTGGTTAGGCCTCTATTTTCATTCCATCGGTGTTGAGTGTGGCTGTTCATTGGTTGAAACATTTATCCTAATATGAGAGCAATTGGGTGCAGGTAGTTAGATTCTTTTTATGTTAATTTCCAATTTTTTCTTCTCGGAATTGTTTCTGGGTTTCTGAATTTCTATCGATTTCCCAAATTGTCTTGTATAGTTACTTTAAACACAATAGTATGAGGACCTCTCCTATTCCATTCTTTTCAATATAGAGCGATCTTCAACTAGAAGAGATCTGGTGAATCCCCGGTGTTGCTAAAAGCCCCCGGGTTCTTAGCTGAACTAAGACTCTCTCAGATTTTACGTTGTGTTTCTCTTCAGAACTCTTTCGGTCTGGTCAGTAACATCTTCCATATATGGCAGTCGAGTTTTTCTCTTGACGGGTTCATTCGTTGTTCAAATCATCGAGTTCTTCGGGAGACTATTGGGTTCACAGATGTGTCGGCCTCTTCAACTGGAGTTTCAATTTCTTCCATTTTTTGTCGTGGGGAGTAGTTGAAACTCTCATTCAGATACCTCTTGATGTATATATGTTGAAAATATGTTTCTTCGTTAGCCAGCTGTCGCATTCCTACGAACGACAACCCTCAGAAGTCCAAACTTGTGCAAGCTGAAGACTAACGAGGTCTTACTTTTAAACGTGATTCCCAACACAAGTTGGACAATAGCAAGTGAATATCGCTCGTTCAGCCCGCGGCTTGAACCACCGACCAACACGGCGGTCAATTGAGCGTGTGAACAAAGCACCCACGTCGAACCGGCCAGCTCCCGTCCGATTTATGTGCATTGGTTTTCTGTACACTATATGAACCTATGTCTCTTTACTAGTAGACTATTACAGCCTAGCAAGGCGGTGATTACCCGGCTTTTCCATTTCGTCATGCTGTCATACCAACCGACAATATGGTTTATCGGTTGCTCGCTTTAGAGAGACAAACTTCAAATATGCCCATGAAAAATTTTGCTATCATTGTCCATTGCGCTGTCATTCGTGTGATCATAGGAAACATTGTCCCACTTCAATGATGAACAATAAGCGCATTTCCACTGTCTGATATGATATAAATTGATTTGAAATCCCTGGAAGAATCTATGAAAATTAAAAAGATTAGCTAAAGAACTAGATATGAATATTGAAAATTAAAAAATTCCAAGCCAAGTTACTTTAAGACGTTTTGATTGTTAGTATCCATAGTCTTCTTCGGGTGGTGACTGGACCTATTCCACCGAGATCTGACGATTTATAGTTCATTCGAGTGCTTTCACCTAGCTCCTATTCTCTCTCTCTCTCCGCTTCATCGGTTTCAGCGGGAGCTGACCATTTGGCGAGAGTTGGTCGTGTTCCGCTTGATTATAGGTTTCCATATGTTGCGTATCTCTACGCTAGCTTGGCTAAATGTGATGTTGGACAACATGCATGCAGCTTCTTTGAATCTTCTCCTAAACCAGTGTTCCTCCTTGTGGATAATTCCAGCTTGAGCCCACTAGATGTTATGTTGATGAGTCCACACATGCTCTGCTATTCCTGATTTGCTGGTTTCACCTCGCTGTGTGTGTTTCTTGTGCTCGAACTTTCAATGGCCTCTTAGTTTCACCGATGTATGATACTCCGCACTTGCAGGGTATCCGGTAAATGCACTTCTTGAAATCGCAGTCGTTTTGTGGCCTGGTTTTCGTGAGGCTGATAGGGACAGTGTTCCCAGATCTGAAGCAGGTTCTGATGTTGTACTTGGACCCAATTCTTCTTATACCTTCTGACAATTCTCTGATGTAGACAAATACTGGTTGTGGCGGCTCCTCTTCCTTGTGAGGCTTTTGCTGTCTTCTAGCCAAAGTCAGTTCTACTATCACTTTGGAGTAACTATTTCGTTGAAGGTCGTTGTATTACAGAGCCCGAAAGCGCGGTCTACTGTAGTCTTGGTGGTTCCTCTCTTAGTCGATTGATGGTGATTGGATTCCTGGTTCAGATACTGTCTCGTGTGAGAGGGTTTTTCCATTTGGTGTCGGTTCTCTTCACCAATACATCCAAAAACGGCAATTTGTTGTGGACCTTCTCCATCGTCAAAGTGATGGAAGGATTTACGCTGTTGATGTGCTTCAGTATGATTTGAAGTGCAATGAAGAAGGGAGTCCACCATGAATTGCCATTCTCAGACGTATTGGTGAAGAGGACCGACACTAAGTGGGAAACATCTGTATACCGATAACCCTCTCACACGAGACAGGAACCAGGAATCCAACCAACATCAATCGACTAAGAAATGAATCATCAAGACTCTAGTACAACATGCTTTCTTTCTCTGTGATACGAAGGAAGGTCTCGATAAGGAACTAGGCATCATAAAAAATGACCTTCAACGGAATGGTTACTCCAAACTTATGGTGAAAGAGACTCTTGCTAGGAAACAGCAAGTGCCTCACAAGGAAGAGAAGCCGCCCCAACCACTACTCGTACTTCCCTACATCAGAGGATTATCGGAAAGGATAAGAAGAATTGAGTCCAAGTATAACATCAGAACCTGCTTCAGATCTGGGAACACTATTTATAGCAGCCTCGGATTTTTAAAGAAGCCTTTTCATATTGTCATCAAGACCTGAAGAACCGACAAAATGATTCATTCTTCTCAAAGTCTCAGTGGTCTGATCCCGGTTGAGTTTCTAATACTTCCCTGAATCGAGTGAGTTAGAGATTTTCTCTTTGTTTTCCTAGTGTTCATCAAGATACTGGTGGTAATTGTGTGAGTAGGGAATATATCTTTATCGTTATTCCGATTATTGAAAATTTCTCTTTCTCCCCGTGTTTTAAGTGGTTACACGCGAATCAAAGTCCTTGATATTTCAATTCCACCAGTTTGAAGAAAATAGTCGCTGTAAAACTCTATTTTGGTGGCAAAGCCTTAGTTTTCCCATAATATTATCGGTTTGAAGGCAACAATCAGAATAGAAATTGTTATGCTTTTTCCTACCGAAATGCTCTCAAAACAGAAACATTTTCAGCGAAATATCGACATCGTTGCACGCCCCTGGTTCTTTGATGCCGTAATGCCTCTGAACAAGGCGGCTTCAACGAAGCGTTTCGTTATGAGCGGTGAAGCCAGCGGTTCGAAGCTTTCAGTTAAGGTAGGATTTGAGCGAAAAGTTACAAAGGGTCGACTCGAAACTTTTGAAACTTTCCTTGTTTTTGCGTTGTTCATACCGATTGCTCAACTATAATCTATATTGAGTACACCGCGGTCGCATTGTCTTTGAGTGGAAGAAATTTCGTTAGCGAAACTCCAGGAGTTTCAGAGAGATTGTTGTTGTTGTAACCGCACCTAAGATACTTAGTTTTCACCACATTATCCGATGCCATTTCCAATTTCGGTTTTTGCCAAGACCTAGCATTTCACTACTTCAATCTTCGGGAGTTGTGTGACTTGAATTTTTGAGGGAAGTTTTCAGTTGGTTGTTGAACGTGTTCAAGTGATGATTATATTGAGTGTTATATGCGATGAGTTCTTGAAGATATGAAGTATGAAAGGTACGAAGAATTTTCATCGCGACTGGAATCATTTGAAATTATAGTGATGATAATACTATTGATAATAATAATGATGCAGAAGGCCGTCATTTTTGCCTCATTTCGTCTACTTTGGGCACAAGATTTTCGGACCAACGATCATTCATCCCATGGTCTAGAGGAAAATATACACAAAATATGAGTTGAAATACGATTCATCAAAACAAACGAGGTTGATGATTTTTCATTTCAAAATATTAATGCTCTCGTATATTCAATTGATTCGATTTGAGATTCTGATCGTATGCTCATTTGATTCATATTAGATTATTTCAAGAGTTTCATCTGTTTTTATGAGTCTACTTTCAACTGAAATATCTCGGAGAATATATATTCAATTCAATCGAAATGGGAGCTATTCCTATCAGTGCAACTTTGCCAAAGTAAGTCGAATCGGTTGTTTGGGATTTGATGAAGACTGTTTTGCCTATAGTCCTGATGGTTGAAGGTCCATTGTCCTGATGGTCGTGACGATGATGATGATCTGATCCAAAAAAAGGATCGTTTTGGTTGCGCGAAAGCAAAGGAGAATAGTCCTCAACACTTTTCGAGCTTTTTGGCCCTTTCAGTACGTTTTGAACCACCAAAAATCGCATGGAAGCTGACGTCCAGTTCTTAGGCCACACCACGCAACGGTTGTGATAGTTCAGTCTCCATCAGGATCTTCAAATCCTGGTCCTGGATTACTGTAGGTCGACCATTCCGTACAGGAAGATTGGCCGAAAATTAAAATTTGGAAAGAATTACCAACCTCAAAGTATGGAGTATAAAATTCTCTATCGATCAATATGAAGCATGTCACTGTGAAATAAATATTTTATTGAGATATGGAGCTACAAAAATACATGACATTAAAACGGGGAAAAGTTTTGAAAGAACCTAACATGAGCAGATGATGTTTTCATTAACAGATATAATGCAAATCAGAATATTGATCAAATTATCACACTAAGAGAAATAAATTATTACGCATGAGTCAATAATATCCGAGACAAAAAATATAAACTTCTATTCACCCGTTATACACCCGGGCTAGGAATTGCACTTTAAAAAGTAGAACCTTGTTAATCCTCAGATCGTACAAGTTCTTACTTTTGAGGGTTGGTGTCACAGCTGGTTAACGGAAAAACAGAGAATGAAGAAAAAAACCGTGGACGTATGTGTAGTTTGTTCACGGTAATTTGAAGACAGATATCAGGAAAAGTAAGCAGATACAGAAAGATTTATCCAATTTGAATGTTCACAATGAAAGGAATCTTTCAATAAATTCTTTGGAAGTAAATCCAACTATAATTTTTTCTCTGATGATGAAATCATGAATTTTATTTTTTTGAGTGATGATATAAACAATCTCCACTCCTCCTATAAAGCTACTGATGACGAAAAAATCTGTAAGTTCATTCTGAATATGAAGTCAAATGCTGTAGGACCTGATGAGATTAGAATTGGAATGTTGCTGTACTGTTGCACCACAATCCTTCCACATATCACTTACTCATTCGATCACTGCATATCGACTGATTTGTATCCTTCCATCTGGAAGGAAGTTGGCCAAAATAATAGTACTCATGCCAACTGGCTACAAGTATTTTTATTTTTGAAGGTAGCTGACAATGTTTCGTTGTGCATTTCATTGGTTCGGACTTCCATTGTCTAATATGATATAAATTGATTCGAAACCCCTGAAAGAATCTGTAAAAAAATAAAAAGATCAACTGAAAATTAACAATTATACCAAGCAAAAAAGCTGAAGTTAGAATGAAGTGAAATACAAGAAACCACCAAAAAATAAAAATAAAAAATTAAACTATCAACAGGAGATGAAAATAAAAAAAAATCAACAAGAAATGAAAAATTAAAATTAAAAAATTCCAAACCAAGCCAGTACTAGACATTTCGATTGTTAGTATCCACAATCATCTACGGTTGATAACTGGACTCATTCCTCCGAGATCTGACTATTTATAGGTCATTCGAGTGCTTTCACCTATCCCCTCTTTCCTCTCTCTGCTTCATCGGTTATAGCGGGAGCCGACCGTTTGCGCGAGTTGGTTGTGTTCCGCTTGATTAGAGATTTCCATATGTTGCGTATCTTTACGCTAGCTTGACTAAATGCGTTGTTGGATAACAAATTTGCGGCTTCTTTGAATCTTCTCCTAAACCAGTGTTCCCCCTTGTTGATAATTATTGAGCCCACTAGATGTTATGTTGATGAGCCCAAACATGCTCTGCTATTCCTGATTTGCTGGTTTCTCCTCGATGTATGTGTTTCTTTTGCTCGGCAATGCAAACTTTCAATGGCCTCTCAGTTTCACCGATGTATGATTCTCCGCACTCGCAGGATATACGGTAAATGAAATTCTTGGAATCGCAGTCCGCGTTGGATGGCCTGGTTTTCGTAAGCAGGTTCTGATGTTATTCTTCGACCAAATCCTTCTTATCCTTTCCGACAAGCCTCTGATGTAGGGAAGTACAAGTACTGGTTGTGGCGGCTTCTCTTCCTTGTGGAGCTCTTGCTGTCTTCTAGCTAAAGCCTGTTTCATCATCTTTTTGAAGTAGCCATTCCATTGAAGGTCATTTTTGATGATGCCTAGTTGCTTTTCTAGACATTTCTCTATATTACAGAGCCCGAAAGCACGGTCTAGTAAAGTCTTGATGATTCCTCCCTTAGTCGATTGATAGTGATTGGATTCCTGGTTCAGATACTGTTCCGTGTGGGTTGGTTTTCGATATACAGATGTTTCCCATCTTGCGTAAAGAATTCATCTCGTGGTAATAGTTCAATTTTTTATTTTTTGATTGTTGCTTGTATTTCATTATAATTTCAGGTTTTTTGCTTAGTATAATTTTTATTTTTAGCTAATATTTATAATTTTTACAGATTCTTTCAGGAATTTCGAATCAATTTATATCATATTAGACAATGGAAGTCCAAACTAATGAAGTACTGTTATCTTGCCTCGATTAAGAACAAGGTAAGGTAATGTTACAGTGTATGTCAAAGAAACAATAATATTCGTGTTGAAAAATGAAACGTTTCCTTTTCAACATTTATATAACTGGGACTGAATTAGCTAAGTCTTTAACTGTCATTCCAACAAGAGCAGATGCGACTTTTCAAACGCAAACAATTTGGTCAGCACAACTCACAGAGTTTCGAACAATTGTTGTTATCGTAACCACATACTTAGTTTTCACCGCACTATCCGATGCAGTTTCCAATTTCAGTTTTTGCAGAAGGTGAGCATTTCACTTTAATCCTAGGAAGTTGGGAGATACGTGACTTGCATTGTTGAGAGTAATTTTCAGTTCTCTGGACGTGTTCGAGTGATGATTGCATTAGGAGTTATAGGCAATGGTTTTTTGACGGTTTGATGGTTTAAGCTGAAATGTTGCGATGAATTCTCATCGACTTTGAAACTTTGTGTTCCTTCAATTTTTTCAGTTCTTCTGAATTTTCTGTTCTTTCAAACTATCAGGAATAATATCTGAATTGAAGGGGTTATATTTTTAGGAGTGATTAATTTTTGGGAAAGAAAGTTTTTGGCTTTCTACTACTCCATCTGATACAAAAAAATGGATGAGAGAATCTTCCAAAGAAAGGAAGGATTAATCAATTTGAAAATAAGTAACTCTATACATGGATATGTAGATCATGCAAAAAAGTAACTTTCAGACACAAACTGAAACAAAGTCCTCCTGAAACACTACTTTCATTTAAACATTGAATTACATCAAAGGAAGAAATTCTTTCGAAATAAATACTTCTATATGAACACTGAATTCTACAGAAGATACTTTCCTTTACTCACTTACATGGAATGTTTGAAATACAAACTGAGTAAAGAAAAGTATCTTCTGTACAATTCAGTGTTCATATAGAAGTATTTGTTCCGAAAGAATTTCTTTCTTTCGTGTAATTCAATGTTTATATGAAAGTAGCTGTTTCAGGAGGACTTTCTTTCAGTTTGTGTCTGAAAGTTACTTCTTTGCATGATCTACACATCTTTGGATGATTCCCTCATCTTTTTTTGTATCAAGATGGAGTAGTAGAAAGCCAAAAACTTTCTTTCCCAAAAATCAAGAATAACTATATGATCGGTCGAGAGAAGATACTTGACTGTATAGAGAAGTATTTCTTCATGCGTTTCACCTGTTACTGAATACTAGTTTATTCAGAAAAAATTACCATGTATAGTATACCAACTCTAATCATTTTAGTTGACTTCTTAATGATTGCCAAGCTATCTCAGTTAACAATGAAGACATAATTCTTTCATATCAAATATTGAACGAAAGTATTTCTTGGCAGGAAATCAAAGTTTTTTGTCTACCTATTTTGAGTATATATATCTCCCATAATCGTTTCTTTTTCCGGATTGGAAGATAGAAATACTCGAAGAAGGTCGATAAAACATGTTCACAGATTCTTTTGGAAATACCCAGCAAATTGTTGCTTAATTTCTAGTTCATGCGATTCCAATATAACTAATATCAGGGCTGCGAGTCTAACACATATATGGCGATAGTATTATTGCATTTACCGTTTTTCAGTTAGTACTAACCTACAAAAAAAAGATGTTGAAATTTCATGACATTCTACTCATACATTTGTGAGTAATTGTGGTAAGAGTAACACCACTTTTGTTATTTTCGAAACAATTTCGTGTTTCAATTGTACACTGCTTCTTGATGGGAAAAAATACCGTTCAAGCAAATCAATGGCTTGAAAAGTTTTATAAGGACTGCACTTTATCAAAAACTGCAATTGAACGTTGATTTGTTTGAAGGTGGTTGACAATGTTTCGTGGTGTATTTCGGACTTCCATTGTATAATATAATATAAATTGATTTGAAATCCCTGAAAAAAATTGAAAAGATTAACCGAAAATAACAATTTTATCAAACAAATTTATTGAACAAAAAATTGAAATTACAAAGAAATAGCATACACGCAACAACCAACGTTGGTTTGCTGACTTCAAACGTATTCGTATAGACCCCGATTATGCAGAACGCAGTGGACGTACAAATGAGGCAGTAATACCAGAAACATTAGAAAATCCACAAAATCGTTTTGAATGAGCGAAAAATAAAATTTTCGAGTTGGCTTTATATTGCATGAGCATTTGACTTTGAGAAAACTCTGCTCAAAGTGGGTGCCGCACGAGCTCACTGTTGACCAAAACAAGAACGTCTTAATGATTCTGAGCAATGTTTGGCCATGTTTAAACATGACGAACAGAAATTTTCGCGACGTTATGTGATAATGAATGAAACATGTATCCATCACTTCACTTCGGAATCAAAGCAATCTTCATCTGAGTGGAGAGCAACTGGAGAACCTCGTAAAAAGCGCTCGAAAACACAACAATCGGCTGGAAAAGTTATGGCCTCGGTATTTTTGGATGTACGACGTGTAATTCATCGACTATCTTGGGAATGCGAATAAACGACCGCGTTGAATCCAAACGAATCTAAGGCAATGCTGTTCGGGAGGCGAAATGACAGACTTCCTCACCAAAAAAATTTTTGTGTTACTATCAATAACATTCTTATACCGTTTAGTGATGTGTTGAAGAATCTTGGGCTCTGGATAGATTACTCCTTACGATTCGAAAAGCATATATCGGAATGGATTCGTAAAAGTATCTGGAAACTGAAAATTTTGTTTGGATCTCGAGCAACTTTGAATTTGAATCTTAAAAAAATACTTTGCGAGTCTCATTTTATATATAAAAGTCTCGGATGTTCTTATGATTGTTATAATAGTTATTTTAATGTATTTTATTTATACCACATATGATTAATTTTATATCTACTTACACGTCTACAGAGTATTTGAATGTTCTTTATATATAGTATATTTCACCCTTTTGTTAACCTTATACTCATTATTCATTTCAGTATCTGAAGTTATAAAAATTTATTTACACCACGCACAAGCAACAGCTGTTGCTTCTGTGGGTTTCTCAATGTTTATTTGCAAAATGTATAGCCTTGTTATGCTTGCTGTTTTTCTTTTTGTGTAAATAAACGATGATGATGATGATGATGATTCGGGAGGGTGCGCCAGCATTATCAACCAATGACCACTCCCCACAACCGTGGGGTAAGTGATCATTGGGTCCGAGAATAATGTGCCCTGAGCAAGCGCAGTGAGCCCAGAATTACAGCCTTCTGCATCTGTGCGGCTAAGATTTCTGCCTTAGTACGGCAAGCCGGTATGATTTTAAGATTCGAGAGTAGAGAGGGCATCATTCCACCAAGGACTCCAATAATCAGAACAACCATCGTGACAGAGTGGTCTGGATAGAGTCTGCGGAGTTCGAAGAGAAAATCTCGATATTTTATCCGTTTTTCCTACTATTTTCGGATGATATACGTCTCGCCAGCAGCTGAAAACTCCATGACAAAGATCGTCTTGCTCTGGTGGACCAGAAGGACTACATCAGGCTTATTATCTTGAATGTGCCTGAGGGTGGGGAACGAATAGTTTCAATAAATTCGGCACTTCTCGTTCGCCACAACGGATTCATTATCCCTCGGAGCGTAGGGCAACACCGGTGTCTCTTCAATACCGTAAGAGTGCCGTAGATAAGGCTTATTATCTTGTATGAGCCTAAGGCTGGGGAACGAGTAGTTCCAATAAATTCGGCACTTCTCGTTCTCCACAACGGATTTAATATCCCCCGGAGCGTAGGGCAACACAGGTCCCTCCTCAATACCGTAAGAGTGCCGTAGATGGTAATATAGGCCGAGACCGCATATGCTGGACATGCTGATAGCAAGTTTATTAGGGATTCGGGCGCCTCGCACCTTGTCAGCAACCTCTATACCCATAATAATAATTATTATTATTATTATATGGCAAAAAATAAAATTGTTTCATCGAGGCAAAACACCGTGTCTGAAGTCAATAAAAACAATAGCAAAACTTCAACAATTGAACCTTTAAATTAATTCTACATCTACCGTATTCGCTAGATTTGTCTCCCAGCCAAAGTGTTATATCGATAACTGTTAGTTTTCATTAAAACATGGTTATAATTCACAAAAGTACATTTATGAATTGATGAATAACAATTGTGGAAACACGCCAAAGATAAGAAAATCAGTTTACTTTACACAAAATACATTAACCTATTAATTTTTTCTTACTTGTTTTTTTACTGCCCACAGCGCCATGTTTCAATAGCTCCATCTAGAGGCTGTTTGTTGAAACATGAATAGCTATTGCCGTATGACCTGGAACTAATTAACGAACTTTTCCCAGTCACTTCCTGTAAACCCGATTTCTACTATATCAAGTTCACAAAGAGTTCCCCTGTACATTCGTGAACTATGCCTATAATTTTTTCCTCAGTTTATACCTACTTTCAAACGGTTTGCCTTATGACTCGTCATAAATAAACATTTTTTGCGAAGGATATTTTGAAGGGCAGAAGAAAATGGGCACTTCGAAAAAATCACGTCATAAACAAGTATGATACTACTTATTCTTAATGCAATCTTTCGTCGGGAATAACGTCAGCTCATGCACTTGCTATAAATTCATTTATAGCATTTATAAGTTAGTCCCCGCAGGTGGAATGTGGTAGCATGCAGAAGTGTAGATGAAGAGATGGTTTTTTTTGTTTTCATTAGAAAAGTTACCTTCGTAATTGATTTTTAATGAAAATGAACTGAAATCGTTGGAGTTGTGTTCTTACAGGGCATATTTGATATTCCTTGCATCTATGGGTTTTTTATTCCCCTGGAGTGAAAATGAAATCAATCAATTTAGAAGGAAAAAATTACTGAATTTATTCGGTAACCTCACAGAGTTTGAATAGAAATACAGAATTGATTCATCCAACTGGTTAATAACATTTTTCATTTATATGTTTTGCCTTGATATTTTATAAAAAAAACCTATCCAAAACACCCAAAGACTTGGTGGGGGTATGATATTTTCATAATTTGGTAATACGAGGGCGGTCCTATAAGTATTCATCGCCCAATGGCGCCACCTTCGCATAAGAAATTCATTTTCTCGTAGACGGTTACTATCAAAATGTCTGTTGAATCGGACTCATAGTTTTGTTTCGACCACGTGTTCTGTTCTGTTTGAAATCTGTTTTTCCGTTAATCAGCTGCCGCCCCCATACGAACGACAATTCTCAGAAGTGTGGAAGCGAACATGTCCGCGGCCACTATGAAAATGGATGGAGAGCAGTATTGATAGGTGATTCGATTCTTGTGTTTGGGAGCTAAATCGCGCTGCGAGATCATAGAGCGCTTGGATGCTGTGTGCGGTGACTCTTCGATTACGACCGTAAAAATTGGTTCGATGACTTTCAAGGTGGTCGCACGTCAGTTTCTGATGAGCCACCTCGAGATGTCCCGAAAACAGCTGCAACAGAGGATAACGTGACCAAAATCCATGATCTCTCATCGGCAGACCGCTGATTGATGGTGCACGAGATAGCTGGGATAATAGGCATCTCAAAAGATCGCGTAGGTCATATCCTGTATGAATTTTTGGATATGAGGAAGCTGTCGGCGCGATAGGTGCCGCGCTTGCTCACTCCAGGCACAAGCACAACCGTGAGAGTACTTTAGAGCAGTGTTTGATGCTGCTTTAGCGCAATCCAAAGAAGTTTTCGCGTCATTTCATGACCGTCGACGGAACATGCATCCACTGGTATAGACCAGAGACCAAGGAACAGTAGAAACAGGGTACTTCACCAGGAGTAAGTGCCCCGATGAAGGAGGAAAGGTGATGACTACCGTTTTATGGGTTTAACAAAGTGTGAATCATGTCGTATATCTGGAGAAGAGCAAAGCGGGCTCTTCTACGCCGCTTTGCAGGAAAAATGGTTTTATTTGACAGGGAAAAAAGTGATCTTCCACTGAGACAATACACCGACTCACACCTCCACCGTCGCCGCCACATCCAAATTGGGCTACGAACTGCTACTCAATTCATCGCATTCTCCAGATTTGGCTCCGTGCGACTTCTTTTGTTTCCAAACTTGAACAAGTCACTCGCCAGACAGAAATTTGAGGTGAACGAGGTGGTTATCACCGCCACGGAGGCGTATTTTGGAGACATCTAGAAAAAGTATTCTTCAGACGGGTTAAAGAAATTGAAGCATCGCTGGGTCATGTGTATGGAGCTAAAAGAAGACTAAGTTGAGAAATGAATTGACACTTTTCTAATATTTTTGTTTTCATTTTGTATCAAGAAGATTTTCACCAAACAGTTTCATAAAAACGCAGCACATGTGTCGCTGTACAATAACTTCTTCAGGCGTGTTTTTTAAACATTCCTTTCAAAATTCAGTTCATTTCTCAACTGATTCAGAATTGAGAATTGGTAAATTTTCTTTCCCAAATATCTGAGTCACTAGTATATATTTCTTGTATTCTTTTATGTTCTTTCCGAGTTCGATTTGTTCACGACTTTACTCTTGTTATAAATTTCAGTTCCTAGAAATTAAATGAGACCAAAATTTGTTTAACATTTTGTTATTGAAGGTTGCATTTAATGTCTAAGAAACGTATCAATAATCTTCTTATCTCTTTTTCATTGATCTATCGAAACCAATTGATTAATTTGTTCTACTAACTCATTCAACGGTTATTTTAGAATGTGTTCAAAAATGCATTTTTGAACTATATTATGTGTTTTTTATGAAATGTTTCGATTTTTCTGCAAACTTCATGGTCATATTGTTAACAATTTGTGGTTGTTATTTTTTGTTCATGTGCTTTTGTACCATTTTAAACCTTATAACTACAAAACAATGATCCATCATTTTCTACCGAAAAATGAATGATCAAAAATCATTTTTCTCAAAACTATCACCAATATATTATATGAAAAAATTATCTAGACAATTATGGCTGTGTGATGAAAGGTGTACATATTTCGATGAAGTCAATATTCATCATATTATATTTATGTTGATTTTTTGGTCACCCAATTCTTTCACGAAACCTTTTTGTGACTCGAGGAAAATGAAGAAACATTTTACTAAAAATATCTTCGATCAGAAAAACGTATTCTATTATAAATATCAGTAGAAAATTCCAATTCAGTGTTTCATACAGTTTTGATCGGCTTCGTCATCCATACATATTTTCATACATCTTTTGAAATCAGTTCGATTAATTTTCTGATAAGGCATTTTAGCTTCATAGTACTGAGATTAGATTTTTTTCTGTTTATGTGGCATAATGTACCGTTTCAAAATGAAAATCTCGAACGATATCGTGAGTAGTCCTCAAATAAAATTCAAATCATAGTGGAATTCGAAAACATTAGTTACTCAAAGGCAGTAAATAATTCAAAGCATGCAACCGTTTCGTGATAGTGGAGTATGGCAGTATGAACTTTGAAAGTAATAAGTTCGGTTTTAACTGAAAATCGTTATTCAGAAGTCGGGGGAAATCATGAAACTACTCATTTTATTACTTTTACTTTGGCTGCCAGCATTAAATTCCACGATTTACATTCGGAACACTTCGAGCCGGATATGGTAAGGTACATGAATGAGTTTGTATTGAGTGTGTGAAATTAGTTTGACCCTTCCAGAATCTTCCATCCATTGTTACACTCGTAGACTCGATCGGAATATATGCCTGAAAAGTTGTTTTGGATCATAATCAGTAAACTAACTCCAACTTTTGGATCCTGTCCTCTACAAACATGATATTTCTTCTTGAAATCGAAAGCACGGTCGCATTCATTCCTTTCTGATAGTCTGGAAAACTTCAATCCATTTCTGTAGTTTTTCAACGGTTGACTGTACTTATACTTGGACGTGATTAGTGTTGAATTTGTTCTGAGGAAGCTTTGTGGTAGTTTGAAATGGTACTATAATTGATTGGAAGTTGAAAATTATCTACTCCAAACGTACATTAAAAAAAACGAGTGCGTCTCGGGACGCCCGACATAAGTGATAACTTAAACTGATCTAAGTTGAACTATTCAATATTGACATTGTTTAGTTTGCGAAAAACTTAGGTTATTATCTGAATTTTATATATATTGATATTATGATATAAGAAATGTTTTGGAGGTTAACTGCGGTAGAACAAACCTGTAGTGTTCTACACTGCAGTATTCAACTTCGCCTCTTGGATGTTATACTCTATTTCACCCAATAAATACCATTATTATCATGATACACTCATAGCGGTATGCCGACGCGCATCTCTCTTTCCGCTCTGTCCTGACTTGTGACGTCACTGCGAAGCACGGAGCCGGACAACGCACAATTCATTAGAAGGAGAATTTCACTAGTTCGGACTTCCATTGTCTACTATATAAAATGATTTGAAATCCCTGAAACAAGTAAAAAAGAATAATTAAAAAAGAATAGTTGAAAATAACAATTATATTAAGCAACAATAAACCTGAAATGAAATGATAGTGAAATAACCTACAAGTAAAAATATAATAATTGAATAAATAAAAAATTAAAGGAATGCAAAAAGAAAATAATAAAAAAAATAAATAAAAAAGTGTAGAGATTCCAAGTCACGTTAGTTCACGACGTTTCGATTGTTGGTATCTACAATCGTCTTCGGGTGATGACTGGACTGATTCCTCCGAGAGATGACTATTTTATAGGGCGTTGAAATACTTTCACTTTCTCTACTTTCCATTTTCCGCTTCACTGATTCCGTGAGAGATGACCGTTTTGGCGGGAGTTGGTCATTTTTCGTTTGATGATGGGTTTCCATATGTTTCGTATATCTACGCTGGCCTGGCTGAATACGTTGTTGGACAACATGTATGCGGCTTCCTTAAATTTTCTCCTGAACCAATGTTCCTCTCTGTGCAAGTTCTCAGCTTGGGACCACTCGATGTTGTGTAGATGGGTCCAAACATGGTCTGCTATTCCTGATTTGCTGGTTTCTTCTCGCTGTGTGTGCTTCTTGTGCTCGGCAATGCGAACATTCAATGGCCTCTTAGTTTCACCAATATAGGATTTTCCGCACTCATCATTAGAAGGAGAATGAGATTCGGTCGAATATCTCCAGGCATTTTCGCATGAAAATGGAATTATTACTCTTGAGGCATAAATACATACATGTTTCAGAAGTAGGTATATTTTTTTCATGAGTCTACTGAAAACTAAAATTATGAGTCATTTTCTCACCCTATTGATGAAACCGAGAGTGATACATACTGTGATGATATTTCCGACTTTTGACAATATTTTTGACAAATTCAATCGGCTAGGTAATAAAATACATATTTTTTAAAGTACTTTTGTTTTCAAAAAAGATAAATTGCACATGGGTCAAATTTTCCATATTCCAATTATTTGAATTAACAAGACATATGACAACGAGCTACAAAATGAGATAGAAGCTATTTTGGTAATTCATCGAGTTTTCTTTCGTTGATTTACGAACTTATTAATTTTTTTTCCATCCTGTTTTTCAAATTATGGAAACTTATTTGTTTGTTAATCTCCCGTTCTACACAAACAATGTAATGCATCATATAGTATTGGGTTTTCTATCTTTTCTATGGTTCTTTGCGTTAAAATTTTGAAGATACCTTTTTTTCTGGATAATGTATTTCCATGCATTTTCTGAAATTCGGTTTCCATTATTTGTGCTGCTTGAAGGAATAAGTTATTGGGTCTTAGAAGACCTCCCCTTGATATGAATTGCAACCAATCCAAATCTTTGGAAGAAGCTGGAAGAACTTCCCGTTCCCAAATTATATTTTTTCTTGAATTTATGAGCCACATAACCCCCTGTATAAGTTAATGAGTCATTGTTTATTTTTTATTTCAATCCGAGTAACTCCAACGCCTCTTGCGACATATCTGGTCCATCAGTGTGACATTTTTCATAACATGGATTTATAAAGGAATAAGGAATCAAATTTTCTTCATCTTGGAATTCCCGGGAGTTTTCCAGACATTCCCCTATATAGATATAGTCCCAAACATATCAGCAGTAATGCAGTTTAACTCTTCAAACTCAGGATGTTCTGAAGTTTGTTCTAGAGGTTGGATTGAACATTGCTCTCCGGTTTCTTCGGTATTCCTGTTCTCAGTGAAAACTGATGCTGAGTGTTTTTCCAAAATGAACCAACGCATTCTATAAATGAAATCCAGAGGATTTGGATGATCATTAGATGACCCCATCTCTCTCATGTAATAAAAGAAGTTTTCCAGAATATCCTGATTCAGTCGCGTAGTAAGAATATATTGGACATCAGAGTGCCTCTTCTGAAGATAAAGGAAGAGCTCAACAATTGATCTATTACTCAAAAGTATACCTTTCTGAAACTGAATCAAGGATTTATGTTTTCCCACTCGTAGTATTTTAATCACTTTGGAAGTTTTTTCTAGTACTTTTTTCTGATCCTCTAAATTTATACCAAATGCGTTTTTAGATGGTTCGTTACCCCTTATTTTCATTTTCGAATTCATAACGTCAAACCATCTGTTAATGAGCTGAACGAAGTCTGATACTTGTTCCCAGGGTAACTCTGATGGCGTTAATCCGCTTTTTCCACAACTTTTTGTCTTTTAGTTCCCTTCAATTCGATATGGTACTTGCTGACTTTATGTACTATAGAAAGCTCTGATGTAGATATATCCAGGAGACTTTCGAAACAAGATTTATCCATAAATGTAGCATTTAACCAAAATCCTTGATCAATGAAGTGATTTCTCAATAACTTGATTAGATGAGGTACATCGACAAACAAAAAAATCCTCATAGATTCATTACAAGGATGTGGGAATGAACAATCTTTATCGTGAGCAATATTCATTTTCGAGAAATATTTCATATTCGTAAGACCTATGTTACTTACTATGGCTACCACGGTGAAACCGGCATTGAATAATGCAGATATAATTTGGTTTAAAATTTTTTTTTTCATTGGCTGATCAAAATCATAAAACACTGGTTGCTTCCAGTTACTAATCAGCCCTCGTGCCATTACAGTTTGACAAGTCTTATGTGGGCCTATCACTTGTTCATCTTTTTTATTTATATCGATCCTATTGGATAAATGGATTTATCGAAGGAAAGAACACACAACTTTTCAATGTCTTTCAATTGAAATGACATTTTTGCATGAGATTGATAACATTGGTCAAAAGTCCGGGGCTGAGATTGAATGAAGAAGTCCTTTTCTTTAAAGTAGAGAGTGCTGGTAGGGGCAATGCGTTCGCTCTCAAATAGAAATAGGCCTTTGGACTAACACTTCTCAATGATATGGCAGATGCAATATTCTCTGCGGACCACTTTCTAAGATTCTTATGGGGATTCAATAGTCTTTCTATTTGACCAGACGAAAAACATTTCTCCAATGATTTTCTGCATGTCTCCATATCTTTCTTCAGCTGTACATTTCCATCGCACAGCTCCCTATTTAACGATTCCAAATGTGCAACCTTTTCTTCTAGTTCTGCTATACGTAACTCCGCAATTCTGAAAAAAAAAAAATTAAAAATGCATAAAGAAAAAAAAATCGATTAGAGGCAATATTCACAGTGACAATAAGTTCGATTGATAAAAGAACCTAGCCTCTCTTTTTCTGTTTTTTGTTGTGCATTCGACTGAACTGAAGTACTGTAAGTGCTATCTACGTTTGTTTGTTCAGGTTGTTCTATCTCTTCAGTATTTAATTGTAGTGATGTGGAAACACTACCTTTATAATTTTCCAATTGTTGCTCTGGTAAAAGAGTGGATTTTCTTCTTTCAGCAAAACGAATTGTTCTTTCTGATTCTTCAGTTTGCTTTCTCTTAAATAAGAGGTTCAGAGTGGGCACAGCATCAGTTTTCAAAATACGGGCGTTTTTTGTTGAAAAAGTACCATATTGATCTTTGACTGATAAATCTTCGAAACAATCTTTATGGAAATGAATAGAACAAATAGTTGCTGAAAACCATTGAATACCTAATAAATTATGTGTCATCATTGCTTCAATTAATACCTACCATTTTTCAAATTGATGTTGTCCTTCCTCCTACATGCTGAAATCTATTGTTTACGACAGTTCTTTTCTCTTTGGGAATCGAAAATACTTAATATTGGTCCCTTTTGTCACTCTGTTGTAATTATTACAACAAAAAACCGCACAACCATCCTTAGTTACATACCTACGTACTCGTATTTTTGTTTGATTATTGAAGCTTCGAATACGACACTAAATTGACAAAAGCTAACTAAAAATGTTTGAAAACCACTCTTGACAATAATTTCGTAATAATTCTTAAACTTCACAGCACAACAGAGAACTTGTGAGAAATTAAAATTGAATTTAGGCAAGTCTACGAAGTTACAACCCCGGTATGCTTCGCACTCACGTCATCTGCGCGAACTGGACGCGTTTGGAACTAATGAGTACCATACCGTTATGAGTGTATCGTGATTATTATTATCACTATTATCATTGAAAAACTCTTTTATTGATTATTTTGTGCACGCACATATATTATAGCTACTATAAGCCAATTGTTACTTCTGTAGGATTGAATAATGATTTTCAAGCCACGTTTCATATAGTAAAAGAATATTATGTGCATTACGGATAAAGTATGATGAGCTGCTTTTTTCGGTTTCCCCTCCGTGTTCTGTGTTTTTTATCCTCACGAGGATTATTTTCACAACGCTTCGGCAAGTCTCAGCTGGTGACGTCTGGAGTTTCTCAATTACACTAATTCATTCACCCACATGTTGTAATACCTAGCGAAAGCTATGTATGGTAATATTAATTCTAAATTCGGAAAGAGACAGATGTCTTCAATTCAGATCATTTTTAAACGCCGTAACTGTCTCTCATAAAACGTTAAATTATGGCCAAGGGACCGAGAGTGTTAAGATAAACACTATTCATCGGTTTGAAAAGATGCCCAGTCAGAGATAATTATCACGTAACTCGAAATGTTGATATGGGCATATCAATATCCCATGAATTGAAAGTTTTGTGAACTCATCGAAATATGTTTTTAATGACCTACGCCGTAGGTCATTAAAAGGCAACGATGAAGGCAACGATGAAGAGATAACGGTTTGAGAAACGCGAGGGGCGAAACTCTCGTGATTTTTTTCCTGGCTTTTGAAAGGAGAAAAGACAGAGGGTTCTGGGAGCTCTTCGGTTAAGGTAGCGACACAGATTAAATAGTAACGATCTTAGAGTGGTGCGAAAGTTTTTGTTTTGTGAAGTGAGTCTGCGTGAATTTTGAGGAGGTTCGAAAACTTGGGAGTTTGAAGGGTTCTCTTGACGGTCAATCAAGGGCGGTATATTTTGTTTTGGGAGGTAGTTTTCCTGGGTGGAATCTTGAATTTTTTTTATTCTTGAAAACACGCGGTTAGCGCGACTTTTATTCTGAAGCGAAAATTTTATGATTTTGGGAAGGTGATAGCTATAATAAATTGGTATACAGAGTGGACCTAATAATTGCCTTATAGATATTTAGCGGTCAGAAATCATTAGAGTATTTCGTCAATCTCGTATATTATAGTAATAATTTCCGGCGAAGGCACAAATATTGAGTTTAATTTTTTTTTGAGATTTGTTTATGGTTATTATTTTTATTTTTTTTTTATATTTTTTTCTTTGACTATTTTGTTATATATTTCCTTTATTTCCTTTATTATTGAATATAGTTCCTTCTGAAGGTTTTAAGCAGGCTTTTACTTCAAAATCTACCATAGTAACCTTTTGCAAGGAAGGGTCTGCGAATTTTTTTAAGATCTTTCCTCTCTGCAACTAAAGACCTCCTTCTAGTACAGGAGGCGGAAGTCAAGCCTCTTTCGGACTTGCCTCACATCCAAAATTTGATGTGCAGAAATTCGCATCTGGTGACAGTAGCTGCCAAATTTTATTTAAATAATACAAACACGGAAATAACGAAAGGGTTACCATAGCTTGATAGACAGTTAATGACGTATTATTTCATTGGTGACTCAGCTATGAAACCGTAGATGTTTCAGTGGGATACGTATATAAAATAATAATAGTGAAACCGTGACGGATTTACTACAATGTCCCCTCCTGGGTTGAGTGCTCTGAGTTGAAATCTTTCCCACGCGGTTAATGTGTGCAGAACATTCCATCTCGTCCATTCACCCCCGCTCCTCCGGAGCGATCCTCAACTTACTGATGGGCACTTCAGCAAGATTGATATCTGACCTTCTTTGGTCAAAAGTCAGCCCTTAGGTGCTTTTAGTTCCTTATCTAATATTTCATTGAGTCGTGACTTTATTCGAATGTAATTATTGCATGGGGCCCCCAAAAACTAACCGGAGGTAAGTGTCTTTATGTCGCGAACAAGTGTTTCCCAGTGAGTCTGAAAAATAATTGAATTTGAAATCTAGTTAAAAAGTTTTTATACTTACCGGAGCCTCCTGATAGCGACTCGCGGGGTGGTACTAATTCATTCAAACACTGTGCCTTAATTTATAGGGGTGGTTGCTCCCATTTACTTGGGTTGCTGCTACTATCTGGGTTTGCTCGACTACTATCAAGGCCAGAACACAAGGAGGATAAAAAACACAGAACATGGAGCAAAATCCAAAAAAAGTTCGTTATTGATAAATCGTATTATATTATATTATTAAACTCACTTTTTGTTCGGAAATTCGGTAATGTTCCGAGGATCATCTTCTGCCAGTTTCAAAAACGGTGATATTTCTAGATTTTTTTGTTCACTGTCAACAGTATATGTCGATCTCATACTGAACCTTGAGTGGTGCGAAGAGAGAAAAGAAGCGTCTGCCCGAAATACGGCTAGCACTGTGGGTTAGAGTAAGAGAGGAGGAGCCTGTCTGCCGCTGCCGTATGCGTGAGATGAACGAAAGCCTCGTCATAAAGCGTTACGTAATGAAGCGGTTTACCCTCCCATAAAAGTAATGCAATATTTTGCATTTTCCAATAATGCAATTTTCAGTAACCAGACCAGCAGAAAATCATCCGTTGAGAAAATGAAGAACATAATGTAAATAATATAGCTGCAGGAGTTCTAAGCCATTCTTTATAGAAAAAAACGTGCAAATTTGAGCAGGTTCATTCTGGCGTTTTTTGGACATCAGGCCCAGTTCACACGGAAAGGACAAAGATCCGCGCCTCGTCTCTGCCAGACGTCCATTCTGTGTAAATTGGGCTTTCAACTTTCAGTGCCCAGTCTTCCACTTTTCGTCATTACCCAGTCGACCAATCAGAAGCTACCGCGCGTACAGCGGTTAATTCAAACCAGTAGATGAACAACACCATTTCTGTCCCACTTCAGAGTCGTGCATTGTTTACGTCACACGTTTCTCTCTTCCACTCACTGAAGTCTCTCTCTCAAATACTTACCAACGACGCACGACCTTAAAGTGGACCAGAATCGGTTTTGTTCATCTACTGGTTTGAATTTTCCGCTGTACGCGCGGTAGCTTCTGATTGGTCGACTGGGTAATGACGAAAAGTGGAGGGGTGGGCGCTGAAAGTCTAAGGCCCAATTTATACAGAATGTACGTCTGGCAGAGACGAGGCGCGGACCTTTGTCCCTTTCGTGTGAACTGGACCTGAGGTCCAAAAAACGCCAGAATGATCCTGCTCAAATTTGCACGTGTAAGTCATTCCTTATGGAAGATAAGGAATTACTTAGAATTCTTGCAGCTATACTACTAATGTATGAATTATTGATACAGTTTGCATACGTTACTTCCTAATTTTAATGAAAAAGAGCTCCTTTTCTATTGAAGGGATAAAAAATACCTCAGATTTGTAGGGGTTAATTCAATAATGAACTGGCCTATTCGTTCTTCCTCGGAACAAGAATAGGAGCTTCTACCAAACATAGAACGCTAGGTGGTGCAGCCAGGACGCGATCCCAATTGACCTCCTTGAGACGAAAGAACTCAGCTTCTCAGTACTCCAGCTATCAATCTGAGTTCACAGAAAAGATGGTTGTTGATAAAACGAGCCTAGCTACCCTCCCTGTAACATCGGAAGTGGTTCTCTGAAATGCGCCACAGACCCGTGTCTAAAGCAACTCACTTACCTGACGCAGGTAGTCGCAAACTCTCCGCAGATCAGTTCCTCACTAGGTTGGTGGAAATGCATCATGATCCCCTTGGAGGAGATTATTTTTTACCTTGAAACCCAGGCCACGGCTACAGTGCACGTATTCTCAGCCTTACCAGCCGCGGAGCGGATCAGCTCTTCAGGGTTTGGCAGAGCCTCACTCTAGTTTGATAGGTATGAGCCACAATAAACTCTCGTAAGGGTCGAATAGTCATCCTTACTTCAGGACTACCCACCGACATCCATCGTTGTGTAGTAATTTAATGATGCAAAGGAGGAAAATTGACTTGTTTTTATCGAAAACCACCTTGTTTTTATCGAAAACCACCTTGTTTTTGATGAAGGAGTATTGACGAAATTTCAACTTGCATCACTTGTTGAGTATAACTAGAGTTCCATATCGATAAACTCAGAAAACTAGTACTTACTCAAACAAAACTACAAATGGCTCCTACGTGCTCACCAGACGAAACAATGAATCCCTATCAATTTATACTTCGTGATACTTGCTTCCAGTGTAATATTATGGTACGCGAACAGAATTCAAACGGACCAAATTAAACATTCTTCATCACGCTTTAATCCCACTGCGGCTGATTTTAAATACAAACCGGAAACCTTACACTCTGGATATGTCTGCGGGAAATAATTAGGGCTTTATTGTACCAAACTACAAAAGGTATGAACTTTATATTATGCTGGAGATATAATAATCCGATAAATATCTCTTTGCGGTTGATTTAGGGAACGCTACAATGGATTCTGAAGAGGTTCTTTTGTTGATTGTGAAAGATTATTTTGGTGGGGTTTCTTGTAACTGTTTCTATTGGTCTGTTTGATTGTTCAAGCTGAGCTTGATGAGACAGTAATGGAATGTAATTGTCTCGTTACCTGAATTATATAGAAATGTTTTAACTGGTGATGAGTTGTACAGCAATCGATTAATTTCATTCACTGAGAAGCACAACCTCATTAGGTTGAATAAGTTAGTATTTATAAAACTTATGTAATGATTTTTTCCGTCGTTTTTGATATCGTGTGCAGAAACACAACACCTGATACTAATTGTGATGATCGATGAATCGCGTCTGCAGTTTTCATCTTTTCGACGTTTCGGCTTTTGCTATGAAGCCGCCATTTCCAGGAACCACTTGAAACTGATCTCATATAATTCGACGGTGGGGTCGTAATCTCCAATGTTTCGGACGTTTATCAAATTCGTCCAGTTTTTTGGGACACATTTCTCAGAATAAACCATGAAAAAGCCGAACACATCAGTGACAGCGAGACCGCCACTCAGCTAGCCACTCAAAGCTAGACTCATTCATAAAACAAAAAACACCTCACTCGGTCACATCCGATCCCACCGTCCTAAACCACAACTTCTCCAATACTCCAATGGGCCACAACACCATCAGCGTTTTGTCTAAAGGCTTCAACGTCCCCATAACATCCAAATCCATCCCTATCGAATCCATTATCACCCAAATCGGATCGGCTGTTGCTCACTTTCCTCAAGAAGCACTGTAAGATATCGCCACCACATTGAGAAAAGTGAATCTTCCGAAATCCAATATTACCTCAGTTGAGAGACAAAACCTGAACAATAACCCAAATATAGTTGTCCATACGGCAGACAAACGTAATGCCACGGTAGTACTCAATACCACAGATTACATTGACAAGATGACGATATCGCTCGACTGTCCGGAATACCAAATAACCTCTAGAGACCAACCACGTAGTTTGATGACCACAACACCATCAGCATTCTGTCTGAAAGCTTCAACGTCCCCATAACACCTAAATCCACCGCTATCAAATCAATTATCACCCAAATCGGATCGGCTGTTGCTCACTTTCCTGAAGAAGCACTGTAAGATATCGCCACCACATTGGGAAAAGTGAATCTTTCGAAATCCAATATTACCTCAGTTGAGAGACAAAACCTGAACAATAACCCAAATATAGTTGTCCATTCGGCAGACAAATGTAATGTCACGGTAGTACTCAATACCACAGATTACATTGACAAGATGACGATATCGCTCGACTGTCCGGAATACCAAATAACCTCTAGAGACCCAACCACATAGTTTGATGAGAAGACCAAAGCACTTACCAACAATTTCAACATTCCCACTGATAGGAAGGAATTTCATATTTCAAGAGATGAGTCTTCTCATACACCGCGTTTGTATGGTCTTCCAAAAATACACAAACCAAACATCCTTCTTCGTCCCATCGTTAGCGCATTCGGATTACCCACACACGCCCTTGCCAAGTGACCTGCAAAACCCCTCCAACCAATATCCGAACATCCCTCGTCATATGTCCGAAACTGCTATCACTTCTTTAAAATCCTTCAATATCCAACAAACAGACATCCTCGTCAGCTTTGACATACCTTGGTAGAATTGAAGACAGCTAAAGAGGATGTTACACCACATTCAAAAAAGTTACAACTGAATATAATAAGGAACCAGGTGATCTAATTATTTGAGGATATTGTGAAGGGAATCTTCGAGATATCCCCAGCACACTATCTTCAGAAATTTGTCTCTGTAGAACATTCTAATTTCATGAAACCGATAAAAACTGAAAGAGAAGCACACCAACAACCAACATTCATAAAGACAGCTTAGTTTTTCTTGGTTCCAAGAGAGATTTATTAGTTAGTTCCGTTAGTTCCAAGTTCAAATCCTGATGGTGCTGAATTGGTTGGTGAAACAGAAGAGAAAAAAACTGCAGTTCCGGTATGTCAGAGCAGTATTCATTTTGATCTAGATCCTATCAGGTAGTTAAGTAGCTTTGAAATATATCCAGTTATTTACTCGTTAATTGAAAAAATCAGAAATACAAAACACACACACAAAACTGAGAAACACAAAAAAATCGAAGAAATATAAAAACTCATACAGGGTGTTAATTAAGTATGTACCATAAATTTAACGATTCTTTAGGTAATTTCAAGATGAAATGTTCATATAAACATGGGTCCGCAAATCCTTCGTTCTCAAGATACAGGGTGTTGAAATAAAAAAAAAGTTATTCGTAAATATCTTAAATATCCTTTATCTAATTTTGTTGTAATTTGGCAATGGTATTTATAGCACTGAGGAGCTCTTTCGTATCTCTTTCCACGAATATTCCACTATCCGAAACCTTATCCCTTCTCAAAACGAAACATCAAATTCCGCAAGACACGATCAACCTCATCAGCCACTGCATGTCCAGCACTTATTTTTGTTTCCTGGACAAATTCTACAAACAAGTGGAAGGTCCCCCAATGGGTTCTCCTCTCTCTCCAGTCCTTACAAACCTTCACAAGAAGGGCTTTGGAAATGGAATTTATTCGAAGATAAGATGCTTTCTTCATTTCTTTGGAAGTCCATCTCATTTTTTATAAAGGTGGGGATGCTGAAAGCGAACAATTTTATTTGAATAATACCAATTTTAATTTAATGACTCCGTTTGGCTAGGATTAAATCAATGCAAATGACCATCATTACGTATTGCTATCGATGACATGAGTAGATTTAACTCGAAATGTTATGAATGGATTCTGTTCGTCATCTTGTATTGTTTCTTTTTAGTCAGTGGGCTATGCTTGAAGACTGGCAGCAAACAAATCTAAAGAAATGAACTCTAAACGTTCAAGCCAGCCTCGAATATACCTACACGGTAGGTTGAATGGGCTGACGCCTATCAGAAAACAACTACTCCCCTGGCTACTACCACGAAGGGTTACTGCCAGTCTTCAAGCATAGCCTACTGACTAATAAGAAATTTATTCAGAGAAATCGGGCACATTTCGGATATGCAGTTGGTTAGTACCTCGTCCACGAGATGGAGTTACATTTTGTTGTTCGCTACAACTTAGGAAGAGGAAAGAAAGAAATTCGGAAAGAATTCCGATTTTCAATAATGGAATATCGTTGACTTTAGGTCGATGATGGCCACTATCTTACACTGATGATTGGCTAATGAGCCCGAAACTAGTCTGCAAGTGTGCCCTTTCCAAAATTGATGGTCGGCTCTTTCAGTTGTATTGCCAATTGCATATGCAGGAAATTTTCTGTGAAGATTCCTGCACTGGCGCCTGTCGGATATATTCCAACGCCCTTCGTGGTATTAGCCAGGGGAGTAATTGTTTTCTGATAGGCGTCAGTCCATTCAACCTACTGTGTAGGTATATTCGAGACTGGCTTGAACATTTAAAGTTCATTTCTTTAGATCTTGTATTGTGCTGAAAGGACAATTGTCATATCCCGAAACATCGATGTCCGCCACTGAGGATGACAGTATTTCAGGTAAGTGAAATTCACCGAATCATATGCTTTATTGTGTAGCAATCTTGTGAGTGTTATCTGATTCAATTTCATAACGAATGTTTGAAGTAAATACTGAATAGGAAAAGTTTCGTTCCAGCAAAGTCAATGTTTGTTTGAAAGTGATTGACAATGTTTCATGATGAATTTCACTAGTTCGGACTTCCATTGTCTACTATATAAAGTGATTTGAAATCCCTGAAACAACTAAAAAAGAAGAATTAAAAATGAATAGCTGAAAATAAGAATTATAATAACCAAAATAAACCTGAAATGAAATAATAGTGAAATAAAATACAAGTAAAAATAGAACATGAATAAATAAAAATAAAGAGAAGAAAGAAGAAAATAAAAATACAAAGTGAAGAAATTCCAAGTCACGTTAGTTCACGACGTTTCGAGTGTTAGTATCTACAATCGTCTTCGGGTGATGACTGGACTGATTCCTCTGAGAGATGACTATTTATAGGTCGTTCGAGTACTTTCACTTATCCCCGCTTTCAATTTTACGCTTCACTGGTTCCGTGGGAGATGACCGTTTTGGCGGGAGTTGGCCCAGTTTTGGTGAAGAGGACCGACACTAAGTGGGAAACATCTGTATACCGAAAACCCACTCATACGGGACAGTATCTGAACCACGAATCCAACCACCATCAATCGACTAAAAGAGGAATCATCAAGACTCTATTAGACCGTGCTTTTGGGCTTTGTAATACGAAGGAAGATCTCGAGAAGGAACTAGACATCATCAAAAATGATCTTCAACGGAATGGCTACTCCAAAGCGATGGTAGGAAAAACTTTGGCTAGAAGACAAGCAGGAGCCTCGCAAGGAAGAGAAGCCGTCACAACCAGTGCTTGCACTTCCCTACATCAGAGGATTATCGAAGAGGATAAGAAGAATTGGTTCTAAGTACAACATCAGAACCTGCTTCAGATCCGGTAACACTATCCGTAGCAGCCTCACGAAAACCAGGATACCAAATGCGGACTGCGATTCCAAGAATTGCATTTACCGGATACCCTGTGAGTGCGGAAAATCCTATATTGGTGAAACTAAGAGGCCATTGAATGTTCGCATTGCCGAGCACAAGAAACACACACAGCGAGGGGAAACCAGCAAATCAGGAATAGCAGTCTATGTTTGGACCCATCAACACAACATCGAGTGGTCCCAAACTGAGATCTTGCACAGAGAGGAACATTGGTTTAGGAGAAAATTCAAGGAAGCCGCATACATGTTGTCCAACAACGTATTCAGCCAAGACAGCGTAGAAATACGCAACATATGGAAACCCATCATCAAGCGAAAAATGGCCAACTCCCGCCAAAACGGTCATCTCCCACGGAACCAGTGAAGCGGAAAATGGAAAGCGGGGATAAGTGAAAGTACTCGAACAACCTATAGATAGTCATCTCTCGGAGGAATCAGTCCAGTCATCACCCGAAGACGATTGTAGATACTAACACTCGAAACGTCGTGAACTAACGTGACTTGGAATCTCTCCACTTTTTATTTTTATTTTCTTCTTTCTTCTCTTTATTTTTATTTATTCAATTGTTCTATTTTTACTTGTATTTTATTTCACTATTATTTCATTTCAGGTTTATTTTGGTTAATATAATTCTTATTTTCAGCTATTCATTTTTAACTCTTATTTTTTAGTTGTTTCAGGGATTTCTAATCATTTTATATAGTAGACAATGGAAGTCCGAACTAGTGAAATTCAAAATCAATGTTGATATGAAAGAAGTTCATTCCAAAGTACTTATTCTTTCGTGTAATTAAATTTTTTTATGAGAGTAGTTGTTCCGTGAGGGTTTTGTTTCAGTTTGTGTCTGAAAGTTACTTCTTTGCATTTGTGAAGTTTTTTCAATGAATTGCCTTCTTTCTTCTTTGGAAGATCATTTTGTTCAGTATTCTTGACTCTTCAGAGCTCAGTCTATGGTTTTAAGACATGTTTATAATTTCATTTTTCATAGTACGAAACGTATGAGCTCACCTAATAACCAATCCGATTCATCCTCCCTGAAGATAATAATTTACACTATCGAAAATATTATACACTCTGACTTCAGAATATCAAATTACTGACCTCGGAAACCTATCCGAAAATATACAAATAATTTATAAGTTTGAAAAACGGTATTGAGATATGAATGGAATTAGTAGATTGAAACTATCCGGCCACGTCAACTCGGCTTTCTATTGAAATTGCACCCTGAAGTGTGCACACTAAAGGTACTTTTCCAGCGATGGTTATTGTAAAACATTTAGGAAAATTACCGTAATATGACGTGACCATCAAGAAGTTTGTACTCCATCAATAAATCATGTACTGAACTCAGTTGAGACTGCTTTCTAGGCACGACAATAACTTTTTTCTACCCAATGGCCCATAGTTGTTGAATACATTACAATTTTGAAATTACCTACTCCATAGAACGCGATATGGAACGTTATGAATTTCCACAGGATTTTCTCAACACGTACATACATATGTTACATGAAAAAGGCGTGGTTTGATAATTTTAATGTGCTGAAGTGGTTGTCTAAGAAAAATGCGATATGAACCAAAATATGACAAGATAAGATGTGAGATACGAAAAATTTTAATTGAAAGTTCATTAATATTGTGATAGTGATTGGACAGTGATAACGTCAATGATCAACAAGTGGAAAATATTCTACGAAATATGAAATCAAATGCGGTAGGAATAGTTTAATCAACAAGTTCAAAAACATGAAAAATAGAGATAAAGGTATTGAAAATATGAGCGATAGCTCATTCGATTTGAAATCACCTCTAGAAAGATGTTTTTGAAATATTTTGGCGCAGGTAAAAAAAATGGTATTTACTTTTTCGTTGATAACTCAAAAAATGTTAATATTCAAGCAATTTTGAAAAAAGCTCGTTAAAGAGGAGAACATTTCCGATAAAAACGGTCTGATTCTCAAAACTCTATCTCCATTATTTATAATTTTAATTTGACTTTGAAAATAGGGTTTCGCGCGGCTGTTACGGCATGCGCGCGCTGCCGCTAAAGAGAGTTTATCAAAAAAAATAATTTTTTATAACATAAAATGTCATTTTAAAAATTTGAAAAAATTCTAGTATCTTCTTAACATTTGAATGAATCGAGTCCCGTAGAAAAAAAAAGTTTTATCACCATTTTTCAAAAAGTTATTCAATTGTTAACTAACACATTTTTTCCCAATCTCCGTTGGCATAAATAATGGGATAAAAGGTATAAATAATTCACCTATAAATTTTAAACTTCGTGGAACCCTTTTGATATATATACTCCATAAAATCCTGCGATGAAAGTTCATAAAATTTCATTAATTTGTTAATTATGATTTTTTATAACTATTGCAAAATGAAATATCTACAAATTGTTGATGAATTTTTTTTTCAATTGATATTTAGCTGTCTGTTTTCACATTAAACAATGGCAGTTATTAAAATAGGATATGAATTTTTATGTAATTTGTTTATTAAATTGTTTTAAACAAATAGAGAAATTCAATATTTTTAACAATTTTGTTATTTTATTGTATAGGGATAATTATGATTATATAAAAAAATTCTCAATTTTGATTTTCAATTGTTTAAAATCGATTTTATATTTCGATTGTTCAAATAATTAGTTGAGAAATGGCATTTAGAAATCATAATTCACACTTTTGAATAGTTTGGCAAAAAAATTATTAATTATTTAATTGTTTATTAGTTTAACAATTTGTTGTAAACAAATATTGACCAACGTTATATTTTTTTTTTCTGAAGCAGAAAAAATCATGAAAACAGCTATATATAAAAAAGTGTCATAAAGTTTTTAAATTTATTATTGTATTTTATCATATTCGAAAATAATATCTTACTATGAAGCATAACATACGGTTTGCTGATGTAATTATATTTTTTACATGGTTTGAAAAGGATAGCAAGTTGTGACTTACTCTCAAGTATTTCATACCCTGTACAAACAATTTTTGGTAGTAAATACATGAACGTTCCTTTTGAATTATTCCGTTCATTAATGAAAATAGTATGAAATTAAGTTCTGTAAGTTTTTGGTAGACTGCTTCATGATATATAGTGACATTTTCCAATAATCGTGTTCTGTTCTCAATAATAATCCTATCTATTTCATTCTCAATTATTTTTTTGAATCATTTCCTTGCATAGTAAATATCAAACGAACCGTATCCACCCTTTTATCATTGAATGGCGACTATGATCCGATTTCTGAGAACTTGACCCCAAATCGATTCAAAGTATCATTTATTATGTAATCCGCGTCGATTACGAGGTTTCCATTTCTAAGCGAGGCCGCAATCAAATTTCTACTTGTATACTCGAATTTCGTCACGCCATCTCTCTATAATTCACCTGTTTGATAAAGGTATCACGGAAAGTGTTGTTCCCGTAAGGGTTATTTTAAAAAGATTAGGCTCACATGCGATGTGAACAACGAGTATCTGAGTCGCTTTCAATTAATACCGCATATGAATAATAAATTTGATGTTGATGGTCGAAAGGGCGAAGGTCTGATAAGGGAAAGATTAAAATTGGGAACAAGATTCGTTTTGTGGTGGGAACGTGGGATGTTGATTCTCCTGATTATTCGCGAAGGTTCGTCAGGAATTCGTGATTGTTTACGTTAATGTAGTAATAAATTGGTTTATCTAACTTATGAGATTTATTGAAAGATTTACAAAACTGATCTTTTGCCAGGTGAACACTGACGACCTGTAGTTATCTTGGTGTGTGTGTGAGGTGTATCTATCTCCAACATGGATAATTCCTGTACAGAATGAGAATTTTTATCCAAATATAAAAGATGAAGTAAAATGCGATTCTTGCTCTAGATCAAACTTATTTTGTCTACCGCCCTCTTGGAGAGTTGATTATTTTCTAGCACCTCCCAAATTTTTTCACTCTACTACATCTCAATAATCCCAATCGTAGTCATTATTTTAATAATCAAATTATGTGTGTCATGTGAAACTAATACTTTCTGATGAGGGTAATGTAAAAAACCATTTTGTAATATTAGGAAAACTTTTATTCATGTTATTAAAATAAACATTTCAATTTGAATTTTAAAAATAATGTAATGTGAAGGATGCATTAACTGATTTTCAACATGTTTGTTAATATCAGGCTCGAATTTACTCAAAAACAACCGTAAGTCATCGCGTTCGGTAATCTGCAACCGATTCCTCTTTTTAGTTAGCAACGTTGCCACAGCACTTTTATTGTCGGTAAAATTAAATACTCTCCAATAGTGTGACGTTTACTTGTTTGAGCAATTAGCAAGGAGATATTGTAGGAAGCTCGGAGTCCGTCGTCCTCTTGCTTAGAAGCCGGTGGAAAAAGTTTTGACACCGTTGGCTGAGCTGAGTGTTTCTTTTCCAGTTCTTGAAAATAAGTCACATTTTTGTCTTTTTTATCTGAATGCATTTTATTCAAATGATCTAGTAGCCTTGAGGGTTGCATCGCTCCATTCGAAAATGTTTTTTGACAACGAAGGCTCATAGGCAAAAAAAATTTATAAAATTTTCAATAAATCCATATTTCATATATTCCGCGCTTTACTGCCGTTTCTACTTTTCTGCTTCCGACATAATTTTGTCTTCAAAAATGCAGAAGTAAAGAATCGAGTATTAAAAACTTGGTAATGACACTATTCACAGTATTCGCCACCGCACGTACAGCACTTTACCTAGCTAGTCGCTAAATAAATTCACTTTTTTTGTAATATCGTTGAATGACATTACTGGCTGGATGGTGCTCGCGCTTTTATATGAGGCACCGGGCGGGCCTAGTACATTCGAGAATGGAGACTAGAAACTTCTCGCTTCGCATTGAAGCCTACTGCCATCTATTGTACAGTTTGACAACTATCGGACATGAAATTGTTACTGTCTAGTCCGCTAGATGGCGTTACACGAAGAAACGCGAGTTAAGCGTAAAGGATCGGTAAAGTTTGTGTTAAAAGCAGAAAAACATTTTCAAATTAGCTATCGCCCGCCTAAACCGCTTCAACGCCCCCCAGTATTCTCTGTGCCCTTTACTGCTATAGGCCTCCAACGCCCACAAGGGGGCATTATCTCCCACTTTGAGAAAGTCTGCTCTAGATCATTTCATTATAAATGCTCAGGTCTTGGTGGATCCGAACTTGAAGTAAAGGAGTTGAAGTCGAAAATTGCAATGTTTTGTGATGATTGCAAGCAAGGCTTGTTGGCTAAAATTGAGAAACTGACATCAGAAGTAAAAGCCTTGGCAACACAACCTACTAAAGCTATCAATAAAGAAACTTTCTTTGGGGAAAAATCCGAACGCCAGAAAAGGATGTGCAATGTGATGTTTTTCAATTTACCTGAACAAATGGATTCTCAAACGGATATTGAATCCGTTAACAAATTTGTACAGGAAATAACAATATAAAGACCGAAAACGTTTTCAGAATGGGAAAGAAAAGCAAGAATGACAATTGATGCTTAAAAAATGTTTTTCCTAATTCTGATGATGGTTTGATAGTCATCAAAATCAGAAAAAGTATTGACAAAACTGAAAAAGCCTTTTTGTCGCCCAATCACACACCTTCGCAACGTGAAAATTTAAATAAATTGAAAGAAGAGATGGAGACAAGAAAAATTAATGGAGAAAACGACCTTTTCATCAAGTATAATAATGGCATTCCATTCATCTCAAAGACCTACCCAAAAAACTAGATGACGGCATCAATATATATTACTTCAACACCAGCTCATCAATGATCTACTCGATGCAAAACTTGGACTGACAGGTTATGATATATTTCGTTGGAACCGTGATCCTGTTACTACAGGAAAGAAACGTTGAGGATGTGTTATAACTATAGTGGAATCAGCTCTATCCGCTAGTGAAATCAGCACTATCCGCTAAAAGAATAAAATTACCCCCTGTTGATGGTGTAGATTTAGAGTGACGATGACAGTGTTCCATGAAAGTGAAATTCAACTTCTTTCACTGATAATCCTAAAAAAACCAACTGCAACCAGGTACACGTATAAAAGAGCAACGTATCATCCCAGATTCGAAAGTTTTCACGCTTGCTTTCCCAGAGTTTCCTCCATGGAAACTAGCTGATATACATTGCAATGTTTAGGGTAGTGAAATGAAAGTGTCAGAATTGAACTCACAACAACACAAATTAAACTAACTACAATAAAATATATACTGATGGATCAAAGACCGAGTATGGGGTGGGATGTGCATGCCTCCTAGATAGACACCTCCATAACTGGTGGATGCACTTGACGACCAGCGTATATACAGCAGAATTATACGCTATATACCAGTCCTTACTAGTCTGTGAATTTGCACGAAAAGAAACTCATTTTCTAATTTTTACTGACTCATTGAGTTCCATAAGATCGTTTCAAAATAAATGTACCCCCTTGTAAGGATTATTCTTGCCAGAATTCATATTATGAAGGAAAGTGGTAAAACTGTCAGCTTCATGTAGGTGCTTAGTCATTGTGGTATAAAGAACAACAAGGATGTGGATAAGGCAGCTAGAATGGTTGCTAACTCCAACGAATATAAAGATGTATTATTTCACCTAGAAGATCTGAAAAATTATAATGAAACCAAAGAAGAATCTGACTGGTAGACTCTTTGGAATGAAACTGACGCGAAACTGAAATGCTCAAAACCAAGTGTAAATAAGCGAATCTCACCATTGAAATTGACCAGAAAAGAAGGAAAGAACAACTATACTTGCTCCTAGGAGAAGAACCACCTCTATGTATTACATGCCGAAGAGTACTAACAGTACAACTGGGGCAATGAAAGAAATTCTCTGATGATAGACGAACGTTGAGCAACCTGATGGCATTTTTGAAAGTCGCAGACATATTAGATGGAATTTGAAGAACAAATACCAAGTACGCGGCTAATAAAATATTGTGTAGATATTCTTCACATGATGTCTGATTCGACTCCATTACTGATGTTTGGAATACAAACGGAAACCAATGTTTATATGAAAATAGCTGTTTCGAGAGGACTTTTTTTCCAGTTTGTGTCTGAAAGTTACTTCTTTGCATGATCTACACATCTTTGTATACAGTTGATTTTTTAAATTGATTGCGCCCTTCTTTTCTTTGGAAGACTCCCACATTTTTATATCAAGATGGAGTAATAAAAAGCCAAAACCTTTATTTTCCAAAAGTTAATCTCTCCTAAATATATACCCTTTCAATTTACCTTTTCTTGTTTCAGTTATGTTATTCTGTTATTCATTTCAGCTCTTTCAGAGTTCACAATACAACAAAACGAAATATATAATCTGGATAGTTCGTTGAAAAGCCGTATACCGACTAGTAAACAGGGTCCGCCACTGAACGTGATGAAAAACCTCGGATATAACTTTGGAAATACCATCGCATTCCTTCCGCGAAAATGGGCAAAGGAGTCATTTCGCAAATAGTGTATACATAACGAGAACTTGCGCTACTCTTTTTGGCCAGCTCGGCGAATTTCTAACAGAATGACTACTCTCTGCTCTTTGTGAAGTGTCTTTACGTTCCCAGAAGTAGACTCTTATTTGAAATTATAATTCTCAAGAGTAGTTGTCTGTTTACAGGGCTCCAAGTGATACGCGAAGATAACTGTTCGGGGGAAGTTTCGACGAATTAGCGAATTAGAAGACGAGTTTGAAGTAATGACAATGAGGAGCCACTGGCTGGAATGAGCCGGTTAAGAAATTGAAATTACAGTATTTTTGTTTGCTAGGTTTTGGATCCTTTTTTTCGAAAATAAAGAGGAAAACAAACTGTTTTGCTCAATAAATAATTCCCTTTACATGAAAATACAGGGTGTTCCTTAAACACATGCTAATATTTAAGGAGGTAATTCTTAGACCCATTTCAAGGAAAAAACGTCCTATGGACGTATGTCCTAAACGCCTTAACTTTTGAGATACAGGGTGGCAAAGTTTTCAAAAATAATCAGTTTTTTAATGATAACTGAGATAATTTTGTAGACATCTTTGGCATATTTGGTACATATGTTCCATGCCTCAAGGCGCATTTTCTGATGTACAATTTTCTTAATTTCCTCTGCCAGTGGCGTACGTACGAGTTTTGAAATGTATATTTTTGGCGAAAAACATACTACGCCACTGCTTTATCGTGAATTAAAAATTATTTTTGAAATCTCCATACATTTTTGAGCACATTTGATTCACTGGGTTTTCTTTGTCCGACGCATGGTTTTCGCTCAAAAAATTAAAAATCGCTTTACTTAAGGATAAATTCCTTAAAAATCTGATGCGGTATCGTGCATCGACTGAAAGCAAACTAAGAGATCAGATTTGTTGCAAAATAATTGAGGATCTAAAAGGTATTTGTTTGTTGTCAGATGCACTGTTCTCAATTAAAATTACGTCATAACGCAGCACCGCTTAATAATTTTTGAAAACATAAATTTAGTTATCCTGGAATAAATGACGTGTAGCAGAATTTATTTACTGCACCTCTTGAAAATATGGAGTTTGTCGATATGTGATTTCTTTTAAAGATTAAAAGCAGAAAAAACAGCGTACCCACCATAGCAATAAAAAACGAATTCTCTGTATGTACAAACGTCAGTAGCTAATATTGATGTTGGTTTAAAGTAAGGTGTTGGTGTTAAAAACTGTCACAGCGCGTTTTGATTGACTTTGAAGTGTTATTGAAGTTATTTTGGTAGTCCGCGGTTTTTCTGAATATCAGTAAATATGGTAAATTATACGAATGCGGAAATGGCGCAAATGCATTACGTATATTGCCTTGCCGATGGTAATGCAACAGAAGCCAGGCGCATTTATCAGGAAAGATACCCTAATCGTGCCTTACCAGATAGCCGAACCTTTTCAAATATTCATCGTCGACTTGGGGAAACTGGTAGTTTCAAGAAAGGGACTCCGGAAGGTAGACCTCGTGTAGTAAGAACTCCTGAAATTGAGAAGCGGTGCTGCAAGAAATTGAGGAACATCCTGAGACGAGTACGAGGAAGATGGCTAGAACTTCATCATCATCATCATCATCATCAAATTGTTAAGCGTAATTTGGTTGATTTTTGTTTTACCCATACCATATTTCAAGAGTGCAGACATTACTCCCCAGAGATTTTCCACAGCGTGTGAACTTCAGTCAGTGGTATCTACAAAGTATTGCACTAAATCCGCAGTTTGAGACACAAATTTTGTTCACAGACGAAGCAAATTTTTCTCGGAATGCCATTCAAAATTTCCATAACAATCATGTGTGGGCTGAAGAAAATCCCCATGCAATAACCTAAACCCATTTCCAACACCAATTTTCGGTTAATGTATGGGCAGGAATCATAGGTGATCATCTAATAGGCACATTTTTTCTACCAGGACGCCTTGATGGTCGTTCTTATTTACACTTTCTCGAAAAAGACTAACCTGGGTTATTGGAAGATGTGCCACTTGCGTTAAGGAATCGAATATGGTACATGCACAGTTTATCCTAATCGTTGGATATGTCGCGGAGGACCTCAGCAATGGCCAGCAAGATCCCCCGATCTCAACAGTTTAGATTTTTTTTATGGGGTTACCTTAAAACTCTTGTGTATAAAACTCCCGTTAATACTTTAGAAGATTCAAGAGAGCGAATAGTTGCCTCGTGTGAAACTATACGAAATACGCCGGGAATATTTGAACGGGTGCGTAATTCCATGCGTAGAAGGGCGGAAGCATGCATACTAAGTGCAGGTGGCCACTTCCAACAATTTTTATAATCAGTTTTGGTATTATTACTAATTAACAAATTTGTGCTATTCGTTTAGACTTACTGTCACAAAATAAAATAAAACTCGTTTTTGTGAAAAAAATATTTTTTTGCAGATTATGTTTTCAAATATTATCAGGGAATTGGTGATGCGTTATGAAGCAATTTTCAGATTCTCATTCATTTTAGAATTGATCTAATTTCTTAATTTGCTTTCTGTCGATTTTTATTTTTTTGAGTGAAAATCATGCGTCGGACAAAGAAATACCAGGAGATCAAATTTTCTCAAAAATAAATGAGGATTTTAAAAATGATTATATTTTGAAAAGAAAGCATTGGCGTAGTACTTTTTCCCCAAAAATATTCAATGCGAAACCCATAGGGATGCCACTGTTTGAAAAAATACAAATTTGTGTACATCAGAAAGATGTCTAAAATTATCTCAGTTATTATTAAAAAACTGATTATTTTTGAAAACTTTGCCACCCTGTATCTCAAAAGTTAAGGCGTTTAGGACATACGTCCATAGGAAGAATTACCTTCTTAAATATTAGCATGTGTTTAAGGAACACCCTGTATACATCCGAAATAGTTACGGAAAAAGTCTGTAGAACATAAATATTTATTCATCATATTCATATGTTTAAATCGAAAGAGGTATCTTTTTAGAAGATATTCCTTTTCCGGTTCATTTGGTATACACATATTACTCACTAATTTATTCGCAGGTTTATTCAATAAACTCAACAGTATTGTTCGTTTCCTACTTTCATCGTCAATGCTGTTTGCGTTGAAATAATTGAAATAATTTCCAATACGTTTTTTATACACTGACCACTCCGAACACATAGAATCAAATTCCTGGATATGACCGGCTACTTGTCTTACTGCCATTTTGATTCCTATCAAATCTTAAGAATATGAAAACATTAACTGAAGTTAACTATTCGACACTTGAAATTAACTCGTCGCCACTTGTAATGTATCCTTCCCTAGTTTGAGGGTGAGGTCATTACTCAAAATTACACACAATTGTTTCTATTTTACGTTTATTTCCCAAGTGCGATATATGAAACAATCCGTTGCTCTTCTAGCCTTCTATACATGAAAAAAACGTTAGTATATGAAAACTAAAACTATTCATTCTTGACCTACAGGATGATTCACACTAATATCCTACAGGAAGGTTTCCACGTTTTTTGTATGAAGTTGAAGAATTGTATGACGCCAATACCTTTCTTTCTCAAAAGTTAATTACTCCTAAAAATATACCCCTTTCAATTTAACCCATTACTGCCCATGGGGTCGCTAGCGACCCTCGACAAATATGTTATCAAAACTACTGTCTCAACTACAACTAGGTTAACCACTACCTACTTCCGCAATGTCACGTGTCTATTTCTGCCGCCAAACATACTGAAGTGGAGTTATAGTTGGTTAGGGCAGAGACAACCAACTAGGGGTTCTCAATATCATTCAAACTTTTCCATATTTTTTATGTGTTGAGAATGGCTGCGCTTTCTAAGGATACATACTGGTAAGTTAGTTATTTCGTTATTGTATGTAATCGTTATTGTATGTAAGATAGTTGCTTTCTTAATAATATTGGGGTTAGATTTGCCAGTTCATATTCCGCATAGTTGTCACGTTTAGGGCATTTGAATATACTATTTATACATAATTTTCATTTTTGGATATTCGTACAGAAACCATATTTCATATACAGGAAATGTCCTCTCACAACCGCCGAAATATTAGAAGAAATTGAGAGACTAGATGAAGATGACCCAGTTCCTGATGGAATAGTCCTTTTGCCTCCAAGGAATTTGTCCATTTACCTCCTCAACTGAACCACTCGAATTTTTTCAACTTCTTTTGTCTGAAAAAATTGTAGAGAATTTAGTAAAATATACGGTTACGTACGCTGCATCAAAAAATAGACTATTTGAGCTAAAAACTGGGGATATGTATACATTTATAGGAATTCTACTACTTAGTGGATATGTTCATGTTCCTCGCAGGAGGATGTTGTGGAAAAATAGTGAAGATGTACATAATTCACTTGTTACTAATTCCATGCGTAGAAACCGTTGCGAAGAAATTATTGCCTACAGTTTCAAATTTATCAAGGTAAAAACAACCAATATGATAAAATTGAAGGAATTTGTCTGGGAGAATCAGTCATTTTTCATTTTGCTAATTTCCTGAAGTCACAATATCTCAATGAGAGCATGTCTTTTTATTTTGATAACTTCTTTTGTTCAGCAAAGCTCTTGAAAAAATTGGGAGAACATGGATACAAAGGCACCGGAAAAGTGAGGGAAAATAGACATAGTAAATGTAGACTAGTGGATGTTTCTACTATGAAAAAACTGGCAAAGGGAGCAATGTGCAGTGCATATGATGGAGATAATGATATTGTAGGAGTTCGCTGGAATGACAACAGTGTTGTTACATTACTCTCTAATGAGTTTGGACTTTATACAATTACAACATGCAAGAGATATTCGGTTATTGAGAAAGCTAAAACAGATATTCCTCAACCTAATGTGGTGAACAAGTACAACATATTTATGGGCAGCGTTGATCAACTTGATAACCACGTATCGAATTACCGAATATCCTTCAGGGGAAAGAAATGGTACGTACCCATAATATTTTGGTTATTTGATGTGAGTATCACCAACGCTTGGCTCTTAGCTCGGGGGTATGGCTATAAAGGTGATAACCTCTCATTCCGACGAAAAGTTGTTCAGTCTTTGCTGCTGAAATATGGAACAAAAATATTACACCGGGACTAAAAAGAGCGTATATAAGGAACCCCACGATAGCAAACGAAAGACATATTATCCTCACCCAACAAAACAGAAGAAGATACCAAGTTTGTAAAAACAAAACTGCGAAATGTTGCAAAAGCTGTGACGTTCCCCTGCATGACAAATGTTTCGAGACATACCACACTCACTAAGTTCATTAGTTTTCTGCTGAAAGAATTGTATTTAATTTTTTTTATTTGTGAAATACATGATTAGCAAGTCTGAATATGTTTATGTTTCATATATGTTTAATGCTCAAGGGGTCGTTAATGACCCATATCAAAGCTCGGCTACTATTGTGAATTTTTTTTTAAATTTTTTTGTGGCTATTTGTATGATCTATATACCCTTTTCTTAATAAAATTGGGAACAATTCACAAAAAATAATTCTGGGCATTAAAGGGTTAAACAAGATTCCTATGGCTGGAATTACCTCATTCGTAACATAAAGTCGTGATTTCATGGATGAATTGGGTGCTTCATCTTGTAATGTTATTCAGCTTGGTGCTGAAGAGGCAATAAAGCATGTGTCTTATTCCGAAACATAGAAAGTCCGCCATTGAGGATGAGTCTTCCAAATGAGTGAAATTTTACTCTATCATATACTATATTTTTAAGTTTGACGATAGTCGTGTCACAAAGTGTCTGTGTATTGAATCTTTTGAAGCCTCTGGAGACACCTTACATTTTGTTTTATGAAAGAGAGGACATTGGCAGAATAAGATCTTCAGATGATGTGGTTCTGCAGGTTTTTTCGGGTTTTTTTGCAGCTGAAAAAGGAAATGCGCCACTGGAACCAATGAAGTCGCCCCGGAGCGCCAATTAATTTTTATTGTTATTTTTATTTTTATCGTTGTTTTATAATGACTTTATAAGTATTGAAGGGGTTATATTTTTAGGAGTGATTAATTTTTTGGGAAAGGAAGTTTTTGGCTTTCTACTACTCCATCTGATACAAAAAAAAGGGATGAGAGAATCTTCCAAAGAAAGGAAGGAAGTGATCAATTTGAAAATCTATATATGAATGTGTAGATCATGCAAAGAAGTAACTTTCAGATACAAACTGAAAGAAAGTCCTCCTGAAATAGCTACTTTCATATAAAGATTGAATTACACGAAAGAAAATAATTCTTTCGAAACAAATACTTCTATATGAACACTGAATTATACAGAAGAGAGTTTTCTCTACTCAGTTTGTATTTCAAACATTTGTTGTGAAATAAGAATCAGATATCATTCACATGAGTTCTACTTTGAATGAATGGTAATAAATTGTACTCACATAGAACACTGTCACCATCACTGGTATACACCGATGTTTCGCCTTAAGACACTTGCCCTAAGGCTCTTCAGTACCAAATTGGATAACATTATAGAAAATACACACACTTCATTCATGAATTACGATTTCGAATGTCACGGAATAAGCTTGATCTTATATAGATTTTCAAATTGATTACTTCCTTCCTTTCTTTGGAAGATTCTCTCATCTCTTTTTTTTGTATCAAATGGAGTAGTAGAAAGCCAAAAACTTTCTCTTCCAAAAAATTAATCACTCCTAAAAATATAACCCCTTCAATTCAAATAAAATTCCTCTTGGCTGGGATTAAATCAAATAGGTGAATGAATGTCATTACGATGTCATCGATGACATAAGCAGATCAAGCTTATTCCGTGACATTCAAAATCGTAATTCATGAATGAAGTGTGTGTATTTTCTATAATGTTATCCAATTTGGTACTGAAGAGCCTTAGGGCAAGGGTCTTAAGGCGAAACATCGGTGTATACCAGTGAGGGTGACAGTGTTCTATGTGAGTACAATTTATTACCATTCATTCAAAGTAGAACTCATGTGAATGATATCTGATTCTTATTCCACAACAAATGTTTGAAATACAAACTGAGTAGAGAAAAGTATCTTCTGTATAATTCAGTGTTCATATAGAAGTATTTGTTTCGAAAGAATTATTTTCTTTCGTGTAATTCAATGTTTATATGAAAGTAGCTGTTTCAGGAGGACTTTCTTCCAGTTTGTATCTGGAAGTTACTTCTTTGCATGATCCACACATTCATATATAGATTTTCAAATTGATTACTTCCTTCCTTTCTTTGGAAGATTCTCTCATCCCTTTTTTTGGATCAGAAGGAGTAGTAGAAAGCCAAAAACTTTCTTTCCCAAAAAAGACTTTATAAGATTATTTAACAACAGCATGTTCTCTAATAACTCATAAAAATTCTCCAGGAGTTCAAAAATAATTTTGCAATAGTGACTTAATTTGAAATTACTTTATATTTAATATCAAAATATCTACAGGATATTCCATATTCAATGGTCTATTAGACGTATCTAGAGAACAAAATACAGTGATGAGACGTGTAGAAGTCATGAGCAATGATATTTTTTTACTGTTAAGAACTGACTTATATAACTGTGTTCATTTTTCACTTCAACTGGATGAATCAACATATGTCATTAACACTGCCCAGATGGCCGTGTTCGTCAGGATGGTTTTTAGTGATTTTACGATTAAAGAAGATCTTTAGAAGTTCATTCCACTGAAAGGACACACTACTGGACATGAGTTGTTTTCTCATTTGAAAAATATTATTTCTTCCGAGAAAATTCCAATATCGAAAATGGTAGGCTTGACAACCGATGGCGCTCCAGCTATGATGGGTTGTGATAAGGGTCTGGTGGCGTTATGTCGTAAAGATGAAACTTTTCCGCAATTTCTCTGTTACCACTGCATTATCCATCAGCAAGCATTATGTGGAAATTTCCTGATACTAAACAACGTTATGAAACTGGTGGTAAAAATTGTGAACAAGATTAGAGCTCAAGCGTTACAAAGAAGATTATTCAGAACCTTGGCCGATGAAGTTGACTGTCAATACGGGGACCTACTCCTTCACTCTGAAGTCCGATGGTTAAGTAGAGGACGGGTGCTGAAACGTTTTAATGATGTGATATCTGGCATAGTTCAATTTTTCAAACAACGCGATGAACCGACTCCGGAACTAGAAAATTCAATTTGGCTTAGAGATTTTGGTTTTCTCGTGGATATTACAGAGAAATTAAACGAACTTAATTTTCAGCTTTAGGGGAGAGACAAAGAACTAGCGGAAATGATTTCTGATATAAAAGCATTTATCAAAAAGCTGGAGTTTTGGGAACAAAACCTAATTAACAGCGATGCCAAGCATTTTCCTATTCTTTCAGAAAAAATATCTCAAAATCCATTAGAACCCTATGACAACAAATATCATGTAGAAATAATTTCTACCCTGAAGAATAACATCAAAAATCGTTTAAAGGATTTCAATGAAATGGCTTTAGTAGCGCAGTTTGTTGTTTCACCCTTTATGGAAATTGATATCCAACAGTTCTGCATAACTTGTGTTATGGGATGATGAGGGATGATGAGATGTTGATAATTTATAATTTATTTAATCAAATTTGATATTATTCCTCAGGTAGATACCTTATCTTAAAGATACTTCTTACCTTGATTACCTCCGTCGGATTTCTCTAAGCATGCAGTGCCCTCTCTCTCTACAGATAGAGTTCTTGGAAAGGTCTTGTTTGTTTTAAAAAATATTGTGCCAAATAAATTTTCAAAAAAGGATAATGAATATAATATTGAATTCCAAAAGTATGGCACTAAGATGAAAATTTCTAATTAAGGTAACGTATCTAATTTTATTTTAAATGAACAAACTTATTAACTAGTCTCATTGGACAAGATTCTTATAAACAATAAATATCATAACAATATATATATATATATATATATATATATATATATATATATATATATATATATATATATATATATATATATCAAAAAGGGAAAATTTGTGGACAGAACACTCAAAAAAGGGGCAAACCGCGGACACGTGTTTCTGGCTATTGGCCTTATCAGCGCGGTGCAGCCAATTGCAAAGATGGACAACAACTGGTTACCAAAATTGAAAAACTTCACATATGCACCGCGCTGATGAGGCCAATAGCCAGAAACACGTGTCCGCGGTTTGCCCCTTTTTTGAGTGTTCAGTTTAATTGACTTTTTCCATGCTGTAGAGTCTCTGGAAATAAACTGATTGGATTTGATTCGATAATTCTATCAAAGAAGTAGAGAATACGATTCTTTGAAGTTTTTTCAGAAGTAGAAAGTGGTCAGTCTGATCGAAGGCTTTTTTATATCAGTATAGATGACATCAACTTGTTCTGTCGAATCGAGATTATAAGAAATATATTCAGATAATACTGATGAGAAATAATACCTCGAAACTGGTCTGTAGATGATCTCGAATAATTTCAGCATGGTCCTGCTGCTGGGTGAACGAGATACATCTGCGAGACTAACATCTGTGAGGTTCCTTGCATGAATGCATATCCAGCGTAGTTTTACGGCAGTTTTTCGGCAGGCATTTATCAGACAACAGACAAAAGTTTAAAGAAGAAGATATAGAAAAATATAAGTTTTATTTCTGGCGTGCTGGCTGATTCTGTGAATGACCTGTCCCCGGACATGAATATTCAAATTAATTCGAGGGCAATGAATTTTGATATGACTCGTGACCCACTTCATTTCATTATTATACATACATTCACGCTCGTAAAAAACAACAAGTGAAATAACAGCCGCATACATGAAAACCTCATTACCTTAAAAGCAAAAAAGTGATTAACTTTTTGACAACGCATCGACAATCATCCATCGCAAAAAACTTCGTTAAAAACATAATTCATCATGTATCGCGACAGAATATTTCAGTAATTGATATTGTTCGCAACGATCGATCATCAATAACCAGACGCGTCGATATAATATCGTACTGGAATGATTTAGATTTTTCATTGAGGGTTTCTGCAAAAAAGAGTTTTCGGATCGCAACTTTCATCAGAACAGTGTGACATCCAAGTAATCATTAGTGTTCTCAGTGGGTCATATTTTATTTCCATCATGTTTCGAGTTGAGTTACTGATGGAGAACAGTGGTATGAGATCATTATTGATTTTCTGATCTTTCACGAATAGTCCTTTTCATCAAAATTTTTTTGTGCACATGCGTCAGTATCAGCCATCTTTTTCGTACTGTTTTATGTAAACAACCATGTTGAAGAACCCGCAACTCATGTTTTAAAAATCAAAATATAAATTGAAGTTTATTAATTGTAAAAAAAGTAAATAAAATGAAGTAGTAGTCAAAATAATAAAAAAAAATTATACTCCATTATAATTATGTTATCTGTACGAAAAGGAAAAACAAAACGGTGTTGTTATGGAGTATGTAAACGTGATACACGATACAAATCATTCAAAACCAACACATACTATTTTATAAATTTTCCAAAGCCTTGTCTTGAATATAGCAAAAAAATCAAATCATCAAGCAAATTACACATTGAAACATGTGCAAAATGTGCGAAATGTGAATTATGAGTGAAAAAATATAGCAGGAGTGACCGAGGCTTTGAATTTATTGATGATGCTACCAAAGATACTGATATTTGCTCACTACATTTCGTTGAACAAAACCCTGATCCTTCAAGCTATCAGGAATTTCAACATACGTACATTATTCCTTATTGCATTTTTGACTGTGAATTTCATATATATTGTGTTATATTAAATATTTCCCTCCAATAAAAATTACCGAACATATTCAATTCAATATTCACATATTTGTCTAATTAATAATTTCATATGTACAGCCTCAAAATATTAATGACTTGATTTATTTATTAGTTCAATTAGTGTTATTCTTATCAACTGAAACATATTTTCAATTACATCAAATAAATTGACATTATTAATAAGAAATAAAACTGTAAATACTATTTTTTTACATGTTTTTATATAGTAAACAAATGCTGATACCTAACCTCCCAATCAGCTCACTTTTTTTCTTTTTGCTGACGCTCATGACGTTTCAACCACCTTTTTAATTGTTCACAATTATGAGCCTCAACTGAATTATAAACAAGTGAAGCACCATCAATGGTTTTTTCCCATAATTTATTTGTTTGTAGAGATAATATTCCTTGCCTAGCCACTGTTGATTAAAACAGTAGGAATGTTTTGAATTACCGCCATTTCAATATGACGGCTACGCTTGCGCTCGTCTTATGATGAATTTTGAATTGAGTTAATGATAAAAAATCGTAAAATGAGTGAAATGAGATCAAAATGAGTTTCTGATCATTTACAAATTATAGATGAGGAAAATTATACTTGAACTACTTAATAGTAGTTCAATGTCACTTTTAATCATTTTGAATGAAGGTACGAGTCGCAAATTTTTCCAGAACAGTGTAACGTCCAAGTGACTATTGGTGTTTTGAGAAAGTCATATTTTCTTTTCAGAATGAGATCATTATCAAGTTTCTGATCCTTCAAGAACAGAACAGAAGAATCATAATTTCTGATCGTGAATGATTTTTTCTCTCATTGGATCCATGTAGGGTAGCGAGTCATCCAAATTACCACAGTTTGACTGTTAAGTATTCATGAGTGTTTTCAGTGAGTCATATTTTCTCGTCAGGATGTTTCATATTCAGTTACTGATGAAGAATCGTAATATTAAATTATCTTTCAAAAGTTACAGAAGAGAATGATTAAACTGAAACATCCCCACTTTGTATAATTTTCAAATGTAAATTTTTCTTATTCAATAGAACGGTATAGGAAATGTACCATTTTGGCACGAAACATATGAGTGAACAGCCAGAATATCTAGATTACCACATTTAATAATAATAATAATAATAATAATAATAATAATATTTATTTTCTTTTCGATATCTAAAATGTATAGGAAAAGTCATTAAATGGTTACAAAACGAAACAAAATACCACAAAAACTGGGTGTCACAATAAAAGTGCATGAAAATACATTAAACAAGCACAAATTAATATTTCTTCGACTGACGACTTGTTTATTTTGTGGAAAAACACACTTTTGTCTATTTTCCACGATATTTATTTATTCTTGACTAGTTTGAAAATGGTGTAATAGCCGAAATTAGTCAACAATAAAGAAATATCATGGAAAATAGACAAAAGTATGATAGAGAGTGAACAAGTAAATAAATAGGGATAATTTTAGCACAGTTCTCTTGTAGGACAAAAAGGTCTTTCAATTTTTGACTAGATATTTTCACTTCCTCGGTAACCCAATTCTTGGAGGGACATTTATTACTTTTATATTTAGTTTTGGGAAAATTTAAATCGAAATGATATAAAAATATAGTGTAGAAATATCCAAAACTACCATTAAAATTTGAAATTTTGCGAAGGTCTTTCCAATCCTCTTTCATCAATGCATTTTTAAAATTACCAATGTTTTGTTAGCTAAAGTGTCTTCTCGTGTCTGAATAATTTACTTTATTTTTCATGTTTTGGAGAAAGTCAGAAAGTACAGTTCTGTGGTCAGAGTATACATTGTCTATTACACAACATGTTCCACAATTCACATCTGAAAATATTTGATCGATTGAGGTAGAGGATGTGTCTGTGACACGTGTAGGTCACGCTACCTTTGGTGCAAGGTTATATGACGACAAAATTAATGACATATTGTTAAAGTTCGTATTTTTGAATCTATCAAAATTAAAATCCCCACATAAATGGAAATTGTAATTTGGTGTATATAAAAAAATCCAACACATCTGATATTTCTGTGAAGAATATGTTTTCGTCTGCTGAAGGTGACCTATAGCAATTCAAGATACAAAAAGTTGTTCCACCGCATTTATAGATACATGCACATATTTCAAAATGTGCATGTATCTATAAAAATCTGACAAGTCAATACTATCAATTACTAAGTCTAAACGAGCCCAAATTCCTACACCTCCACATCGTAACGCAGATCTACAATAAGAACTGACAAGTTTGAACCCAGAAATATAAACATCATTCACAACATTCTGTTTAATGCCTATATCTACTAACAAAGAAATTTTATATTTTCAAGTTCATTAATATCAGTCAGTAAATGACTGATTTTGTCATTATTTATAGTGTTTATATTATTCAACAGTAGATCAGGTTTGAACGTTTGGGGTCTCAGTAAAGTTTTTTCAAACACATATATGCGAAATATAATTTTCAAACCATTGTAAATAAGGTAGCAGGCAATCATTCATAAAATATCTTTCATGTTTTTCAAAAACAATATATGATGGCCTTAGAAATTCTGAAAAATCCGGGCTCTAGGTCTGGGTAGAATGGAACTTGAAGTACTGAAAGTTTCGTCCCCTGAAGCAGACATCATCAGTGGTATATGATTGACTACAAAGAAAAAGTTTATGTTTCAAAGTCTTAGCAACAACTGAGACTTTAATACCGACCCAATACCAATATCTATCGCTTTTCGAAATGCCATATTCAAAAAATATTTTGCATACGCGATAATCAAGTATAAATTATTGATTATTGGCTATTATTATTGTGTCGTTTAAAAAGTTTTGGATTGTATTGGAATCGCTGGAGATTAAGTCCATTTGGAAAAATGTTCCTAGGAAGTCTATTCCACATAAACGCAGTTCTTCAGATGGAATAATTCTTGAACAGTAACGTTCGAGGTGTACTGAGTTGAACCTCAAAACGATGATCCACAGTCCGTCGCGTATTTCTATTCTTCTTTGCTTTTGCGCAACCAAAACGATCATTTATTGGATCGGAACGTCACGAGTGATGAAATGTGGATAATCTACGACAATAGGAGACGTTCAGGATAGTGGTTGGACACCGATGAGCCACCCAGGCACCCAATACGAAAACCCACCATAAAAAGACCATGGTTACTGTGTGGTGATTTTCTGCAACCGGGCCAAACCACCACGGCAGAGTCCTATCGTGAAGAAATCGACGAGGTGTTCCAAAAATTGCGTTAGCGGCCAGCATTGGTCAACAGAAGTGGTCCGATCCTGCTCCACGACAACGTCCGTTCGCTCATGACACAACTTTTTCAGTAACATTGCTAATAATATCATTATTTCTCTCCCGTATGTTGCAAACGTAGAGCTTTTAAGATTTAAAAAATTTCTTGCTCCGTGTAAGTCATTTTTCTTCCAACCCGTGCATGAGATAGAAGTTTTGGAAGCGATTAATTCACTGAAGGACTCCAAATGTTCAGATACCATGAACTCAATAGTCGAGTACTAAAGGAAACAGCGTCTATAATAATAATAATAATAATAATAACTTTATTGATTCCTTTAGAATCACAATGTGATATAGGACAAGTCAGTGAAAAATATAGATAAATAAACTTCAAAATACAGATATGACGAAACAATAAACATAGAAATTTTTGATTTAAAATTTTGAACAAACTTTTGAAACTTTTAAAACTTTTAAAATGCTTAAACAATACACATAAGCAATACACATATGAGCATTTCAATCACTTCTGTTCACAAATTCGACGACACTGTAGAAACATCTGGAAATCAAAAACTCTTTCAGTTTTGCTTTGAAAATACCTGGGGTTTCTTCCGTCCGTACCTCAACCGGAAGTTTGTTATAAAATTTTGTCCCTGCATAGGAAGGGCAATTTTCGAAAAATGCAGTAGAGTGCTTTTTTAATCTGATTTTATTCTTTTGTCTAGTAGGATAGGTATGAAAATCTGAGTTTTGAAGGTGCGTGTCATATTTCTTCTATTTTCAATAAAAATTTGTTTGCACGAATCTCTATAGGCAAGATTGAATATCAAACGAATAACTTTTTTTTGGGAGACAAAAATTCTGTTTATATCAGAAGAACAGCCCCACACTGCTATATTGTTGGAAATATGAGGATAGAATATGGCATAATAAACATTTAACAGCTGAGATTTATTAAAAATTGAAGTTAACTGTCTTAGGGCATAATATGCGCTGTTAAGTTTATTATTCACTTGCATATGCCAAGAAATTTAGTTTTTTCTGATGAGTTGATGAGATCATTATTGACTTTGACCTGTAATTTTTTTATTTCTCTCTGGTTTCTGTAATGGAACTGCAACAAAACAGTTTTCTTCGAATTTACAATTAAAGAATTCCTGCGACACCAGCTTGTGAATTCTACAGATAATTTGTTGAGTTTGTCCTGGAGTTCCTCAGGACTATTTGCATCAGTGGCAAGTGTCGAGTCGTCAGCATATAAGACTACAGAATCTGTACAAATATGGTGGGCCCAAAATGGATCCTTGCGGAACACCTAAATCCATATTATATGACAAAGACTGCTTTTCTTCTACTTTCACATGTATTCTTCTGAATGTTAAATACGATTTTAACCACAGGAGAAAATTACCCCTGAAGCCAAGGGAATACAACTTGCTTACAATTATATTCAAATCAATGACATCCAAACCTCTTACTATACTGATCAATTCAATCTTATGTACCTACTGGTATCTTTCCAGATATCTTCAAGTCTTCTAAAGTAGTGCCCCTTTTTAAAAGGTGATGAAAAAGTCATCAATAACTACAGACCAATAAGTATTATTTCAATATTCAGTAATTAATTCAGAAATTATAATTAAGATTCAGCTCTGTGCCTACTTTGAGAATAATGAATTTTTCAGCAACTCCCAATATGGTTTCAGATTGAGGAACTTGAGCGGGGCAATCACACAGCGTTCTACTGCGTCTCACATGAAATTCGGTTGGAAAAATTAAACTATTTCGGAGTTAGGTATTCCGCTTCACTTGATAAGAACCTATCTTACTAATCGTCAACAAGCAGTGATGCTCAACGGTACCTTATCAAACTTTCAAACTATCAAGCATAGAGTTCCGCACGGGTATGTTTTGGGCCCGCTCTTATTTGTCATTTATGTGAATGACTTGTGCAAATATATGATGCCGTTCAAATCGATTCTCTTTGCGGTAGACACCACTTTCATTCTGTCGGATAAAAATAATGATATGTTACAGTCTCATCTCGACGAGGTATCTAATAGTGTTAATCAGTGGTTTCCATCTAATAAGCTGAAACTAAATTGTCATAAAACACAATACATCCAGATTTCTGCTAATAATCAAATTATCTCCAATTGTGAAACTAATGAAATCAAATTACTGGGCATTACATTAGATAATAGACTCAACTGGTCTGCACATATTTCTCAACTGAAGAGAAAACTCTCGGGTTCTCTATTTGTTCTTCGCCAATTGAAGTACATAACTAGTGCAAATATATTTGAAACTTCATATTTTTCACTATTTCACTCTCATATTAGTTATGGTGTACAACTTTGGGGAAATTCATGTCATTCCATTCGAATATTCAGGATGCGAAAGAAGGCATTGAGAGTGCTGGCTAATATTGTCAAGAATATCTGTCAAGAATATCTTAAAAAACTCAGAATTATGCCATTGCCAACTTTGTTTCTTTATTACGTTTTGATTGAAGTCCATAAGAAGAAACCATCCTTGGCGAAACAGTGTAATATCCACGAACATAACACACGAAACGTTCACCACATTAGAATAAATCGATTTCGTCTACACTTATCGCAAAAAAATCCATAGAATACTCTCTGTACAATATTTTGCCCTAAGATTTCAAAGAACTCAGTCTGAACACTTACTAGAGAAAGTTGAAAAATTATTTGCTGTGGCATTGCTTCTATTCTTCAGAACACATTTTTGTGGTAACACACAAGTCACTATTTCTTTTTGATTTTCAACGTTTTCACATATGTAATTGTTGTTATTTGCGTGTGAATTTTAACTTGTAAATTTTATTATTAATCATGGTTCAAAAATTGAACGAATTGAGTGACGAAGTTTTGTTTTCCCCACTATACTCTCCTGACTTTTCCCCAATCGACTAAAATATTTCAAGCACTTCGATAACTTTCTTGCTGGTAGAACCTTTGCCAACCAGGATCAGACAAAAACGGCCTTCGTCGACTACATCGAATCCCGAGTACACAATTTTCATGCTGATGGAGTTAATCGACTTGTTACGTTGGCAAAAGTGTACTGATTCGAATTGAATTGAGTAAGTATTCACTGAGGTTTTACAGTTTACATTAGACTGATAAAAATGGGCAAAACTTTCGAAACAACCTGATTAAAATGTCATCGCCTGTCAGAAACATGAATTGGTATAGAGAATTTCATCTCTTTCAGCGTGCATCTTTCTTTGAATAATCGATACCTTATGGAAACATCGATATTGGAATATCCCTCATTTCAAGTCATTTACCAACTATGTAATACAGCTGCAATTTCAAGAGGAAAATTTGAGTTCCGGGAAACTTAATACATTGAAATACTTTCTCGAGAAACTTTTCTCGACAAATTCACGGAGATTTTCCTGCATGGATACAGTTTAAGATTGCTCCTTTTGTGAGGACTAAGAAATTCCATTCACAGGAAACGCTGCCTTTTATCTGAATAATTTTTCTTCCAGTGCTGAACTCCCGAAAACGCATAGTTACCGAAACTCTAATCTAATCCTCCGAATTCCATTCGAGTTAACTTTTCTCAAGTTGTCGAGTATTTCGCCCATTAGGAATTTTATTCTGGACTTTTTTAATGAATGTCGAGTGAACAAAAAAAGGTTCATGGACTACAGAACTAGTTTAATTCGCACCCCTGTACCAGCACTAGGAAAACATTAGGAAGTTTCATTGAATTCTACTCTTTTTTGTACCCATTTGTATTTTCTTTAATATTATTCTTGTTTAAAATATATAATAATAATGATAGTTCTATCGAAATTATTTGCATTTTTTTTAGTTGCCTCTGCTTTTTCGAAATCAAAGGTTTGTTTAAGAAAATAGCCAAGTGATTGAAACTTTGCAACAGTCATGTTAAAATTTTTATAGCAAATTTTTAATTTCTCTCTAAAAATGTCCGTATAGGTAAAAATGTAACACAAAAGTTAAACTCCATGATGAGTTTGTTATGTATACATGAATTGCTGACATTTAACCGAACTTGTTTTTTAAAATAAAGGGGATGACTGTCAAAAATAAGCAAAATGGTAACTTTATCCTAGTTGCATAAAATTTGGCATATGGATATAAAATTGCCGTAGACACAACTTTTTCAAGTAACTTTTTGTTAAATTCGATCTAGAAATGCACTTTTTCAATTTTTTTCAAAAAAAAAGTTGAATTTGAGAAACACTGAACGTCAGTGGGTCGCAGTTGGCCGCATCATTTTAAGTTAAATTTAAAGCACAAACAAGTGCCGAAGTTAAACTTCATTGAAACTTTTCGAAAAAAAGTTTCTCATATGGTGCGCACTTTAATGGTGACACTGTATAATAGCTTTGGTTGCATAAAAATCAGGATTTAGATTATCTAACTCCCCATATTGAAATTTAACCAAAAATGAAACCATGCTGATTCTCCGCTTTACCCAATTCACCTGGGCAAAACGGATTTTTCTCATGGGTATGGTGGATACACTATTTATTCACCACAGTTATCACAGATTCTACTGACACTCGGAACTCGGAATATCTTGTTAGGTTTCAATAGGTATCGAGGTCAATATTTCAGATTTTTTGTTTTTGCATTTTCTGTTTGTTTTTGGAGCAGTCGGTTTCAGTTGGAACAGAAAACGTTCATTAGCTATTGTGGGTCTCATTCTCACCTGAATTTCTGACGTAGTTGGTACTTGTGAATTAGCCGTCTCTTTTACCATAGGTGGTAACTCAATACCAAGAAGTGTGAGGAAAAAGGCGACAATACAAGTCGTGCAACAAGTAGGAAATCTGGTGACTCATGATCTAGGAATAATCTGTCATCAGAACTTCTAGTTCTAACGTTGTAGCTGATGAAGCTGCAAGAGCAAGAATTATGGTACGATCTGTTGAAGTTACATGTGGAGGTTCATACATAATCTTGGCACGAAACTATCAAAGTGCTGTCTCTTGCTTGTTCTGAATTGGTGGGAGTTTCGTTCCAGTATCCAGAGGATGATTTGGTGAAGTGGATGAGGCTTAGTCTTCATCGTCAAACAAGTATGGATCATAAGTATAAATTCATGGTTTCCGAAAACTGTATGGGAGCAGTTTCAGCTGCATAAGCTCCAGCAAAAAGTTTTGCAATATCATACTGGTTGATTATTTTCCCGGATGGCGTTTTAGATGGGTTGCAGAGGTTGCATCATGGAAGTATTATGCGGCGCAAATGGAACAAACCCGACATTGGCATGTTCCAAAGCTGGATAATTTTTATCAAATGCATGGTTATAAATGAGAGTTTAAGGACCTTTCTGCCTTCAGTTGCCCGGGTTTTCTCGACGAAAATTTTGAGCCAACTCAAGAGAAGGCTTCTTCATTCGTTCTCATTGCCTGGAAGGCAATGAGGCTGTTGACTCCCTTGCAAAGGAGGGTGCTGCAAGCAGCTTCATCGGACCAGAACCTGTCATTGGCATCGCTTTAGGCTTTGCCAAACAAAGATTGAACACCTGGATGGCAAAAAGATTTATGGACTTCTGCCATAATCTTCCAGGATTGGCTCACTCCAAGGCGTTTATTCACCCTTCGAAGCTTCATACCAAACAGTTGTTGGACTACGATGTCTAAGAGGCCTTCTAACAGGTCACTGTCATTTGAATCATCATATGCAGAGACTCGAACTGTCGGAAGACAGTGCGTGTAACCTCTGTTTGAAAAAATGTTGAAACAACAGAGCACATAATTCGTGCCTGCCCCGCTGGGGACCAAATCAGGTTTTTACAGTTCGGAAGAGCCGTATTCTTACCATCTATTCTAAAAGACCACTCACCATACAAACTAATCGTCTTCGTTGAGAGGCTGGGTTAATTTGGTAGACTGTGAATAGGTGTGAGCCACAATAAACCCTTGCGGGTCACGGTGGAGGATCGAATAGACTCACTCACTTTGAACCTAACCTAACCTAACCATTCGTCCATCTATTATATGACACTGTGGCTCGTGAGCCACGATGTGTATCATCTAGAAGACGTGTCTGCATTTTTTCACTGAAAAATGATCGTGCCAGCTGTCTTGCAGCAACATATCACCGTAGTTAACTCTCCTTTTTCTGTGCTTTCCACTACACCAAATTTTTGCCCTTCATAGTTTTTTACATTGCAAGGGTCAGAAGTTGTGGTTTCAAGTCCCGTCTCATCCATATAATGAAAATGAAACGTTGGAATGAAATCGTTCAATTTCGGTTCAATTGAAGCCTTCCGTTCGTTCTACAAAAGTAGGTATCCGGTGCTCGTAACACAATCTCAGGATGTCTTTTCTTGAGTCCAAAGAAGCAATTGTTGCCAGCTTTTCCATTCAATGATACATATTTGATTTTGTTTTTTTCTCTGCATAGCTAAACACCATCCTAAAAAATCAATTCGTGTCAATTCGACAATTAAAGACATAATCTCACAAAATTTCTGGTTTCTGAGGAAATATTGGAATATATTTGTGGAACTTCCAGAGAAAAGGATGTCTGTATGAAGAAGTGAAAGGTTTGCCATACTTGCCCGCCGGCGATTTGATTTCATTATTTTTTTTCATATCATTTATTGTTTTTTGTAGCAAGCTATCCGATTATTAAGTTCGATGGATTTTACGCTTGTATTGAAACATCACCCTCGGATAGAAGAAACATTCGAAGGAGATGGATGGAAAGCGACTCATCGTTTCTTCAAGAGCGGAAAATCCTTTGAATCTGCTTTGCAACGTACTCTCAAGCAACAGGAACAACAGGAGAGTGAACAAACTTCCTGAGCAAGTCTGCAAACGGTTACACTCAATCTTGAATCTAAGGTATATATGAATACATATATCCTCACATGAAAAAGCTACTGTGGTCATCGTGGTAGATATCTTGCACCTTCTCAATATCGATCATCAAGTAAAATCTCTCCAGTATGCCAATATGGCTGCTGTAAAGGCTACTCACTTTGGATCTACCTACTTGATTGATATTGAAGTTCAAGTTCCGAGACAGTTGATACATTGAAATATTCCTAACAAGAAACTTTGTTTGACGTGTCCGAGGAGATTTTACGCTTAGATACAGATGAATATTGTTTTCATATGAATTGAGGAATGGCATTCCCAGAAAATGCCTTTTTCGGGAAAATTTTACTTCAGGAGCAACATCCACGAAAACTGTAATCTATTAATCCGCATTCCCTCCAAGTTATTCATTCTAAAACTGTCGAGTAACTATTGGGATACAAATTAATTATTCGTCATGATAGTTCATTTTTTTTGGAAAGCAAAGGTTTTGGCTTCCTACTCGTCCATATTTTTATAAAAAATGACATCCACATTGGTGCTAACGAGGCAATAAGGCAAGTATCATTGAGAAACATTAATGGCGCCATTGAAAATGACAGCGTTTCATGTCAGTGAAACTATACTATACAGAACTGGCCGATACTTGAGATCACCACTACCAAAAAGTACAAAATATATAAAAACCCATTGTCCAAGCCAAAGAATACGAAAAAAACCTAATCAATACAGTTTATTGTATGATTTTCACAATGAAAGGGTTTTACAAAAACCGCGAAACGTGTTTCGCTATACAATGGCTTCCTCAAGTTTATGCTTGAGCAGTAAAGTATTTTTTCACATAAAGTCAGTGGGTATAGCTGAAGACTGGCTATAAATCAAATCATCTGAAGAAACAATTCGTTCAAGCCAGTCTCAACTCTCTACACTGTAGGTTAATGGACTGACACATATCAGAAAACAACTACTATTCTGGCTAATACCACAAAGGGCGTTGGAATATATAAGACAGATGTCAGTGCTGGATTCTCCACTGAAGTTATTCCTGCATATGCTGTTGGCGATATAACTGCCGTAATAGATTCTCAATTATTTGAACACACTTGCAGAACGGTTTCGGGCTGTTTGGCCACTAGTCACTGCAAGGTAGTATAAAGTCGATGATTTCCGATAATTGAAAATCGAATTGCTTCAGAGTATCATTTCTCGAACTAAGCTGAAGCGGACAACAAACAACAGTTTTGTCATCGCCCCATCTGCTTGTGAACGAGGTAACCAACCGCATATTCGAAATTTGCCCAATTCTTTCATTGTGGCAGATTATGCAGGAATAACTTTATTGAAGAATCCTGCACTGACAACTGTCGGATATAATCCAACGCCCTTCGTGGCATTAGCCAGGGGGCTAGTTGTTTTCTGATAGTCCATTAACCTACAGTTGAGTTGAGACTGTCCTGAACGAATTGTTCCTTCAGATGATTTGAGGAAAGTAGTTGTTTTCAATATCCACTCACCGGACTCAGGCATGTATAAATATTAGGGATATATGGATGTTTATTCAATGTTTTGTTTGTTTTTTCCATTTTTGAAATTTTCTGTTAATTTCCAATAAATAATTGTATAATAGTACTTTCTTTGTTTTTAATAAAATCCTTTCATTTGGGGTTTTTCTCAAAAATCCTCATATTTTCTCATTTTTTATTTATTGCTCATTTCTCAAACAAGTTCTTGTATATTATTTTCATTTTTTCACTAACTTATCTGATTTTTATGTCCTTGAACTTTCAATACATCTATCATTCATATTATCACAAAGATCTCAAAACTGTAAATAGTTCATTCCTGTGATTGAGTGAATCTTCTCTTAGAGTTGAAGATTAGTGTTTTTACTCAAAACTGTTAGAAGTACAGTTAGACAAAGGTTTTGTTTAGTACTCTTCAATATGTAACGTTGCTTAGCATCGAGTACAAATTGAATGAGAAAGTGATTTTCGTATCATTAAATGTTCATACTTGAAAGTAGTTATTTTGGATGGAGTATTCATTCTAGTTTTTGCCTGGAAGAAACTTCAGTGCATGAACTATTTTCATTGATGTATTTGATTTGTTCCCTGTCTTTTCAAAAGTTTTTCTATTTCTATATGATGAAGGAGATGAAAGAAATATGATTTTCCCCTTCAACATTTCATTATTGAAATGATGTTGTGATGAATGTTGGTAGGAATATTCATCAGTTTATCTGGTCACAGCTGGGTTTAATGCGAATTCTCAACCCGATAATTGAAACACATTCGACGACGTATTTTAGGTGAAAGTTTTTCCATATAAGTCTCGTAATAAGCAATAAACTCCCCTTAAATGCACTAATACTTCCATATGTTCCGAAAACTTTCCGCTCTGTATCGTTATTATGCCCTCGAGTGAATTATATCTCGAAGCACAATATGTGACCTATATATCGATACTTATCCTCTTATGAGAAACCCCCATGTCGACTCAGCCATCGGAAAAGTGGCCATTTTTCCCTCTGAAAGATGTTGGATCATCGTGACGACAAGTGTGACGTGCCAGAATATGAATACAGATAATTCCACAATGAATAATAGTTTGGGTTACAAGATCCTTTTCTTTGGAACTTTGTCCAAGGGAACCAAAAATTATGATTCAGGGCCCACACGTGTGATTCCTAACACGGCCCACCCGTGTTAGGAATCACACGTTAAAAGGTAAGACCTCGTTAATCCTTAGCTCGCACAAGTTTCGACTTCTGAGGGCTGTCGTTCGTAGGGGTGCGACAGCTGGTTAACGGAAAAACAGATTTTAAACAGATTTTTTAAACAGATTATCAAAAAAAAAATTCACATACCTTCTAGTCACTTGAATAAACGTAAATCCATGGAAAAAGAATTTTTCCCGTGATTATTTTATTTGATATACTTTAGTTAATTAACTAATTTTCACAAGCTTTAAATTTACATAAAAACCCCGATAATTTTTAAACTACAAATTTGTTCACTTCATTGAGCTTTTCTTGAAGAACTTCAAAAAAGATTTCCGTTAGAAAAATTGAAAAATTTTGATTTTCACTTTGTAAATCAAAGACGTTAAAAAGTAAAAAATTCAATTTAAGCAATGGAATAAAATATTTTTTGATAGTCAAATTTATTCGTATTCTTATTATTTGAAGTTACATAAAAATTAGTTTTCATGATTTTCAGCTCTATTTGTTTAAAAAATTATTATAAACAAATGTATTTTTTATAAGATATTTGAAATATTTTTGGGGGGATTTTTATGAATATCATGAATATCATTTAATTATTATATGAAAACGCATTTGTTGATTAACATTTTTTTGCTACTAAATATGAAAATTGAGAAACGATGTTGTTCAAAATCATAATTTCTATTTCTTTTTGATATTCTGAAAAATTTATTTTTAAATTCATATTTTCTTTATTTATTCAATAAAAAATTTGTTTTAAACAGATTAATTTTCACGATATATATTTTTAATTAATGAATCGAAGAGGTTTTTTGTATTAAAGTGTATAATTATTAAAATTCTCGCAAAGCGCTTTCGACTTTCGTCATCATCAGTGCTCACCTGAAAGTAAGTGATCTAATCGAAAAGGAAGTTTAGTGGAAATCAAAATAAGTACATGGCACATTCGTAATATTTGACTTATATAGAACAAAATAGGCTTATAGCCATGAAAATACATTTTTGGATTGAGGTCATGTGGTTCAGTCAAAGTATTATATGAAGAAGGATAACTTGAGACAGGATGTGTCAGTGTCATGTTAAAATAATGGTACCAACTTGAGAAGTGATACATTATGGATTTAAAATTAATTATTTAGAGGAAAAGTCAATATTGAATAAAATGTATTAGTAATAAATTTGATTATTTAATAATTTATAATCCTTTTATGAAGGGGAAAGGAAATCTCTGTTTAAGTTCACTTGAGTATTCAAACAATGATCATTATTGGAAAGTTCTTTAGAAATCTTCAACTCTTCAAACAAGTCAAGTGTAAAGAATTTTTTTTTATCTACTTTATGTAATATTTTGGAATTTTTAATGGGACTTAAGTTGTGATTGTGAAATTTTATGTGGTGGCCAAAAGCAGATTTGTCCGTTTTTTCTAAATATTCATTAATACGAGTAAAAAGGGGTCTACAGGTTCCACCAATGTAGTTACTTGTAGAAAATACCATACCTGGCACAAAATTTTTCTTTTAAATCTCAAAATAACTTTAGTAACATTTTTTAATGAATTCCAAACACAAAATCAACAAATTACACAGAAGTGGAGTCTACAAGCTTGACTGCCCTGATTGTTTGGCATCTTACATTGGTAGAACCTGTATACCTCTTTTTACTCGTATAATGAACATTTAAAAAACCTGACAAATCTGCTTTTGGCCACCACATAAAATTTCACAATCACAACTTTAGTCCCATTAAAAATTCCAAAATATTACATAAAATAGACAATAAAAATTTCCTTACACTTGACTTGTTTGAAAAGTTGGAGATTTCTAAAGAACTTTCCAATAATGATCATTGAATACTCAAGTAAACTTAAACAGAGATTTCCTTCTCCTACATAAAAGGATTATGAATTATCAATTAATCAAATTTATTACTAATACATTTTATTCAATATTGACTTTTCCTCCAAATAATTAATTTTGAATCCTCCGTCTTCAGAAATGGGTAACAAATTGTAAGATATTTGTAGTTATTCCTTTTTGATTATTTATTTCTCAATGAGTTTTGACAAAAAATGACTTTCGTTCAATAGAGAAAAATATTTTGAACAAAAAGTGACACATGCTTGTTCTTGTTATTTTTTTGCAGTATTTAAAAAATATATGGTTAAATTGAATTTGTACAAAACGAATCGTTTAATGAATAACTAAAGGAATTATAAATTAAAAAAGGTTTTTTTTTCCATATCAAACAGAAATAGAGCTAAAAATTATGAAAAATCATTTTTATATAAAAGTGGGAAATATTCCAACGGGAATATTTTTTGAAGGTTTTCAAGAAAGGCTCCAGGTTTTTAGTTTTAAAATTATCCGGGTTTTTATGTAAATTTAAAACTTGTAAACTTTAGTTGATTAACTAAAGTATACCTAACAAAAAATAAATAACTGAAAAAATTGTTTTTCCATGGATTTTCATTCAATTAAGTGTCTAGAATGTATGTGCATTTTTTTCTCAAAAATTATATTTCATGGGTCGAAATAATTTTTATTGTTCAAAGGTCCGTATCGGTCAGCGCCTGCGGGATGCGCACAGCCCGTTTTTAGAGCTGTTTCGCCTCTAAATTGCGCATTGATGATAGAGTTCCGGGAGGTGGGACTTTATTTTTGGGAAATTTCCTCCTCTTTTTTTTTACTAAATTGTTTACAATTTTTTCGAGCCCCTCTTGAAATTTTTCAAAAAAGTTGCTAGATAGAGGTCATTTCGAATCAAATGAGCCGTGAATCATAATTTTCGGTGCCCTTGGACAGAAGTTTCAAAAAAAAAACTTGTGACTCACACTATTATGTTATTCTACGATGAACCACTCCTGAGGGTTGTCTAAGGAAGGGAGTGTTTCGTATGAACCTGAAGAACGGATGGTTCATTGAAGTTTCGGGGTTTGTTACTCTTCCGATAGATATAGGTAAACGAATTGAATATTATTAATCACTTATTAACTGAAGAAACACTAGAAAACCACTTTTTGGCATATCAGAAAAATCCATTATTTTTTATAATTTATACACTACCTATGTCTCAGAAAGTTGAAACTATATGAAAAATATTTTAATTAATAATTTCAGGAAATGAGATATCCTCCATAAAAAGTTCTCCAACGACTGAATCAGAAAATGCAACTATTGGTTTCCAAATTTTCCGATTTGTATACGAGTTTTGAAAGTGAAATGCAACTATTGCTTGTGAAATTTTTCATGTGTATACGAGTTTGAAAACTAAAATGCGACTTTTGGTTATCGAAGTCTCTCATTTGTATACGAGTTTTGTCAAAAATAATTTTCTATTCATTCATTTCATATTTTTTGAATTTCTGTATTTTGGACAGTACAAATCGATATCATATATTGATATTTTCAAGTATAACTCCGTTGTGAGAATTTCATTCTGGGAATACCTCACATTCCATCAATTTTTTTAATGAAGCCACTTATTTTGGGTATGTCCATGGTGACTTCGTGTTGTTGCTTTGAATTAATTTTGTTCACTTAAAATAATGTATCATGGTTCTGATTCTGATATTGCCAATAATTTTGAAAATTTATTCAATAAAGATTTCGACTTGACAAGTTTCATTTCTGGTTTATTTCGACTTTAAATCAAAGGAATTCATAGTAGGACCTTGGTCCTTCGAGGGAAAGAAAAAGAACCAAAAGTATTCAATTGCAATATGTCCATGCCTAATCTGTGGAGGAGTGAGAGGAAAACTGAAGGAATTCCTCTTGAAAGATACAGCGACGTATGTAGTGACCCACAACAAATTTCGGAGTTTCAGAAACATTCTTCATAAGAAGACCTATCTAATGACGAAAACAAATGAAAAATTACGAAATCTTCAAGCTCTAGACGATGAATGTTGAAAATAGAATTGAAAGAAACGAGAAAATTGGCCGAAGTAGAAAGGATGAGAGCCGAAATTTTGAAAAGGAGAGCCGAAATTGACGCCGAAATAATAAGGAAAGAAGCTCAACTACAACGTGAACTGATTGAAGATTCTTCATCTAAAAAGTCCACAATCTCTAGTGGCAAAAACATCATTAGTTTGGTAGAAATGACGCAACAAGAAAAAGTTGCTGAGTGGAAAATCGAAGAAACAGAAAATAAAACCGATTTCGTACCGACAAACAATTTTATTACGATGACTACTGATAATTTCAACCAGATTTTAGAAATATGGGAAATGCCCCAAATATCAAAAAAATCATAATTTGACTGACTGCCAAATTTTCAAAAAACTAGATATCGACAAAAAATGGAAAATTGTGACTTTGAAGAAACTCTGTTTTTACTGTTTGAAACCAGGTCATAATATCTACTTATGTAGATTAAAACAAAAGTGTGGAATTGAAAATTGTCCAAAATTCCACAAAAACATATAACATAACCTTGATTTTACAAAAAAGGAAAGCGAAACTTCAAGTTCTTGTTCAGACCCAAATGAAGTTGTCGGACCGGAAAGTCAAGTTGAAATAATACATTTTTTTCAACAAGACAACCTCACAATTCTTCTCTGAATAACTACGGTGAAACTTAGAAAACCTAAAAAAGAAATTTCTATCTTTGCTCTATTAGATAAAGCAGCTACGACAACAATGATAGATAGCAAAATTGCCCATGAATTAAGACTGGATGAACCGGATGAGTCACTCTGCTACCAGTGGCTCAACAATGTTACCAGAAATGAAGAAAACTCCAAAATACTGACAGTAGAGGTATCTTCATAGGAAGAGAACTCAAAAACATACTGTAAGTGGACTCTCACTTCCAAGACAACCATTGATGTCGAATACCTGAGTAGAATCTATCCATACATCACAGAAGCACCTATACTTTCGTTTTGAAATGCATTTCCAACAATTCTTATTGGTCAGGATCAATATGTTTTGACTATTGCAAGGAAAGTATATCAAAGTTACTGGAATGCACCGTTTGTGTCAAAAACCTTACTGGAATGGGTAGTACAAGGCAGATATCCCCAAGAAAAGTTGCTGATGAATCGTCTTTGATATTTCACGCGTGTTGTAAGTCTCAAGAACAAGTTGATGAAGATATTCACAATTTAGTGAGAGACTCTTTCAAAATTGACAATTTTGGCAATGTTGATGTTCTCTTTTGTTAGTAGTCTTTTTATTTTATGTGATGATTTTTCTGTATATGTAGTACTTTATGGGTGCAAGTGTGGGGGTACACTTGGTCAATGGCCTCTTTGAAAAGTTTTTTGTTCAGGTTGAAGTTGTTGCTTACTGCATTGTCATCGTACCTGAACCAATAAATTAAATTATTGAAAAATTGGGTGTTGCTCATAAAATAAAATGTCAGCATTGTAACTGATGAAGCTACCGTGTAGCGAAACGCGTTTTAAATGAAATTTATTGTGAAACTTCTATAGTTATCATCATGAATAGTGTTATCATTTTTCATGAAGTATCGAGTCGGAGTATTCATGATTCATTTTCTGTGTATCGTTGCCAAACACAACTCACATACAATCGAACGACAGTGAATGCACCTGCAATACGCATCCACTAGATTGAATCATCAATAAACCAGCAATTTGAAAATCTAATTCGACGCTATCGCGACCATAGAGGAAATTGAAAACAAATTTATTTGTTCAGATAAACTTGTTCAGTGCTTGGTCTCGTTCCGGAATTTATACACACACGTTCGATATATACGGCCGAAGAACAGACCACTGAATCATTTCAACTTTCATAGTTACTTCGGTAGCTTCATAGACTTATATTCGAACTTCATAGATAGAATCGGTGATTGATGGATATGTTTGCTGTATTTCTCGCGAGTTCATTCTTACTTTCGAGATATCATCTTTTCGAAGCGTATTTTTTTGAGTTGCAGAGATCAATGCTCATCTTAGCCGACAACAAACACGTTTTTCATTCCAGAAGAGACCTGAAAGAAATTTCAGTCTGGTTGGAACGGAAACCAGATGGTAACTATAATTCAATGTTGATAAAAAATCCACCATTTAGTTTAATTTCGAAGAGAGTTGTGATAGAGGTAAGGTTAGGAGTTTTATTTCGAAGAGAGTTGTGGTAGAGGTTACCTCCAGACTGAATGGCTCAATTCGACCCTCCAACGCAACTCGCAAGGGTTTATTGTGACTTACACCTATTCAAGCTCGACCAAATAAACCCAGCTTCCTAATGAAGCCGATTATTTTATTTGGTGAGTGATCTTTCAGATCAGATGGTAAGAATGCGGCTCTGCCAAACTCTGAAAACCTGATTCGGTCCGCAGCGGGGCGGGTACAAAAAATGTGCTCTGCTATTTCACCATTTTCCAAACAGTGGCGACACACACTGTCTTCTGACAGTCTGATTCTCTCCATATGATGATTCAGACGACAATGACCTACGAGGAGTCCTGATTGCAGTAACTTCCTCTGCAAGGAAGTCAGGAGCCCCATTGCCTTTCATGCCAGTATGGCTAGGAATCCAGACCAGATACAGTTTGTTAGTTCTTTTTATTTGGGAGAGTCTTTTTTGGAAATTTGCTACCAATTTAGACGTTACTCGTTAGAAACCAAGAGCTTTCAACGTCACTTGACTGTCCGGGAATATTTTCATTGAATTGTGTATGAGGTTCGATTTCACCAATCTCTCCGCATACAATTCGTATAGGTCTCTAGGCAGGTTGATATCTCTGTCCTGGGTTTGCGACTGATAACTTCAACAGAACCTGAAGGTGTTTTTGACCCACCTGTGAACCAACAACTATCTGATCCCAATATTTCTTTATCCCGAAGAAATCACTCCTCCCTACTCGAAAACAGTACTCTATAAGGTAGATCTAGGAGGATCTTCATGGCCTCTGACGGTGTGGTAGGTATTGATGGCACCACAAATAACTAGATAAGCCTGTCTCTGTGAGCCAGAAAGGCTTAGCCCGAGAATTTTCCTGTAAAGCTTTCGATTACCAGGCAATTGCTCCATCAGTGGTCATTGGTCTGACAATAATCACATGAATCCAATAGATCTGTTTGGGACCTGAACCACAAGTTTTACCACAAATCCTTAAACATGTCAGACTTTGTGTGAAACTTTTTCCAAATTAGCGTTGCAGGTGATTTTTTTATCAAGAACAATGCCAAGATATTTCACCTTCGTTCGAATTGTAATGACCTCACCATTGAGGGAAAGGGGCATTGAATTGTCCACAGTTTTCTGCTCCTGGTGAAAGGGATCAATACAATTCTGCTGGGATTGAAAGACATCTGCTCCCTATGGCACCAACTGTGAACAACGTCTATCGTACTTTGGAGTTGTAGTAGTACCCAACATAATAATTACTGAGACGATAAGTCCGCAGGCTGACACATGAATTGCCACAATCACTTTGCAGTTGACAAATCCAACTACCAGGACGTAAAAATGAATTGAAATTTTATAATTATGAATTTTTTTTCACCGTAGTGTGCGCTGGTCAGGCCCTATACCCCGAAGCCCCGATACATTCGGGAGGGCGCGCCAGCATTATCAACCAATGACCACTCCCCGTAACCGTGGGGTAAGTGATCATTGGGTCCGAGAATGACAGCCTCCTGCATCTGTACGGCTAAGATCTCTGTCTTAGTGCGGCAAGCCGTTATGATTTTGAGATTCGAGAGTAGAGAGGACATTATTCCACCTAGGACTCCAATAATCAGAACAACCATCTTGACAGAGTGGTCTAGATAAATTCTGTGGAGTTCGACGAGAAAATCTCGATATTTTATCCGTTTTTCCTCCCCTTTTCGGACGATATTCGTCTTAATATTATTATCATTATTATCATCATCATCAAAACTAATAGTGCTCATACACAATAGAACAATTTTCATGCATATTTGCAATGTTCGGATTCTGTGATAGGAATCTAACGTTGAAAAGTGAGACCTCGTTAATCAGATCACTTTTGAGGGCTGATTATGTTTTTTACGGGGTCGAGAGCTCTGGAATAGAATATTCCACACACGGTTACCGTGTGCAGAAGCTAGAATATCTTCCATCCACCGTCACATAGTTGACAGTGATCCTGAACTGCTGCTGCTTGACACTTTGGCAAGATTTAAATCTAGGCGCTTGTGGCTGGAAGAGAACCACTGCAGAGCCTCGCCTATTTCGACGTAAGGCAAAGACCGTTTGGTTCGACTAGGCTGATTGGAAGAAGTATGCGTCAAGGTCACGTCCTCATGCATTCAATAAGTCAGTTCGTTTACTACTACTGCCACAGTAGAATAATATAACCAGTAGGCTCTCCTACCACGTGATCCGCCCGAGTTGCCGGGGATTTTCAACCGGTCTTAGAATAATATTCTCATCCAACCGTTCAGTGCTGTAGTAGCGAAGGATTCGACGGTCCCACGGGCATCGGATTAGTTATAATAAACGGTCGGAAATTTTTATTGTGTTTAGTTTATTCGCTGTTGTTATTATTGTTTTTAGTTTTTGTAGTTGGTTATTGTTATTCGTTTTATTATTGAGTGATTGGAAAATGGGAGATGTGAAAAATACATTATTATATGAGCGCACGCCTATGGTAAAAGAACGAAATTGGCTCTTCATTTGGTTTCGAGGTCACAGATAATTTTGTGAATTTATGAATGAAAGTAGTGGGAGTGGACTTACTGATTGATTTTCACTGAGCTACTGACGTGGTTGTGTCATTTGTCTCTCTCTGCAACGGCATTCAAATAAAGCAGGCACAACAGGAATGGATCTCACACTGCAGCATAACTGTGTAGTTATCATGGGTGAAAATGTAGATCTGACAGTGATCATGATTAGTCGTTGTCGCAGTGTACAATCAAATATATACTTTCTGAAGCCAGGTAAAGGGGTGATTTCACAACTCATTTTTTCTGCCATCCAGACCACTCCATCAGTGACAACATATTGTTTTTGCATGCCATGGTAGGATGTGACACAACTTCAGCCTCGTTCAGAGACGGAAAAATGATTTTCCTTCAAATTCTCAAGAAAAACCCTGCCCTAACCAAGACCATTGAAATTTTCAAAGATCCTACAGCATATGCTGACGCTGTTACTAATACTGGTCTTACCTTTTTCACTGTATTGTACAATATAAAGCAACAGCACATTTGGCGTCGCTACCTCCTACCGAAGCTGCAGCACAGCAATATTCTTTGGGAGTTTACAACAATGGTTTGGAAATGAAAAAGATCCTGAACAATGGGGTTGGAAGAAAACCAAAGGAGGTCTGCAACCATTATCAACAATATAGCCACCAGCACCAGACGCAGTATTGAAAATAATAGCTTGCAAATGCATAAAGATCTATGGATACAGAAAAGCTGGCATTAACTGTTCCAGTATGTGCCTCAACTGTGAGAACAGCTGAAATAATATGCCTATTGCATAAATTGAGGAAGAAGCAGAGGATGATCCGTAGGTACTTGAAGGTAACTGGGCATGCTAACAAGTATTTGCAATTTGGTGTCTTATTTGTTACAGCGTTGAATATTCAACAATAAATTGTTGAATATTCTGCAATTAGGTCAATGATTTTTGTTTCAGACCTAGAAGAACTGGAATGCTGCACTGCTGAAATCCTTTAACCCGGTGTCCAAGAGGGCTTGCACTGAAATTTGCCTCTCAAATAATGTTCACCTTCATAAAATGAAAATATAAACTAATGATGTCTTCTGCTATTTTTTTAATGCTCATTCCTCCCACATTTCAGCGTGGATACCATATGACGTATGAAAAAATATTAGGAGATATAAATTATAGGAAATTTTCATGTCTCATTTTACTAAATGAACACTTTTTGCATAAATAGCTTGCTTTGCAAGTTTAAAGCTGAAAATCGCTAAAAAACATGATTTTTAGTGTTTTTTTTTGATGATTTCTCCCAATTGCCGAGCAAATTTTTGTTGGACATCTTCAGATTCATGTTCAGCACCCCAAAAAACATAGAATGAACTAATCAAAACAATTACACCAAAATTTTTCACTTGAAACTACTGTTTGATTAGATTAGTGTGTGGGCTGAGAAAACTAATCCGAGGTTGTCTGGTATATTTGAAACGACCATAAAATGAAATACCTCGGTACGAACTACTCAATATTCGTGTTGACTACAAAGGGAAAATGAATCCTTGCTAATGTAACTATAAATTTCTGAAATCCTATGTTAAATCCAATGACTTTCTCGGAATCCCGAATTATACCTTCGAATTCAGCACGAAGGGAAACTACTCACACAATGTTCAATGGAACATATTTGATTTAGTGCTCAGTGCTCCTTTCAGCTTCTCTGAGGACCGAAATTATGACGGGTGATGAAGTGCAACATCTTCTGGTGTTTCTGGAGGAAATCATTCATAATTAAATGTCAGTGAGTGCTGAATTTCATCATTTATGGTAGGGAGAAATGTGGAATCGCATTTCCAGGACCGGAAGTCAGGCAGGCTTTGGTGATTTCTTGAAATTTAGATTTCGTGGTCACGATTATTGAACCTCTTGGCATTTCGAAAGTAACGCAGTAATTGTTTCATTGATCATAAGCCTCCCTATAAAGTAAAAAAAACATTTTACTCTTAAGGCAAATCATAGGATTGTGAAAGTCAAAAAATTGAATGAAATTTAAAACAAAATTAATTCATATTCAGAAAGAATATGGCTGAAATTCTTCAAACCTGATACCATCTCTATCTGACTCTCAAACGTCAAACAGTTCTCCTACTCACAAACATCAATTCTTTTTCAAATCTGAGGTTACTCTATCTTTTACATGACAACGACGTCACATTTTCCCGGAAATCAAGAAATGAGGTTAAGTATGAGCCAATTCCAATTTTGTTACTCAATTCTTCACTTTCTGTTTTCTTCATTTAGTGCCTCAGTATTACAAAGTTTATTTCCTGACAATTTGTTGCAATCTAATTCCTCAATACACAAACATTCCAAAAACTTCACTTGGCTCAGGGCCACATATGCTTGTCTTTATTCAAAAAATTTCCCAGCTTCAATCTGATAAATTATCTCGAGAAAAATATCTGGTCGAGGCGGGAATCGAACCCACGGCCTACCGATCGTGAGTCGGGCGCACTACCACCGCGGCCGATTCCACATTGATGTAGTACTCGCTGTGAAGTCAACTGAAGCATTGTGATAGTAGTGTCGGTGCCATTGACAATGTCAACCGATGGTTCCATTCAGTTTTATAGAATTGTAAGAGGACTAAATGGGACTTGAGAGTCACGAGTAATTATTGGAGAAGACTATACCAACGTTAACAGATATATCAGGGTCTACATGGTAAAAGATACCTCAAACAACATTGTGTCCCCTCTCCAAGCAAAGAGCAGTTTTTTCAAGTTTCTTACTGTCAAATGGACGTCAGATAATTCAGGATGAAAATGAAAAATGAGACCCTGTTGAATAGAGGTGAAGACATCTACTCTCATGAAGATGTGATCTATGGAGTCGGCAGAAGACTCAATCCTGGAATATTAAAAATGAACGAGACTTTCCAAAGGGATCAGTTGCAAATCCAAGCTTCAACGTCGCGTCGACCATCGAACAAGATTCGTACTCTGTCTTTCACTGCAAATCATATAATCGAAATAGAGGCCATATACAACGGATTTGGGATCCAATACCAGATAGCGCTATTTCGACCCGCCATAAGTCTTATCAGGAAAGTTAGGCTGAATCACAAATACATAGCTGGACTCAACTGCTCTCGAAGAATAAAACTGATTATGTGTAGACGATTAATTTTCATTCTACGAAGACGCTAAATGATGGATTACCTTTGCAGTTGACCACCTTGGAAAACTTCGATTGAGTTCTCCATCAATGCCACAGATGACGTCTTCGTGAGGAGGAATGTCATCGCTTCTCTTCGCTCAAGCTCATATTTCAATAACAGTTGAGTATTCTATCTCCGGAACATAAGTCCGGTACTTCATCTGTTTGAATCTGTTCAAAATCTGTTTTTCCGTTAATCAGCTGTCGCATCGCTACGAATAACAACTCTCAAAAGTCGAAACTTATGTGAGATAAGGACTAACGTGTGATTCCTAACACGTGTGATTCCTATTGATACTGTGATCCATGCTATTTGTTCATTCGATGATAATCAGTAATTTGCTATTCATCATTTATTCATTCATTCAGCACTCGTTGAACTTGACTCTTGAAAAATCGAACCCCTAATTGGATTAAATTGCAATATTAACCGAAATATTATTATATTCCATGATTAGGTGAATCTGATCGTAAACAAATTCATAGAAATTCCTTACGCCCCTTAACTAAATATTACACATACATCCAACTTCTGGAGGAAAGGTGCGTTTTTAGCCACAATACCCAGGTGCAATGATTGATTCCTCGTGGATTCAATCGTTTATATTCTGATTCCTATTCCTTTGAGATAAATTCTGTCCAAAGACAGAATGGATCGACGCGGAGCTTCTGTTGGGCTCCTGAGGTAGTAAAGTAGTCCCACGTCACCTCTGTCCAAATGGACTAGCAACCCCGAGATCTTTTTGCCTCGTGGCAGGAATATTTGGGAAAATGTGGGACAGGAGTTTATTTATTTGTTATTTAAAATATTGCTGGTGTTCTCCCCAAAGAATGTTTTGTTTTTGTTGTTCCAACGAACAGTTGAAGTTTCATCGAATTTTTCGTATAATATTTGGTTATCCTCCAAACAACCGAATGCGTCCAATTTTATTCAGAGCTGGCCGTAGATATCTCCAATCTTGAAATTTCCTCATTTTCCTTCATGTTCAGAGAAATGTATTGGTTTGCTGAAAATAGAAGTTCTCCAAAGCGAACTTCAACTTTTACTCTCTTGAACTAATACAAATTGCCCTGCACTGAAGTGTACTTGTGTTTGAATTACGAATCAATACAATTCAAATAGGTTTATCGATTGGTTCCGTTTCTGACATTGGATTTAGTGTGGTCTTGTTTGAGGGGCGAGGTTGGTATACGAGCAAACTTGTTTTATGGAGTTGGCTTCACAATATTCTGCCCATTCTATGTTAGCACAGCTCGATTTTGTAAACTGTAAGTTTTACAAATATAAAAATGGTGACAATTCTATTATTCTATGTTATTGGCTCAGAGGGGTTTTTCTTGATCCTTGGACATCGCGATTCGTGGTCTGATTTGTGTGTTTCATCTCGTTAATTGTTGAAAGTTAGGTCAGGCTAGGTTAGGTCAAAAGTGAGTGGGTCTATTCGACCCTCCACCGCAACCCGCAAGGGTTTATTGTGGCTCACACTTATTCACACTCGGCCAAATAAACTCAGCTTCTTAACGAAGCCGATTAGTTTGTATGGTGACTGGTCTTTTAGGTTAGATGGTAAGAGTACGGCTCTGTCGAACTCTAAAGACCTGATTCGGTCCCCAGAGGGGTAGGCACAAAGTATATGATCTCTTAATGGGGTAGTCCGATAGACTACAAGATTTCCACCTTGATACCCACGACAACCTTTCCATATGAAGGTTTTTGCACGTCAGCTACACCTGGGACTGTTGGAGGAACAAACCCTGGGCAAGGCAGTTTCATAAGGTACCCCGCTCTTGAGGAGATGATTCAGTCGTTTCCTGGCTGCACCACCAAATCTTTTTTTTAGGTTCAATTATTGGATCAGTAGTTGGGGAATTGAGAAGCTCACGCTCCTGATCTAAATATACAGGGAGGTCAGTTGGAGTCGTAAGCTTGACATCCATCTCCTCTGTAGACTCAGCGTCAGAAAAAAATTTCAAGTTCACTCTGTCCATAAAAGGCCCACGAGTAGCTAGGGAGAGAAGGTCAATCACGGCAGAGCCCCGCATTACCGTGACAAGGCGATGCTACGACGAGAGGGCGCCAGGTATCTCGAAGGTTCCGTAGAGACAGCTGATAGGCTCAGTGTCATTCATCCTCTCGGCACGGACACATACCTTAGGATTAAGCCATAGTTGAGATGCCATTCCGAGTCCATATCATGGGTCAATTTTTGGCGGAGTTTTAGTTTGATATGGTCTGGCTCGCTACCTGATTGCCTGAGAAAATTGATAAGCGATTGATTTCTCTACGAAAATTGAGTTCGATTCATATCCCCGTTCTGTACGATGAAAGTGAGCGTTACCCTGCTTATTGCGATTTTTATATATTTTTACTTGTATTTCGCATGGAGTAGAACGTAGAAGCACTTCAAATTATACAGAGAAGGCTATAAAATTGATCATGGACTCACTAGGATGCTGGACATAGCCAACATATATATGGAGTGGTTTGAAACTCTGGCCATTGAAGAAGCCCACAAGAAGCCCCGAGATACGTTGGCGATACCTTCATAGTATGGAACCATGAAAATACAGAACTGGAAACCTTTCTGAAGCACATCAACAGCGTAAAACTTTTCATCATCTTCACAATTGAGAACAAAATCCACAACGAATTGCCATTCTTAGACTTATTGGTGTAGAGGACCAAAATATCTATTTCGAAAACCCACTGACACGAGACAGTATCTGAGTCACGAATCCAACCATTATCAATCTACGAAACCGGAAATCATCAAGTTTTTTTGATTATAATTTCATTTTCAATTGTTTAATTTTTCAATTTTAAATTTTTTCCTCATTTTTTTTATTGTAAATTCATTTCTAGGTTTATTGCTTGATATCATTGATATTGTTAGTTATTCATTTTGATTTTCAATTTTATTTATTCTTTCAGATATTTCAAATCATATATCATATTAGACAATGGAAGTCCAAACTAATAAAATTCAAAAAGTCATGTGATTGAAGGTGTATTTTTAAAGAATTCTGAATTATTTTCGAGTGGCATGATAACACATGAGTCCATCGTACCTTCCTGGTTCAGCCTAGCGTTACTAATGACACGCATGGCCGGCTGAAATAGCGCTTTCTGATTTCGGAACATCAATACGTTGTTTTCGAGCTCTAGTTTCAATTAGAGAGATCAGAGATCGTCGACTATTCAGTTTGGTTCTTGACCGATGACGTTACATACAGAAATCTTTCACATGCGATATTCACGACCAACCATGTCGACGACACACCATTGAAACGAGCAGCCGAATATAAAAACTAATGTGTCGGAATGATCCCGGTCGCGCCAATGGGCCAGCGCGAGTCAGTGGCGCGGCACGGCGGATTCACGAGTCACGCGGCAATCGAATCGCCTTTCCGGCACGGTAGGCAATTGTTCAGCCTCCGGTTCGTTCGCACGGCTATCCGCGATGAGATTGCGTTGATTAGCGCTGGCTATTTTTTATTCGGATGCGGATACGATGACGTGTGGAAAATTGATTTCGATAGAGGTTTTGGGGTCGTTTTTGGTAAAGGATGAGGAGAGGTTTGTGGAGTTGATATTTTCTGCGGGATTTCTCTTCAGCGCACTAAGAAATGAGTGGAGTATTCAATTCAATTTTCGTGATGACTAGAGACATTCCCTTTTTATCTCTGTCCATGAACGGATGAAATTTTCTAGTTTTCAAGTGTTATTTTAATCAATTTCAGTTCGTATTCATCAAAAATTATGTTTAAGGTGTCATTCGATTTGTGATTTCAGACAAAGTGATTTACGATTTGAGCCAAGTTCTGCTAATAAACATATCAAAAGTTATGAACAACTCAGTTGAAGGTTCGATTTCTGCAAATATTTCAAGTACTACTGCAGATATTCAAAATTTAAAAAAATAACTTCGAAGAACAAAACTCTAGCATCAATAATTAGGCGGCGAAAATGCGTCTGAGAACAGTTGGTTCGGCTCGTAAATACGAAGCTCAATCGAATATAAATATTGATGAAATGGAAAAAAAATGATATTCGAAAAAACATTTGATGTTCGAAAAAACAATAGTTGGAAATCAGTTTTATCGTAACTTTCCTCTCAATTATGATTTTGTAAATTATCATTTTTTTTGAAGTTAAACATAATTCTCAAAAATTGAAGCCTGGAAATTTTGTATTCAACCTTCGTCATTTTGATGTTTGCGTAACGCAGAACCAGTGGGAAGATAATGTCACAGTCGCTTGCGCATAGCAACTCGTCGCCACGACATGTGTCGCCACGGCAGCAATCGATTTTACGTGCGGCTATGAAAAGCCATTTCAAAAAATCACATCAACCGTGTTAGGGATCACATGTTAAAAGATAAGACCTCGTTAGTCCTTAGCTCGCACAAGTTCCTTAATTTCTGAGAGTTGTTGTTCGTATAGGGGCGACAGCTGATTAACAGAAAAACAGATTTCAAACAGAAACAGATTTGCTATGGAAAATATAATAATTAGGGATGGGCAAATGCGTGAGAACTTTTTGATGTTAGAAAATCTGAAAAAAAAAAAACAAAACTGAAGTTCACGTAAACGAAGTCACGGGCAACAGCTAGCAATCAATAATTTTGTCAAATACTTTTGTCCCGAACAAAACATTACCAGCCCTCTCCAGTTCACAAACTTATGGCATATCAAACTGGCTTTGAAAATATTTTCAGTTCGTCAATGGCTGATATTCATCGAGATGATCTTTTAGAGCTACTGTTTGGATATGACATACGAGAAGACGAAAACAAAACAATTCCAATGGAATTATTTCAGTGTGATAAATGTGTTCAACTCCTGAACAAGTTGGAAGTTTCAGCCGCGTCCTTCCAAGCGGAATGCAGTTTGGAAGTAATGCATGAAGTTAGTAGAATAATTAACAGTGGGAGGCTTTCATTAATAGATGATCGTGATCACACGTGTGTTAAGTGGGTGTTAAAGTTGGATGAACGTTATTTCTCCTCCTACTCAACAGGTTAGCTGAGTGGAAAATATAATGTTGAAAATATAACTCTTGTTCAAATCTCCAGAAGGATTTTATGTAGTAGTTGTTCCTTTGATGTTTTTTCTTTGATGAGTGGTTTCGCCTAACTGATAACTATTACCATAATAGTCAACTAGTTCACCCGAACGAAAAAGTTTATATAGCTTTTGAGTTATTAGCTGAACTATAACCACTTTCGTATATCGTGTTTTTGAATAAGTTCAGTGTTGCTGTATATGCATGATTAGCGGTAGATTTTGTGTCAGAAACACAGTAGTCACGAAAACAGTAGACAATATATTTCATAGATACATACAAGATACAAAATAACTTTCACTAATAACAGTCATTCAACAGTCTCCTCATTTCATTCGTAATCCAGGACATCGGCTACGGAGGCACATCTTCACAGACAGCAGGAGGTTGCATATCTCAATGAGGATCTAGAAGTGATCTCGAATTGGGGTGAAAGTAACCAGGTTCAATTCAGTGCCACAAAAACCTTGGCATCGGTTTTCTCCAAGAAGTTATATGTCTCCGAACCGGAAATAGGAATGTCAGGTGAGACAACCCACTTTCTGCTTCGAAAAGTTTGTTGGGGATTAATATGGACACCAATATGTCTTGGCACAATCATGTCGCTGGAATTGCGAAGGCTGTTTCTCAAAAGCTTGGAACACTGCTCTGATCCGGAAAACTGTACACACCTCATCAACTTTTGATGCTTTATGAAGCTCAGATAAGACTTTTTTTGGACTATTGTTCTCATATATGGAGCTCTGCCTCCAAACATACCCTGAAGTTGCTGGATTCCATCCAAAAAAGAGCCATTCGCCTGATTGGAGACGCAAACATCACATGCAACTTTGATAGCCTGGAACATCGAAGAAAGGTTGGAGATTTATCTCTCTTCTATAGATACTTTCACGGGAGGTGTTCAAGTGACTTGGCACATTTTATTACACCAAGAGCAGTACATGTCAAAAATACGCGCATCGTTTTGAGGTTCAACTCAGTACACCTCGAACTTCACTGTTTGAGGACTCTTTCATCTGGAGAACTGCGTTTATGTGGAATACATTTCTTGAGAACGTTTTTCTGAATGGATTCAGTTTCCAGCGATTCAAATCCAATGTGAATCGCAACTCTCGCATTTCGCTTTCTAAGAGCGCCTTCAGGAATTTCCTGTAGTGCTTGTGTTCTGTCCTTGAAAGAGAATAGTTATTGTAGGAAGTGAACTGAGTGATCAGTGTATTTCAACTCGAGAACCACCATAGGAGATCTTCTGCAGGAACAGTAGTTCTGGCAACACTGACATGGCGCTTTTCTCGTGCGATTTCTTCTTTCTGTGCAGTGGATTGATTCCCAATATTTCGCAGTCTATTCGCCCTGAAAAATTTTGTTCCTGTTGCTCGCAGCATTGTGATGGATATTGTTGATTTTGTTTCTGTTATGACGGAACAATTATTCATGCGACTATAATCACAAATGTCTCAATTGTCTCAGCGCACACCATGACGACTGTCATAACCTAACAAACTGAACATCGTTAATTTGGTCAATCTTTAACTTTGTTCTATATTTTATCAATGTCATTTTGCTATTTCGGGAAGAGACAAATCCAACGAATTGAAAATCATGAAACTCGGTCCGACAGTTGTTGAGTAATAAATGGTGTAATTAAGACGATTTCACGACTGTTTTATATTCAATTTTTTTTGTAATTCATTAATTGTTTCAATAGATTTTCTGCCATTCGGGTGCCCTCATCTTGAATTGTTGGCGAGTGTTTCATTATTGAACTCTACCTTTATTTCGAATATCTTTTCTTTTTCATGAATAACTGAATAGCACAGTGTACAATGATTTCATTGTCATCTGATAGTACAATCTTAGCGAAGCCATTATTATTTTTTATGTTGTTACGGTTAGTAGAACCCTTCGTATGATTGACATCTTTGAAATATGATTGACATAATTGAAATAAAGTCTAAGTTTCATTGCAAAAATGCATCTTTTCATAAATTAATTCAAAAAAACGATTACCATAAACATTTCAGCCTCAAAAAGTGATTCATTATAGTCCAGTCATTATAGTAAGTTCACCTCGGAATTCGAGATACCCAGCTGTAAGTCTGTAAATACTTGTATCTTACAGCTGGGTATCTCGAATTCCGAGATTCTTACCTAATTTAAGCTTAAATGACTGGATTATTATATTTTATTTCATTTCAGTTGAATTCTTGAAATCAACAGATTGTTTGTTTCTAGAACTTGATCTAGCACTTGTGATATTGCCATTGAATGACCAATGTGGAATTTTTTACGTTAATGATTTTTTTGACGAATGTTTTATGACAATCACAATAACAAATATAATTTTCTCAAAAAACGGTCTTGAGTTATTATACATACCCTACCTATACTTCTATAGTTCGGATACAATATGTTATATGATACAAATTGATTTGAAGTCCCTGAAAGAATCTATAAAAATTAAAAAGATTACTGAAAAATACCAATTATATTGAGCAAAAAAACTGAAGTTACAATGAAATAAAATACAATCAACAATTGAAAATTGAGCTGTTAACAAGAAATAAAAATTAAAAATTATAAGATTCCAAACCATATTTCTTCACGACGTTTCGATTGTTAGTATCCACAATCGTCTTCGAGTGATAACTGGACTTATTCACGATAGTCATCTTCAGTTCAGATAGGTTGAAGCCTAGCTCCCTCACCTTTGCGGCTGGCGTTTGTCAGAAAAACAAATGGGTCATGACTGAATGGTGGTGGCGGTATGAAAGCCCCAGACATTAGTACCGCCCTTCACGGTGTACCTCTACCTGGCTGAGTGTCGGTGCCTTCTATATCGGGAGATGGAAGGTCATCCTCGTTTCCTTCAGGTTTGGAGTCCAGCTCCCCTACCCTTTCGGCTGATTATTGGTCTCGGGAAGGACCAATGGGTTCATGGCTGATTTGTATGACGGCATGAAGTCAGACATCAGTGCCGCCCTTCACGGGATACCCCTACCTGCCTGGGGTGGGATGGATGAAAAAGTTGTTCATCCGTTAACAGGGGACATGAGGGCTACATTCGACAGAGTGTCGGGGCCTTCTATATCGGAAGGGGTCGTCTACAGCATAATCTGTGGCTTCCCTAACTAACGGGTTTTCATGAGTTTCCGTTCTTTCAAAAACTCTCTCATTCCTCGACTGAATGGACTGCCGAATGGAAGGCAGCTGCAAATCTCTGCGGATGGCTTCATTCCGTACGAACCAAGGAGCATTCACAATCATCCTTATTAACTTATTTTGCAACCTTTCCAAAATGGAAATTTCGGACGGAGCCGCTTGTCCCCAGACGCCTGAAGCATACATGATGACAGGCTTGAACATCGTGTTATAGATCATGATTTTGTTCTTCGTGCTCATTTTTGATTTTCTATTGATCAGAGGGTACAGACTGGCTATCCGACCCTCGATCTTAGACTTAACGCACATGATGTGCGGGTTCCAAGTGAGCCTACGGTCTATTAGAAGGCCGAGGTACTTTACCCGCGCTTGCCAGTCAATCTCCCTTCCAAAGATTCTCACTTTTCTGGCCGGAGAAGATAGTAATCTTCCCATGGTTATCGCCTGAGTCTTTTCCGGGTTTACTCGGATCTTCCAATCGAGGTACCAGCGCTCGAGGTCGTCCATTGCACGTTGCATGTAGACGACGTCGAGCTCCCGACCCATTGAAGATGAGAGAAGAGCCGTGTCATCGGCGTAATATCGGGAGATATCCGAGATCTGACTATTTATAGGTAATTCGAGTGATTTCACCTATTTCCGCTTCCCTCTCTCCGTTTCATCGGTTTTAGCGGGAGTTGAAAGTTTAGCAGCAGTTGATCGTGTTCCGCTTGATTATAGGTTTCCATATGTAACGTATCTCTATGCTAGCTTGGCTACATGCGTTGTTGGCAACATATATGCGGCTTCTTTGAATTGTCTCCTAAACCAGTGTTCCTCCTTGTGCATGATTTCAGGTTGAGACCACTTGATGTTATGTTGATGAATCCAAACATGCTCTGCTTTTCCTGATTTACTGGTTTCTCCTCGCTCTGTGTGTTTTTTGTTTTCGGCAATGCGAACTTTCAATGACCTCTTAGTTTCACCGATGTATGATTGTGTGGATGTGGATGTGGATGATCCATCATTTGTAGAAACCCCAATTCCCACCAATGAGTCTTCACTATTCCTTAAACCAATAACCAATGTCGAATTGTGTAATCATATAACTCAAATGAGAACAAATTCCTCCCCAGGGAAAGATAATATCACGGTGAAAATATTGAAATTATTAAAAAATTACATAACTATCCCACTGCTTCATATATATAACTCCTGCATGGAAAAAGGGATTTTCCCCAAGGCGCTGAAAGTGTCGGTGATTACGCCAGTATTAAAGAGGGGTGACAAAACAGACATAAACAATTATCGACCAATATCTCTCACTTCTGTATTCTCGAAACTGTTTGAAAAATGTTTAGCGTATCGACTTTATGATTTTTTAAATAAATATAAAATAATAAATAAATCACAATTTGGATTCATAAAAGGTGTTGGTACTAACGATGCAGTAACTCAACTTATGGAAAACATTTGCAAAAATATTGATAGATCCAAAAAAGTGTTGACAGCATTGCTTGATCTAAAGAAAGCCTTTGACACCGTGAGCCACTATAAGCTACTGAACAAGTTATATAGTTATGGAATAAGAGGCCCAGGACATGATCTCATGAAAAGTTATCTTTCCGATCGTATCCAATGTACCAGGGTGTATGGTGAGATGAGTGGATACAAAACTGTTTCCTATGGAGTTCCTCAAGGTACGGTTTTGGGTCCCATTTTATTCGTTATTTATCTGAACGATATGTTATCTTTAGATATTCAGGGAAATTTCACTGCTTATGCCGATGATACAGCGATTACTTTTGTGGGGAACTCTTGGCCTGAAGTTATCAACCGAACAAACCAAAATCTCCTGTCTGTCAGCAAATGGCTGAATAATAATTTGCTCACTTTGAATATTGTCAAATCAGTAGCAATTCCTTTCAAAAACAATAGTAATAGTAACCTACAAAACATTAATATCAACAAACATAATATCAGCTATGTCGAGAACTCCAAGTATCTGGGAATAATAATTGACCATAAACTAACCTGGAAAGTGCATATATCTAATCTGGTCTCAAAAATAAGAAAAACCATCTATAAATTTCATTTACTGAGAAATATACTGAATACTGAGACTCTTAAAACAGTGTACTATGCTATCACACAGAGCTTACTGCAGTACTGCATAATAGCATGGGGATCGGCATATAAAACAATTATGGAATCATTGGTTACAGCAAGAGGTAACCAATGATTAGGTTTCCGAAGGCAGTTATCAAGATCTGCCTTCGGAAACCTAGAAGATATCCATCTAATCTTCTTTTCAAAGAATTCAGAGTCCTAACAGTCAAAGAACTGTACCTCAAGAACTTACTGATGTTTACCCACAAAACCCCATCTAATGCATTATCTTATGATAGTGTCACAACTAGAGCTGTGTCTAATAGAAATATACAAGTTCCATCCTTTAACTATAAGTTGACGAGATACAGTTTTAATTATCTCGGTAAAAAATTGTACAATATTGTAGATAAATCAATTAGGGATATTAAGTTTCTCAATTCCTTCAAATCAAAAATAACACTGTGGATCGTTGAGAATTCCAACCAGTTGTTGCAATTGTTATATCATCCAATACAATAAAAAGTTGTATTCACATTTTCAAACTCACACATTTTATATTCAACTACTGTCTACCGACATATCTCTACCCCACATCTTTTTTTCAGCCTTCTTTTTACTCATTTTTTTTCTTAAATTCTGTTGCAAATAATTATGTCTGAGTTCATAGTCCTGTATTACGCGACACATAACACTTACAAACGTTGCACAAGAGACATATTTAAAATTACGGTATTACTGTTTGCTACACAAGAGCTTGCTCTGTAGTAATTTGTATTATTGTTTTGTTATATTAGTTTGCTCAGATTGTAATATTACACACATTGTAGTGCGTTGTATTTACTGTACACAAAAAGCATATTTATATACGTAAATTAATCTGTATCACATATATCATTATTCCAAAATAGCATAACGTACTATAATTTTGGTTCGCTATATTCTCTGTGCTCATATATTATATCTATGTATTTGAATGAAACAATAAATTCTATAAAAAAAAATTGTCCGCACTCGCAGGGTATCCGGTAAATGCAATTCTTGGAATCGCAATCTGCGTTTGGTAGCCTGGTTTTCGTGAGGCTGCTACGGATAGTGTTTCCAGATCTGAAGCAGGTTCTGATTCTTCTTATCCTTTCCCACTGTCCTCTGATATAGGGAAGTACTAGTTGTGGCGGCCTACCTTGTGAGGCTCTTGCTGTTTTCTAGGCAAAGTATATTCCACCATTCCGTTAAAGATCATTTTGATGTTGTCTAGTTCCTTCTCGATACCTTCCTTCATATTACACAGCCCGAAAACATGAGCTCCGTCACGCTGGAACCCGCTTTGAAAAAAATCTACTTTTTTTAGTCATACTTTACCTACAAACGATACTAATAAATGTCGTAATGTTCATTTTTTTGTGGACTTATCAGTTAACGAGAAAGCACTATTGATATTATTCTAACTGCGAAGGACGAGTAATAACGTGCCAAAATGTTCTGAAATAGGTTCTAAATGGATTGTAGTTTATTGTAGTAACATCAAAATATTACTATATTTTATATTATTTTGAACTATAGCAAAAAAGTTACTATAACAAGACTACAAATCATAAAATTATCCTCAAACTACAAACGATGAAGTTGATTGTAGCTGAAATTAGATGTTTGTAGTTACCATTAAACACATCAAAAATGAATGAAATAAAATCGAGTATTTTTCAAGTGCATTTGTAGTGAATCAAGAACAAAATTTCAACTACAAACGATGCTGATGAATGTAGCAGAGTTCATTTTTTGGTAGTCTCATCAGTTACTGAGAAAGCACTATTGATATTATTCAAATTACCGAATACAATTAATAATGCACTGAAAAGTTTTGAAATAGGTTCTAAATTGATTGTAGTTTATTGTAGTAACAACACAATATTAATTTATTTTATATTCTTTTGAAGTATAGCAAAAAAGCTACGATAACAAGACTTCAAATCATAAAATAAAAATTGTCCTCAAACTAAAAACGATAAAGTTAATTGTAGCTGAAATTAGATGTTTGTAGTTACCATTAAACACATCAAAAATGAATGAAATAAAATCGAGTATTTTCCAATTGCATATGTAGTGAATCAAAAACAAAATTTTAACTACAAACGATGCTGATGAATGAAGTAGAGTTTTATTGGTGAAGAGAACCGACACTAAGGTCCTCTTCACCAATACGCTTAAGAATGAAAATTCGTTATGAAATTATTTCTCCATTGTGAAAGTGGTGGATAGACTTACGTTATTGATGTGATGTGATGTTCGAAGTAATGAAATACACCACGAAACATTGTGTCGATCATTTTTTATACATCTTACATAGTCTTCGAAGTGGTACTTTGGTGGCGGTGGTTACTGGAGTTTCATATTCAAGATTTGATAGAACTGACTGATAATTGATGAAAATCCATCATAATGTATTCAAAAGAACCGCGACACGTCTCTCAGTTTTGTAACTTGTCAAGTACGTCAGTAGAACAAATTCGAAGGATTCAGATCTGGCGATCTGTGGATCTGTGGATCCATGTTTTGTTTTATATTCCTACAAAAGGTTCCTGAAAAACGTATGTTGACGATAATTTGCCGTATGTTGACGATAATTTGAAAACTACGAAACTTCCACAATTTTTTTCATGCGAAACGAATGAGTAGATTCGTATGTAATTAATGAGTTTCATTTCGAATCTGAACACCCGGTGTATGTAACAATTCGGAATATGTTCCAACACAGGATTTTCTGATGTTTCTAATGGGGACTTGTCTGTGGCTTCGTGAAGTAGTTTTGAAAGATTAGTGAAGTTTTCAACTAGGTCAGATACTCACTCTTTTTGTCTCATTTTCGATTTGGTTGAGGCTAGTTATTGAGATTATCATAAATACAAATTTCTATTTTCATATTCAATTTTTCCGGGAAGATACTGTTTTTGATTGGTAAATTTTGAACGACCTTTAAGTCAAAGGAAGAACTCATCTCTAGATTGGAAATGTGACTAATTCGCATGTTGAAGGAAATTCATGATGCTAGTTGTACTAGTTGACTATGGTAGAATTATGATTCACATTGCTGTTTTGAATTGATATTATTTTTTTACTATGCTCCAATCCAAATTAGTTCATAAAATTGATTCAACTTATGATGAAGTATATTTTATGATAGGCAGTATTTTCTGATCACCGCGTGCTCCATTAATTTCATATGGTCAGCCATAAAAGTTATTAATGAGAACACATGATTTATACTCGTTTCTCCGCAGAATGTTTGAAGACCATCGACCCGTAAACATTTTTTCGTCCCGAGCAGAGAGAGAATGTTTTCCACAATCACTTAGCGCCCCCCGAAAAAAGCACCCTCTTTCCTAATAGATCTACCAGTTGCAGCCCCGGAGAATCATTAATTTTCCCGGTCGCCAGATACTCGTTCTATCCGACACTTTTTGCAGTCGCCTTCGAAAAAGGGTTGCGTTCGTCGAACGCACCCTTTTATGAAGTCATTAATCGCCTCTTGAGCGATCCCCCCAGTGACGGCCGCTGCAAATTGGGGTATTAACGGTAAAAACGGTACCTGAACATATTTAGAATGTCTTATATAGCTATTAATTTAATGTTCGGGAGAAAGAGAGAGACAGATGAGTGGAATTTAATTAACGTTTTCCGAGTTTTATCAGTTTGATGGACGTGGGCGGTTTTTTGTAGATGCTTGTGACGTTTTCCCAATGAAAACGGGAAAATTATTCAGTCGGAACAGATTGTTTTGAGTGGGATTGAAATTGAATTATGAACTTTGTGATAACAAAAGTTTTTCGTTTTTATTAATTTATTGATTTTCCAAAGGAGTTACTGAAGTCAATAAAAAAGTTATTTGTTATCCCAATTACAAGACAAATATAATGAAGTTCACCGTTATGAGTAGTAAGTATAAGTATGAGTATAGTTTAAATAACCAAAAAACACGCTTTTAAAGAACATCGAACTGAAAAGTTGAAAATATTTCTTTTAAATAATCTTAAAACAATAAGGAACATAAAATACAAGTTTTATTGTGGAAAAAGCGACGGGCGCTTGATATACAAAAAATATGTCACAAAGCGCAAACGCTTTTTTCACAATAATACTAGTATTTTTCGTTTATTATTGTTTTGAGCTTATGTAAAAAAAATATTTTTTACTTTTTAGTTCTAAGTTTTTGTTTATTTATTTTATTCTTAATTTTCTTCATTTTTTAGTTTCATATGCTATAAAAGCGTGTTTTTTAGTCATTTGAAAATACATTCATTTTATCTAAACTGCGGGATCAATCAGCCGTATATTGTTTAGAAAAATGATATTTTCCGATTCCGGAGAGGGAGCCCGAAAATCAGCTACCAAGCCTAAGGCAGCAGGCGCGCAAAGGAAGGTTATAAATAAGGCAACACGCGCACGTGCTAATGAAAAAAAAACTTCTTTTAAAAGAAGAAATGCATGTAAAGTGAGTTCGATTTATATCAAAGAGTTTACGTACAGCGTCATCTGCCCGCGAATAGATCAAGCAATAATGTCGATATATCAAGGAAGTTACGTATAGCGCCATCTGCCAGCGAATAGATCAAGCCATAATGTCGATAATTATGTCAAATATAGATCCCGAGCTCGAGAGTTACAAAAAAAACTAACAAACATACATACATACAGATGAAACTAAGAAAAGCGTGTTGATGAAAATAGGGTTTATTTTCTAGAAGAAAAGTATATTATAAAAACACTTATACTTATATATTATTGTAATGAATCTGAAGCCGGCCCTGACCGTTATCTCAGACACCAAACATATGACTCACCGCGAAAGGAATGCGGTCGACGAATCGCCATGAAAAGAATAGATGAGTACCGAAACCGCTAGAGATATCTAGAACGTTCGTTACCAATATAAAAGGTCGAGTCCTCGCTCAGAGAGGGAGTCTATATCTAGAAAGTAGATCGTGCGTTCAAAGAAAGAATTCTAACCGTGAAGATAAATTGAGCGTTAGTTGCTAAGTGTTGCATATAAATTAGTTGTGATAGTGAAATATTCTTGAAAATAAATTTGTTTGAGACAGTTAATTCTTTAATTCGTTACATTATGATCAAAAAACATATACTATAGTATTCTAATTGAAATAGCAGTATGCAGAGAATTGAAACACAGTATTTTACTTATAAGTGTCGTGATTAGATTGTAATAAGACTTGCATATTAATTAACTTGTTACGAATTATATACTTGAGCGTCCAAATGGAACAAAAAATATCACATTTCGAAAATAAACTATTATAAATTCACTATTATAAACTGGAGATTTTATCAACTCATCGATTCTTGGTATAGGCAAATAGAACAAGATTTCGTTTCTACTACTTCGTCTCGGTACGTGAAAATCTAGTTGAGGTAACGAATTTGGGCACCCTACCAGATAATAACATCAAAATTCACATATGCAAAAGTGACTGTTGAATTTAAATGAAACAAATTGTGTGTGAGACGTCTTAGAAATTTTTTATTCGTTTGAGCAACCTATTGATGCCATTATGTGTGAAATGTCCGCCACAGCCAATATTTCATGACTCTGGCGCATGAATCCGGCTGAATTTGACCGATGGCGTGGGTTATGTTGGCTTTGAAGACCACTCTGGTTTGCGACTAATTCGCATACATCTCATAGAAAGAAACCCTCACAAAAAAAAAAAGATGAAATCGCACAATCTCGGTGGACAAATCAGATTACAGGAGAACTACTTGTGAATATTCCATCAATAGTTCCCGAAATGAAAAAATCCAGAAGAAAAAAAACTTTGATTCTGTTCATTGTTGAAATAGATTGCCGAGAAATAGATTTTCAAAATTCCGATTCCACTCAGTAGATCCGATTATTATTACGAGCTTTACGAATAGTGGTAAAAGCTGCAATTTCGACTCGCTATCGCCTTTTTCAACTTTTTCCATTCAAATGTCTTTCCTTCTGAAGAATCTTCGGGAGACAAGTCGATTTTATCCACTAAACAGCAACTTTCTCAACAATTCACTCGTTCGACTCCACTTACATTCAATCAGTCTCCCATTTATTTTCGATCTAAATGAGAAAGTCGACTTTGAAAAAGTCGAATTTTTTTCCAGAGTTCCATCACTATTTAAACTTTTTAATTCTCTTAAGTCAGAAAGTTCTCACATCGTTTTTCTGGCACTTTAAGGAGGCCATTTATTTTCCCAATAATACGTAGGAGCGGATTAGGGGGATAAGAACAAGTACAGAGTGGGAAATCCATCGTCTCGGTATTGACAAGCTAGATTTATTAGTGATAAAATGCGATATTTTCCTATTTCTTCAGAGATGCTTTGGGTTACTTTCGAAGTAGAAAGATTCGATAGGAGTGGGAAATTGTGTAGTTTGAATGTGTAGGTATAGTGGGGTTTGTTTCAGAATTGAAATGAATCTGTAGAGTTATTATGTTCGATTCAAAGTATTACAGATTATTGGTTTGGCCGATTTCGAAATCGATCCTAATGGAATTCGACAAGGGCAACGTATACTCCACTACATCTTAGTGTAATTATTCAGATAGTACGAAGTTGAGTTGAGGTCTTTGATGAAATAGTCTATCAGGTTTTTCTTAATTGATTGACTGTCTTTCACACCGCAGCTGTAAGTAAGAACTTCTTTGGAGTTATCTCAGAATACGCCCCATTTATATTCGATTGCTAGAGTATAGGTATCTGCAGCATTAAATTTTCCAGAAGAATGGTTTTTCTTGAAGTTTGCTTTTTCAGCAGCAAACATTTTCGTCATAAATGAAGAAATGAAGAAGAAATGTACTGTCATTAGAAAATTAGAATTACTGTCACAAAATAAAAAGAATTACTAGTAAATGGATCCATGGCAAACACCAGTCTTGATGGTAAAGGTTTCCTAGAGAGTACCATTGTTGGCCACTTGTTCGATGACTCGTTGAAATCATAAAGAAAAATCGTCAGATGATATGTAAAACGTTATTTATCAATTGATGTAATGGATATAATGGAAATAATTGATATAATGGAAATAATAATGATACCTTCAAAACATAATAACAGCATACTTTACACTAATAATATCAACAGAAACTACAAATGTGACTGGAAACAACACGCAATTGGAAGGAGCGGGTAGTATCAGTTCCAGCTTCGGAAATCACAATATTTTGTGACCATATATCCGCATCAATTCTAAAGATGTAGATACTCATGTTGTATGAGAAATAATATTCAAGAACATGTACATCATCGCACTACCCATTGGACGTTAACTGAGAGGTACGTTCAAATACAAGCTGAAAAGCATGATGATTTCCTACTCGACCATCAATGCGAAATGATATTTGTCATTGGAGGTTTCCATTCTGGAATAATATCTTCTAAAAAGCAGAGAAATGAAAGACGCCATTTGGATATATTCTCGTCGACCTCCGCAGACCGCTTTATTGAAGTGCTCGTTCTAATCCGCATCTACTTGTGAACATGAAGATCATATCGGCTTACGTTAACATGTCAGAAATCTTAGCAAGATAAAGGCTCAAGTCTGACTACCACCACCAAATGGCCAATGGATAATGGGTTTTCATATATTTTTGTACTCTCTGGTAGATCCCCCGGGATTCATCAGAAGTTCAACGTATAAATCATTTTTCTCAAGCTGTTATCCATGATTTTGTCATCCATATTTTTACCTTTTCTCCATACCACTTCCTATCTTGATTTTTTCACATTTATTAGCATATGTCTGAATAATGTTCCCAGTGAATCTGACTTGAATAACTCCTGAGTTATTCATAATTTATGTGCCTGATATATTTTATAGGTTTTACTTGGTTTTATATATAAACCTAATTTCTGGTTATGGAAATGATCGGTAGGAACATAGGAATCACAGCTTCGATAAAATGTTCATTCAGTGTACCCCAAAGGTAGAGAAAAGAAAAACACCAACAGAAATAACAGTGAAAGTAATTGATTGAAGAGTTATTTTTTAATTGGAAGAACAATTCGTTCAGGCAATTCTCAATTCCCTACACTGTAAGTTAATGAACTGACACCTATCAGAAAACAACTACTTCCCTGGCTGATACCACGAAGGGCGTTAGATTGTATTCGACAGGTTTCAGTGCAGGATTCTTCACTGAAGTTATTTCCGCATATAGTGTTGGCGATATAACTGCCGCAATCAATTGAGCTGTTTGGCCACTCGTCAGTGCAAGGTAGTGTCTAGCATCAACATGAAGTCGATGATTTCCGTTAATTGAAAATCGAATTCTTTCAGAGTATCATTCTTCGAACTACGCTGAAGCGGACAACGAACAACAGGTTTGTCATTGCCCCGTCTGCCTGTGAACTAGGTAACCAACCGCATATTCGAAATACAGCCAGTTTTCAAGTATGCCCACTGACTATATGCGAAAAGATATTTTTTATGTTTCGATGTAAAATGTGAAGAGTTGTATATGCAAGAGGTTTTCCGAGCCCTATCAGGCTAGCATGGCGAATCAAGCAAAATTACAAAAAAAAATACATCAATTTCTAGCTAATTAGTTGTTAATTAGTTGCCAAACAACGATTTTGTTGCCGATCCCTAGAAATCGCAAATATTGCTATCGTGATATAAAGGTAGCAAGGTAACTCAATAAATTATATACTTGCTGATACTCAAGGTGTATTTAGTATACTCCTGGTGAGCAACAAATTTGAAACACTTTTTATTCTAAGGAAAACTATTTCCAAGATAGCAGGAATGAGGAAAATTAAAAAAAAAAATTAAAAATCAGCCGATCGGTTTCTACTATTATATTGCTGATACTCAAGGTGTATTTGAGTTCACTCTTGGTGAGCAACAAATTTAGAACATCTTTAATTCCAGGAAAAACCAGTTTCAAGATCATAAAAAGTTAAAAAAAATATTCAAAAATATTTCTTCTAGCAACTAAATAGCAACTTAATCTTCTGTATAGATCATAGGGAAAGCATATAATTCATTGAGTTATCTTGCTACCTTTATATCACGATAGCATTATTTGCGATTTCTAGGGATCGGCACGAGCAACAAAATCGTTGTTTTGGCAACTAATTAGCTACAAATTGATGTATTTTTTTTTTTCTGCTGGATACGCCATGCTAGCCTCTAGTTTTTCCGTACTGTTGAAGAAGACCTCTGAAACATTATTTACGTCAATGGACTGAGATATGAGATATCTTTACGTATTATGACTACCGTAAATTGAAATATATCTTACCACAATTAAAATAAGGGCATTAATAACTGAATAGGTCAGAATATAGAACTGGCAGAGACAGACGATAACGGCTCGAGATAAAATATCTATTACTTCATTAATATGTTAGAAATCTGTTTGTATATTCACCTCCTCACGAACAGCAAGGGTGCTCATCAACTTTTATTCCATGTCTATGCTGGTTTATTTCTGGAATTCAGATCAAACGTTCATTATCAATTGGCTGTACTATATTTTTTTTAAACAATGGTGAGGCCTCTTCACGGTGAAAAGTTTCCTTCATTTCATCAGTGAGTTCTGGAATGGACTGTGGTTACAAAATGTATAGTTTAGATTTCACTAATACCCAGAAAAAAATTAATAGCCTATCCACCGGTGTGAAGAATTGTCATCTAGGCACATTCAATCTATCCTGCCATAATGGAAAGGTGCCTTATTTTGCTGATATTCAAAATGAATTGGTTCGCCAGAACTAATAGGTCAGAAACGATTCTGCAGCATATCCAGATACAGAGGTTCGGTTGAATTATCCTCTAGTCTAGAAATATCGATTCGTCAATGTGGCTAGAAAATGTGGTCCTACAGCCGGCAAAGCATGGGGAAAGCGTCATGAATATACCTTCAAGAAAGCAGAAACCGGCACAAAACAATTAAAGGGCTACTCACAAGTCATAGTTTATTGAGAGACATCTGAGTTGACGACTGACGACCTAAGTTTTAGGCAATATTCTAAAGATGGAAGATGGGTAGGTGAAACGGATGATCGCCATTGACAAGACCTGTATGTTTGGGAATGACGAGAGCATTAAAAACCATTGCAACAGCTGTATTCGTGATACCCTTATAGAGTGGGCCAATTCCGATTGGCCAACTCACTGACCTACATGGGATCGAGTAACATGTTCGACACTAACCACGCGGTTAAAGTTTCAGAAAGCTGAAAGTGGAGATGAGCAATCATTCTGAGAACATGCTCGGTGGAAACACCTTAGATAGACAGATATATTCATTTGACAACTTTACACTTGAATGTTTGTAATGTTGAACATTACAATAATCAGTCTAAAATTACTGTACTCAGTTCATCAATGTGTGCATACCATGATAAATTCCGGTCAAGAGTGAGTCCTAGTAGTTTGGCAGTATCATCGCCATTTTCAGTGGTTTCAGTATTTGAGGTCGTAAACAAGACCTTCTGGGTCTTGATTCCATTCAATTTCAACTGATTTGTTGTGAACCACAGAGACGCCTGTCTCAAAGTATGATCAGTAATTGATGGTAATTCGATTATGTTTTTCTGAGACGTTATTAGAGTTGTGTCATCTGCGAAAAGAACACATTTACCTGGTGACACAAAAGACTGAAGTCATTGAAATATATCAAGAATCGGTATGGTCCCAGAACGGATTCCTGCGGTACACCATTCTTGATAGTTTTATTGTCAGACATGTTTCCATTCACACACACAGATTGGGTTCTGTTACATAAGTACGACTGAAATAAACTGATTGGTAGCCCCCTCACTCCATAAAACTCCAACTTTTTGAACAGAGAGAGATCATACATGGTTTATATCACATGTTCACCTCTCTCGAGACCCTCGATAACCAGACTCACAGTTTTTCGAATTGCATTTGTTGTTATCTGTTGTTATTTACAGACGTGTCGAAAACCGAACATGGGAAGGGAGCTAGAATATACTTTTTGCTCTGTGGGGAAAAGTAATTTCAGTTACCCGCTTGGTAAATACATATCTGTGGATCAAAAGTGGCTCAGAGACTGGTCTGGTGATGTCGTGAGAAATTCATAACTGTCGAACAGGAATAGATTGGATGGATATACGGGGTGTCAGAACATTCAGGTATCATGTGCAACTAAAAAGCTGACAAGTACTTTCAGTGCGGATAGTCCCTGAACCAGCTATGGCAGTACCAGAATCTCGGGTACGGAACCAGTTTGGGAAACTATTCTATAATGAACATGAAGAGTAGGTACAGGAAAAACACACCCGCTAACACACACGAAAATACTTTTATTGAAAAGAACCGTCCGATTAGAAAACCGAAGATCTGCTTCAACAAAGTATGGATCGGCTCAGAACACTTATAGATTTATTCACTGGATGCATCCATGAAAAGGACACCTGAAAAATAAGGCGGCACTTCGAAGACCTTAGCTGCAGGAAATGCAACAGAGACAGCTTATCATATTTTATGTGAATGTAAGGCTTTGGAAAACAATTGGCAAATGAATCATGGACAATGCAAATGGTGTCCAGAAAAATATGATAATCGTTCAGTAAGAACTATACAGATTTCCCTTCTCAAAATAGTCGACGAATATCACTCCATGAACTTTTTGAAATATCGAGGCCATAACCTCTCGAGCCGATTGTTGTGCTTTCGAGCGCTTTGGACGAGGTTCAACAGTTGCTCTCCACTCGGATGACGATCGTTTTGATTCCGGAGTGAAGTGATTGATCCATTTTTCATCTATCGTCACATATCGATACAAAAATTTCGGTTGGCTATGTTTCAACATGGCCAAACACTGCTCAGAATCATATTATTTTTGGTCAACAGGAAGCTCCCTCGGCACCCACTTTGAACAGAGCTTCCTCATAGTCAAATGCTTATGCAACATAAAGCCAACACGTTCTCTTGATATCTTTATAATATTAGCTAACTCATGCAACTTCACTTTTCGATCATTCAAAACGATTTGTGGATTTTTTTGGTGTAACTGCCTCATCTGGACGTCCATTGCGTTCGGCATATCCGTGTCTCTACGATCACCTTTGAAGTCCTTATGACACTTTTCCAAGCCATTGCTTCGTTTCAATGGTATTCTTTCCATAAAGAAGGAGTGTGAAATTTAAACAAAAAATTGTTTTTTTTCCATCGTTTTGAAAATAACAAAAATAGTGTCACTCTTACCACAATAACTCACAAATTGATGAGTAGAATAACATGAAATATCAACAGCTTTTTTTTTTGAAGGTTAGTACTAACTGAAAAAGCTGTGGAAAGGCAATGTGATGAAGGGGCAGCTCATCATTATTTATTCCAATGAAAGGCACTGGTTTACATTTGACAAACGTTCTATGAACAATCACATTATATCCAGAAAAATATGACAAACATTCAACGTGAGATCTGTCCAAACAGTACAGGGAACGGTATATTGATAGTTAAGGGAAACGCAATAATCTTATGAGGCTGTTTTTTAGAGCCTTAGGAGAAATAGTTACATCATTTAAATTGAAAACTGAACAAAAACTCATCTTATGATCACTGATTATCTACGAATTGGACAATTTCGAATTTCATTCTTCTTCACAGGATCTGCAGATCCATGAGCAATGGCAGCACATTCATGACACTACCACAATCCCCATCTATCACCCTAGAAGTTTAAATACCGTGTTCGTTATATTTTTCCGGTAAATCACTTTGTTATTCATTTCGAATAACACCGTCAAAATGTACCCCGCTAATGACACGATTTATCAAAACGAGAACGGATCGTGCCGTTTTGACGGCGAAACATCGTTTAACGGGCAATATGAGTAAGCTCATTACGTTCTTGCGAAATATATGGCGACGTTAAAATGACGGAATTGCCCGAAGAAAATGTTGAAACACAACCGAAGGATTTTCTAAATCACTTTTAATTTCCCCTAGTAGGCTGGCGTCGGAATGCTTGGATGGGATTGCTCGATCAAGGTGGTAACGGTGAAGATTTCTTGGTCGCGAGAAAGATTTATTTATTGTTGTAGTGGAGGGGGCTTGAGCTGCGTGTTTTATGTGGAATGAGCGTGTTTTGCTTTCATCGCGTCAACCCTCACTGGCAGGGTTGGTGAAATTAACATTGCGGAAGATAAAATTAAGGTAGTTCTCAGAGGAGTAATAATGAAATTATACCTTCAATTTTTATTTTGCAGCTTTATTCAGGATTGTGAATTAGTAGAATAGTATGTAAATCCTTTGATTAATGAAATCAAATTCTGGCAGATTCTTGAAAGATTGAATGAATGGAAATATAGTTCAATCTTATTCATATGAGAAGGCTCGAGATCAAATGTAGCATTTCCACTGGTTGCTAGGGATCGAAACATACCAAATTCAGGAATGAATATTATCAAAATGTCTGTTCTGCGTTCATTTCCAAACATATATTGACTTTTTTCTCAGAGTCTATGGAACTTTATGATACACAAAAGATTTTGATTATCATTTCTCCAAAACAAAACTCATTTATCCAGAATATGAGCTAATTACTTCAATTGCAGTATCATTCGCAATAGCAATACGTACCCATTAAAGGTCCATTTTGTTGTACGCTCTACCAGGTAAGTGTCACCAGCAGAGGTAACGGTCCTTCTGAATGACTTCTTATCCTGAGGTGTATGTATCGGTGCCATTCAGTGCTATTCAGTGTCACTAATGGACCTTTCGAAATACTGGTTTGGTCCAGAAAGCTTTGTCCCGGTATTGTAGGGGTCTGCCGTAATTAACTTTCTTTTATTCACTTCTGAGACCCTTTATGGACTTTCATAAAGTAACCAAGAAATTCGACTCTACAGAGGAGATAGACGTCAACTGAACGTCATCAAAAACACAAAATACTAGTTGGTTTAGCCAGAAAACTACTTCAAAGAAGGATATCTCACAAATCTACCTTCCACCAAATGCAGTAGAATTGAAATCCACACCAGAAGATGGGTTGCTTACATACCTGACAAAAGTGGTCGCAGACAGGTTCTCACAAGAGTTAGAACGCTGAAGTAGATTATTCTTCAGGAAGAAATTCAGGTCCTGATGTAATGACATGCGTGACTGAATCGAACAATCCAGAAATCTACTTTCATTTTCACTTCCAGTTTACTGTGATATTCTTGTTAGTGTGGAACAACAGCCATTAAAAAGCAAATCTACCAGCTGAACAATTTGCGTCCAACTCTACAGTAGATTTTCTGGGTAGGACACCAGCCACTATTCCCACAATAGGATTCACAATGCCGAAAATTGCTTTTCGATGTCTCGTCAGGCGAATTTTGAAACAGCTCAATATCAGCAAGGCGTCTGGTTCTGATGAAATACCCGTTATCATTCATGAAAAGAGCGCAAGTGAACTCGCACCAGTATTTTGTAGAATTTTCAACCTGTCTTACAATGAAGGGGTTTTTCCTGCTTGTTGAAAAATTGACCACTCCCAAAAAGGGTAAGAAAAATCGTCCAAATAACTATAGATCAGTCGCTTTGCCATAGGTGATATACAAATCATAGAGGAAGCCGTAAACCACCATATCCTCAAATATTTGGAAGGTTTAAACATCTTGAGCCCTAAGAAGGCCCGAGCGTTGAGGTGAAGTCCCAAGGCGGCCAAGTGCACGTCTCTTATCTTTGAATCTTTTCGATATTCATTCCATTCTTCTCTGCATCGACTTCGTGATACGTTTCTCTCTTTCACTCACTGAAGTCTCTCTTTGAAACACTTACTAATGACGCGCGACATTGAAATGCGCTCGTACCGGTGTTGTTCTTCTACTGTCATAATTCCTAGATCATCAGGTATAATACCAACATGGGATTTTGTCTAGGTAAATTTGAATTTTTAATTGTAAATTTATCTGTCCATAATGGGGATGGCAAGAATAAGAGAATTTGACAATTGACATGAGAGAAATTTGTCCAAATCAGAGCTTATTCAAATTCCTTCATGAAATTTAAAAAATTCCGATTTTTTTCGGAGATATTGAAAAACAACCAAAACAACCGATTTCATTTTATATTTTTCTGAAGTCAATCAAGAAGATATGAGAAGATATTAAAAACAAAACATTTTCTTTATCGCCGCTATTCTAGCTGCGGAAACGTTTATAGATTTCCAATTCGACTTTTCGTCTTCGAGAGGCCATGAACCATTTTATTTTTCCAAGTGGTTAGAAGAAAAGAATCAATTGATATAAGCTTGTATTTTTGACGATAATAAAAAATTCCTAAATTTCGGAAGTCATTCGAACGAACGGTTTTCCATGGCGATCCTTCTTATCTTGGATATACTGTATATTTTTCGACAAGTAGACGCAGAATCTCTCAAAAATATCACACTCTCACTCAGAACTGTTCCAAAACGATCGAAAATGTTGAAATATACAGGGCGTTTCAATCAAGAATTTAAAATCAGAGTTATTTCTGGTGGAGCTGAAAGTGACAGAAAAGTGGTGTATATGTGATAGCTGTTCTCTTCACGGATTATTTACTCATACAAAATCTTATTCGGATACATCTAATATTCTTGAAGTCATGATTTGCCTAATAGATTCGTTGACACTCGGTATATTTATTACCCTGGTTTACAGCCAATTTACGTCTGTAATGCCAAAGGCAGTTCTATGTTTATTTTTGGTCCCTAAATGCGAAAATGAATAAGATTTTTGAGTTATGATTTTTTTCACAAAAATTCAATGAACACATTTCAAATTTGCTTTTTTTCCTAAATTGAGGAAACTGTTCAAAATCTGGCAACACAGCGATTCTGTCCAGTATTCGAATCTGCTTCCACTGTATATGAGATTTGTAACGTTGCTTCTCGACCTTCCGATACTCAAAGTTTCCAGAAAATACCAGAAATACAGAACCGCTATGAAAGTAGCAGGTTGACAATTGGATCATCAATATTGGTTTAACGCGAGTAGTGGTGAGTTAGTATTAGAAAAGCGAGGTGAGCAAACACGCGAATATTAAGAGTATTATATTAGTTTCATCTTTGTGGAAAAAATAAGTTGACTCCTGTAAACGCAGTATCACATTTTTGAACTCGACGTACGCAACAGTACAAAAATGTCCAAAGAACAGAAACGTGGCTGCGTTAATCCCGCAGATAGTTTGTGGTCAGTTTACCCCTCAATCCCAGAAACGGCCAATTAATAAAATGACCGAAGTAGCATACCGTAAGTATTTTGGTTATGTTGTTGGTGATCAAGATCTGGATTGGGCTCCTCACGTATGTTGCCAAACATGTGCAGCAAAATAACTGGTTGAAAAGCAAACGCTCTTCTATGCCTTTTGCAGTTCCAATGATTTGGCGAGAAACAACGGCGAGTAACGACTGTTACTTTTGCATGACAAACGTATCTGGTTTTTCAAGAAAAAGCAAACACAAAATTGTATATTCGGATATTCCTTCTACAGAAGGCCGATTCTTCATGGAGAAGGTTTACCTGTTCCAACACAACCGGCAAATTGGGAGGAAGATTTAAAACTGTATGATTACCAGGCAGGTGCCCATGATGTGCCAGAAAAAGACGGTTCTTACTTTCTCGAGAGTGAAGGAAGAATACCCCATTTAATTGAACAACCTGAATTAAATGACCTAGTTCGGGACTTCCTCTTGTCCAAAGAGATTGCTGAACTATTAGGGTTTAGATTACAACAATGGAATTTCGTAGCCCCTAAAACCAAAGTTACAATATTTAGGAACCGTAACCATGAGCTATCCTCGTTTTTTATTATGCAGGATAAAATGTGTGTTTATTTAAATCCAAATGGTGTGATGGAAAAACTAGGATTTGCACATAACCTGGACGAACGGCGTTCATTTATAGATTCGTCTAAAGTTGTCTAAGTATGTCACTTATTATACATACAATAAGTTATAATACGTATAAGTGGCAAATATATGGTGATCTAAAAGTCATAGGACTATAACTAGGTCTTCAGGGCGGATTCACGAAGTTTTGCTGTTTTCTTTGCCTTTGGAACAGTAGGGCAATACAGAGCCATTATCAAGTAAAAGAACGGCCTCCGAGAAATGAATATATTCCAGATCATGCTAATGTGAAGAATATACCTCTTGTTAATCCCAAAAACGTTTTGTTGTCTCCATTACACATTGAACTGGGGTAAATGAAGAATTTTGTAAAAGCATTAGACAAAGGAGGTGATGCGTTTAAATATCTTAAACAGGTTTTTCCAAAATCAAATGATACAAAGCTCAAAGAAGGTATATTTGTTGTACCACGAATTAGAAAACTACTAAGTGATCAACAGTTTGATCAAAAATTAGGTAAAGTTGAATTAGCTGCGTGAAGTTCTTTTAGAATAATTGTTTGGAAGTTGTTAGGTTACAAGAAAGTAGAAATTACGAAACACTTGTAGGAGAACTGCTTGAAAACTACTGCAGAATGGGATGTCGCATGTCTCTCAAAATCCATTTCTTGCACTCCCATTTGAATTTTTTTCCAGAAAATTTGGGTGCTGTCAGTGACGAACACGGCGAAAGGTTCCACCAAGACAGACTGACAATGGAGCAACGTTACCAAAGCATATGGAATGCAGCAATGATAGGGGATTATTGTTGGTTCCTTATGAGGGAAAACGGTGAAACATATAAACGAAAGTCAATATTTGCAAAAAGGTTATGCACAAAAGACTTTGAATGTTTTTTCATGTGTATTGTAAATAAAGTCTGTAATCATGAAAATATATTGTTTTTTCTTGTTTTGATCTTATATTTCTCTATAATATGTGAAAATTTTTGTATATAATAAAAATAACTATAACTCAAAATCTTTACTTGATAGAAAAATTTTTATGTCGAAGTCGCAGTTAGGATGCTTTGAACTCCCATGTGCAGCCATTATAATATTAGAAGCAATTTTTTTTAAACCTGTTTTCTAGTGTTATAATTCACATTGTTCGATAAACACCGTTCAATAGGCAATATAAGTAAACTCGTTAAGTTCTCGCGAAATATACAGCGACGTTAAAGTGGCGGAATTGCCCCAAGAAAATGTTGAAACGCAGCTGAAGGATTTTCTAAATCACTTTTAATTTCCCCCAGTAGGCGGGCGTCGGAATGCTAGATGGGATTGCTCAAACAGGGTGGTAACGGTGAAGATTTTGTGGTCGCGAAGGAGATTTATTATTATTGTTGTTGTGAGGGAAGGAGTGTGAACTGCGTGTTTTATGTGAAACGAGCGTGGCTTGTTGTTGTTGCGTCAAAGCTCAGTGATAGGGCTAGAGGGATTATGATTAAGAAGGGAGTAATTAATTTACTCTTTATTAGAAGAGTTTGCCCATTTTGACACTTTTCATTTCATATTGTTTTCGAGACAATCTGAACACAAGGAAATCTTTTTTGCCTATTTCAACTTGTAGATTGTAACAGTCAAATTTCTATTTTATATTTTTACAGATCTGTGATTCTTCTGAGCAGTCTACAGTAGTACTACAAATAAATCAGAATCAAAAAGGCGACACTTATTCATCTATTTATTTTGATAATTTTCATTTTTGTTACGGTTCTTTCCTTCTTTTGCATCAATGGCTTCAGCTGTCAGGGCTATCCAGCCAGGCATTCCAGAATCATGTTGCTACTACAGGTGGAGCCCACACTGAAATGGGTCTGAGTCGAACCACCTGGGTTTGCCCTAAAACAAAGTTCAACTGTAATTTGAAGTCAATGTAGAGTGTAAGCACTAATGTGAGGTGATGCACTACGGTTTTGTGTATGGACACTACGATCAGGTCATGATTGGCGAAGCTCTTCATGCGCACAAGTATTAGGTCTGTCTTGATCACTACAGCTTTATATTTGATGCAATCAGGAATTTGGATATGGTTTGTATGATAGATGATGATATATGTTCAAAAAATATATCGTGGAAGGTAACATGCTGAATTGTTGAAGGAGGGATGCTGAAAGAGGCATTGTATATTATGAGAATTGTTAGGGCAGGCAAAGAATATATGTAGGACAGTCTGTATTTCCCTGCATTCGCAGCGGTCGTGTTCAACTATTTGAAGTTTGTGGAGATGATGCGCTTTATTGAGGGAATGATGTTCCTAATTCTGCACATATTGACGATTTCTCTACGAAAACAGTAGCCAGATCCTTGAACCATGGAGTTTTGTAAGGATGTGGTACAGGGGACAAGTTAAGTTTGGCTTTGAATTGTCCGTCCCCGCTATATTGATTGGTCCAGTCTATCCAGATATTATGTTTCAATAATGCTTGAAACTCGCTATAGTCTGCTTGAGGATGGACGGCTGTATCGTTACCCTTGATGCTGGAATGACTAGGGATCCATGCCAAATGTATGCTGTTTTCCTTTGTGATGGCTCTATATATCAGTTGTCTGGTACGTAATGGAAGGTAATCGCTATTTGCAGCAATGGTTCACCGGGAAATTTTTGCCAGGGCGATTTTTGAGTCGCTAAAGATGACCGCGTGTTTGATATCATTGTCAACAACATACTGAACTGCTTCTCGGATGGCTGTTATTTCAGCTGCACATATTGAAAAAAAGTCCAGAATCGTCCAGAATGGTGTAGATTGTGTGAAAAAACGCCAATTCCAACGTTACCGCGTTCATCTTCAGGTCTATCAGTGAAAAAATATGTATGATTGGCAAATTGTTGCCCGGCGAGTCTGAGAAAATCCTGGTGGTTGTTGTTCTCTTTGGAGAGATTCATTTCGTGGTGGGGAATTGGGAAAATTTAACCATGTAAACTATAGCGGTAATGAGGAAAATTGGGAAATAGCATGATATCCGGAATGTAAGGTATTAGTCTGATATATGCAGTAAGGATGGGGGAAGACAATTGAGCCGCCAATATGTAGGATATTGAATTGTATCAACCAACTAAATTCGCCTGTGAGCAAGAGGCATCTCTCTGAGCTTTCTGATAGTATTATGTTCCGGTTAGGTGTATAAATTGATGTCAACTAGTACTCTTCTTCTTTCGTTCAGTCATTTTTAGATACTTCGGTAGATAGCGTTCAAATAAGAGCTTTGAATTTGGTAACCCTTCTCAACACTTATAATTCAATTTCTATAACGAATCAAGAAGTAAATCAAGAACTAGTCATTCATATTGGGCGTGTTAGGAATCACACGTTTAAAGGTAAGACTTCGTTAATCTTTAGCTCGCACAAGTTTCGACTTCTGAGGGTTATCGTTCGTAGGGGTGCGACAGCTGGTTAACGGAAAAACAGATTTTAAACGGATTTAAACAGACAGACATGTACCACTTTCTTCCTTAAGATCAAGAAACGAGAAAGATTACGTTATGAGTTTAAGCAATTATACCCTCAATTCGTTAACATTAGGAAATGTTCAGTTTTTTTTCAAAGCTCTGGATCCCAAGATTCCACCTATATGATTATGGACTCTGTATTATAACACGAAGAGGCGTGGTCATTTCGAGCAGAGCTTTTCATATAAAAATGTTCTTTCTTACAATTTAGGTCTCTCAAATATGAGAGCCTAAGCATGAGATTATAACTATAATAGATTTTTTTTAAGTTCAGAACCCAAGCAGTACAGGAAAATCCTTCAGGCGCTCTCAGAGCGGTCACTGTGTGGAAGTAGCGATTCACATTCAATTTGAATCTCTGGAGATTGAATTCATTTGGTAAAACGTTCTCAGGAAGTTTATTCCACATAAACGTAGTTTTCCAGATGAAAGAGTTCTTAAAAAGTAAAGTTCGAGGTGTACTGAGTTGAACTTCAAAACGATGAGCCGTCATAGTCCGTCGCGTACTTCTGATATGTACTGCTCTTGGTGGAATGAAATGTGCCAAGTCACTTGAACACCTCCCGTGGAAGTATCTGTAGAAGAGAGACATATCTCCAACCTCTCTTCGATGTTCCAGGCTATCAAGGTTGCACGTGATGTTATAGTCTCCAATCAGGCGGATGGCTCTTTTCTGGATAGAATTCAGGGTATGTTCGGGGACAGAGCATACATGAGAACGATACTCCAAAGAAGGTCTGATCTGAGCTTTATAAAGCATCAAAAGTTGCTGAGGTGTGTACAGTTTTAGGGTTCGGAACAGTGTTCCAAGCTTTTGAAAAGCAGCCTTTGTTAATTCCAGCGACACGAGTGTGTCAAGGCATATTGGTGTCCATTTTAACCCCCAATAAACTTATCGAATCAGAAAGCTGAGTTGTCTGACCTGACATTATTATACCCATTTCGGAGACATTTATCTTTTTGGAGAAAACAGATGCCTGGGTTTTTGTGGCATTGAATTGAACCTGGTTACTATCACCCCAATTCGAAATCATTTCCAGATCCTTATTAAGATATGCAACCTCCTGCTGCCGGTGAAGATGTGCCTCCTTAGCCGATGACCTAGAATTCAAATGTAATGACGAGACAAGTGTGCTGTCGTCAGCAAAGCAATATATTGGATTCTTGGTTTTTTGAAATGAGTCGTTGATATACAATGAAAATAGGGTTGGAGACTATATGGAACACCAGCGTTGACGGTTGGAGACTATACGGAACACTAGCGTTGATGGTCACTTGCAGGAAACGTTTTTCCAGGAAGCTAAAGAACCACATACAAAAATGATCCGACAAGCCATAGCATCGAAATTTGGCCAGCAAACCCTAATGCCATCCACACACAGTTAAAAACCTTATAAATATCAAACGCAACAGCTCTTGATTCTCCATGTTTCTCGATTTCGCTGTTCCAAATATGGGTGACATACGCTAGAAGGTCTCCTTGATCTTTGTTTCCGAAAGCCATATCGATGATCGCTCAAGATGTTGAAGCCTTTCAAATATTTGAAGATATGATAGTTTACAAGTTTCTCCATGATTTTTGACATCACTGATAGCAAAGAGACTAGTCTATAGTTATTTGGAAGATTTTTCTTGCCCTTTTTCGGAAAAGGCTGAACGCCTTCCAACAAGAAGGAAAAATCCCTTCCTTGTAAGACAGGTCAAAGAGTCTGCAAAATACTGCAGTATATGCAGTAAGGTCCAGGCAACTGAAATTCAACGAGCTGACTGAAAGTATATGATAAACTGAATTATTTTGATATCATAACTGGCATGGTGCACCGAAGGTCTCTCAAAAGCCTTGTAAATGTACTTCTGGTTAACTATATATTGAATTTTTTTCAGTTGATACATGGTTGATAGATGCACGCCAAGTGCTGTGTTGATGTATACTTACTGGTTTTAGTGAATTCTAGATGGTGGGGTTATATTTTATGAGGTTGATGGCTCTGTCCAACTATGACTTTGATATATTCGTAGCTGATACACTAGGACGTTCATCACAGAAAGGTATGTGGATTATATACGACGTTTAGGATAGTGGTTGCACACCGATGAGCCATCTAGGCACTGTTCATTGGCGAAAACCCATCAAAAAAGATCATGGTTAGTGCAAGGTATGGTACTGTATGGTGGTCAGTGGCTGGTGTGGTTCACTGTAACTTTCTGCAACCGGGCAAACTATCACAGCGGAGTCCTAGTGTAGGAAATCTCCAAAAAGTACTGAAAATTGCATCAGCAGCAGCGGCAGTCGGCACTAGTCAATAAGAAATGTCCGATCCTGCTTCACGAACTAATTGAGCGTCGAAGTCCTGCCTCACTCACCATACTCTCCAGACCTCTCGCCAACCGACTACAGTATTTTCGAGCACTTTGATAATTTTCTCATCGGTAGAACCTTCGACAATCAGGACCAGTCAAATACGGCCGTCGTCGACTTCATCTAATCCCGATCACCACCAAAATTAATTGTTGCAAAAAAGTGTACACAAAAAAACTGTAGAGAAAAAAAATAATAATAATTCTAAAGCACTTAGGGAATTTTTAGATGAAATATGCAATAAATCAAAACCTGAAACACAGATCCCAAAAATAAGACTTGAAAATGGTATAGTAACTGATGACGTAACTGATATAATAATAGGTAACTTATTCAACAAATACTATGCCTCACTTGCAGAAATATATGCGAACAGGATTATTGAACCCAAACACCACAATATTCCAAAACAAAGGTTACAAAATTCATTGAATATTTATCAAACTGATACAAATGAAGTATATGACGTGATCATGGAATTGAAATCACAAAAGTCACCAAGGCATGACAAAATTCGTTCGGAAACTTTGAAAACGATTTCTACTGAAATTGAATTTCCTATGACCATTCTCATTAATAAATGTTTTAATAATGGTTGTTTTTCTAAAATATTCAAAACGGGAATATTCAAACCAATATACAAATAAGGGGATACATTGGATATGACTGATCACAGACCAATTACACTAATTTCGAATACAGCAAAAATAATTGAAAATAGCCTGAAAAGGCGTCTCGTGAAATTTACATAATTATAAACTGATCGCTGATTAACAATATGGATTTAGAAAGGGAAGATCGACAGAAGATGCAAATTTGCGATTTTTCAGACAAAAAGATTCCAACACAAGATTCCATACAGTGAGTCAATCTAAACTTTTAGAAAAGCTGGAAAACATTAGTATTCGCGAAAAAACGTATGAACTCTTCAAAAGTTATTTGAATGATCATGAACAGAGGGTCAGGATAGGTGATACAATGAGTAATCAGAAAACTGTTGGCTTTGGGATACCTCAAGGAACTGTGCTAGGCCCCTTTCTTTTCACAATTCACTCAAATGAACTGCTCTTTCTTGATACAAGAGGTAAGGTTTTGAGCTTTGCGGATGACACTGACATCCTTTACACAGGATCTATGTGGGAACAACTCAAGTTATGTGTAGAAGAAGATTTTCTATCAATCAAAAGTTGGTTTCGACAGAACAAACGCACAATCAACTTCGATAAAATGACTTACTCACCAATCACGTCATACTCCAATAGATTGCCTGATATTGGGCAACTCAATATCAACAATAATTACTTTAAGTATAACTGAAAGTGACTGAACTATATATCCAGGAGTAACAATTGATAGAGTCCTTACGGTGGTACAGCTCGAAGATGAAGCTGCAGAAGAAAAGTGAATTGTTATTCGGATACCGACGTCTAAACCAGGCTTTGCAGCGGATAACAGTGAGAATCTACGTTTCTCTTTGATATTGGAGGGACTTCGTTGGGACTCATACATAAAAGAAACAGTAAAGTACAGAAAGATGAGAGGAACACTTTCTAAATTCCAATATATCAGAAACTTCCTAGATATGAAACACTTGAAAACCCTATATTCTGCACTTGTTCAGTATCATTACGGAATAATCGGATTTGGAGGAGTTAAAGATTGTTATTTGGTGAATATTGATACAATTCAAAAGTGGATTTTAAAATTAATACTTCACCAAGGCTGAACATACTTAAGTGACATTGTTTTTAGAGACACACAAGCAATTAATCTGTATAAGTATTCTAAATAATATTTAAAAAGGAAATATTCAAATAACCCTAGCTGAACACTCTTACCTCACAAGAAACAGGAATAATTTTGTGATCGCCCCTCGTTCTGAAAAAACGATTGTTTAGAGAAACGCATGCTACTTGGGACCACGAATTCATCAGATAATACCCGATGTAATCAAAGACAATCATAATAACAAAAGATTCAAGAAAAAAGTTAACAAGTGGATATTGCTAACCGAAAGATAATTTTTCCATAAACTGGTTGATCAAAATAATATATAATATATAAAAAATATATAAACAAAATTGCATCCCTATTAACTCCCCTAGAAAAAAAAAACACACACGACAAACAAATTTTAATAACATAGAGGCTATTTTCAGAACCTTCCATGTAACATAATTACTTTACTTAAGCTATTGTTCTTATGATTATGTACTAGTTTATCTCATTTTATACTAGTTAACACTGTTTTTCTAAACATTGGTTATTTTATCACATACAAAATGTTTTTTACGTTCAACCGTCAATAACTATTGTCGCTGAACTACTGTGAATATTAGCCCGATAGTAAGCACTGTTTTAGAATTATTTTCATAATTTTCAACATTAATCTTATATTACTTCTTATGATGAATTTTAGCTCACCACATGTGTACTAAGTTTTTATTTCTTATTATTTACTGATATGGCTTTATCACGTACAAGGAACACCCCTTCGGCGATGCTTCTTCTGTGATGCCGTTGTTTATTTACTAATTTTTTTAATGCTGGCGGAATCAATCAGCTCGTGTTACGTTCCCAAAAATGCACTGATTCAAGTAGAGCTCTTCTCTGAATGAGTTTTCATTGAGATACAAACAAACGAACAAAACCCTTGATACAATCTAATGTCATGGATATGAATTTATTGACGGAATTTCAATGTTGTATGTATCGTCTTTGCTCTCGACTATCCGAAGGTAACTTCCGTTCCATTTTCAACTAATAGACTGAAGAACTCTCTCCTGTTTGAAACATTCCTCTAGCTATAACACGAATCCATTACCGAAACAGAGTTCATTTGACGTTAATAACTTTACTACGAAAATCCCCTCACAGTTCGCATTCCTCAGGCGGCATCCATATTCTTTCCGAGTTTTATCCTCTCGAAGCCCTAATAGGAACATGAAAATGCCTATTAGGAATCTCGATAACTTTTTACGGCTGCCGAAAGAAAAAGCGAAAACAAAATATAAAATTCCCGGTACACCCTCTCGTCGAAAGGAGAAAATAAACGCGGCGCTGAATTCTTTCGAGTTCTAAACTTCGAGCAACATTAATTCGTCAGAGAGCTCGTATACGCGGCGAGCATAGTTCTTGAAAATGCTTCCAGATGCGAGGCAGATAAGCAGTATAAAATATATTCAAAAGTTTATTTTTAAGTGAGCCCAGCTACTTCACCGCCGAGACGTTTCATTGCAGACCCACTCAATTTAAAGTTGCTCTCTCATTTCGGTACCGTAATAATGGAGTTTAATGCGCCAGAGGCGTCCTTGTCGTAGACGATACGGACGTACGTGTGGCACGCTCTTTAGCGTTCGTTTGTGGTAGTGACGTTGTCGAGAGAGTTGGAATTTTTCTGGTAATTTTGTGAGTAAATGTTCAGTGAATGTAGAAAGGGATTAGTTCAAGTTTATCTGTAAGGGATTGATTACACTGGTGAATATATAGTTTGCTGTTAGAATTTTTTACTGTTCCTAGGTGATTTGGGTCTGCTGAATCCAAAAATGCCACCAGATTTGCTCCATCAGATCGTTTTCGGAAAATACGACAACAGATCACATTTCTAACATATAGGATAATTTAACGCAGCGCTACCTACATAAATGTAGTGCTGCTACCCATCAAATAAACGAAACACGAATAAAAAGTAAGATATTTATTATACAACAATATACTCACAAAAATCCTCAAATATATCTGCCAAAAAAACTTAACTTTTCATGTAACCTAACCAGCATCGCAGCACTATTCTGTTATTCGGCGTCACCTAAAAACTACCTTTCATATGATTTTCTTGGTAAGGCTTTAAAATGACGGTCCATTTGAAGACTCCAGCACTGATTTGCCATCATGTGGGTGTCCCATCTCCCCTGATACCTCTCGTTCATCGTTTTGATATCTTGGAAGCGTTTTCCTTGTTCCTCACTAAGGTCGCCAAGATTTTCTGGGAAACGGTCTAAGTGGCTGTGGAGGTAATGCATTTCAAAACTCATATGACAACCGTGTTTGTTGAAATTGTTGAGCATTTCTTCCACTAAATCCGAATTTCCGATTTATTGTTTCCAAGGAAATTTTCCATAACTTTCACAAAAGATCAACATGCATTACACTCAATTTCAGTCATCGATTCTGTAAAATGCGAATCTTTTATAAATTGTCATATTTGAGGCCCATCAAATATTCCGGCTTTCAATTTTTCTTTGCCTTTGCTAAGTGCAGGGAATTTGCTGGACAAGTATTCAAAACAAGGACGATTCTGGTCCAGGGCCTTTACAAATTGTTTCTTCAGCCCTTGTTTAATATGTAACGGAGGTAATATTATTTTCTCTCGGTCGACCAATGCTTCGTTGAATACGTTAGCTTCTCCTTGAACAAAAGCATCTCTAGAACGCCATTTTCACTCCAGTGTTGGTCCTTAGCCCTGCTATCCCAAAGACACAGAAAACATGGATATTTTGTATAGCCACCTTGTTGTCCCAGGAGAAAGTTCACCATTTTGAAATCAACACATATCGCCCACTGATGTTGGCCATACTGGATGTTTTTTAGCACCAGCAATATTGTTTGTTATTCTTCTTTCAGTTTTGTAGAATGCCCAATTGGTATACTTCCATATTTGTTTGTAGAAGGGCACACTTTCAACTTCGTTTGGAACTATCGATAAAAAGACGCCAGTGATCTGGTGTATACTTCGATATACCCATTTTTTCTAACAGTCCTTCAATATTGTTACAAAAAACCATATCATCTTGCTGAGAAAAAAAGGCAAAAGATCTTTTTCTCCATTACGGTAGTATATAATTTTGGTGTCTGGATGAAAAAGTTTTTATTCTTTCAGTCTGGAGACAAGCAACAAAGAGGAATCCTATGGAAGGTTCAAATCCCTAATAAGATCGCTTAGCTCTTCCTGAGTAAAGCGCTCAGGACGTGTTGAATCCCCTTCAATATCACTGTCGTCTTTCTCAAATCTATTAGTCTGTAGTTCGTCAGATAACTGGTAAATATTGGAATGGGTATATGCTCAAGCTGATGTGGAATTGGTCTCATTGCTGAATCCAGGTTAAGATGTGTCCACGTATGTCGATTGTTATGATTAATGCCCTTTATATTCACAAGACAGAAATAGCAATCGTCAAAATGATTTTTTGATTCCCTCTATACCATTGGAATACCAAACTTGAAACACTTTCGTTGTCTTTTCGTCCACTGTTGCAAGTTTTCAAGACAAGTTTTGCACACTACATGTGGAGCCCAGGATTTATCTTGATCTCCTAAATGAACACCAAAATAGGCTTGATATCCCCTTTTTATAAAATCACAAACTGGTTTTCTACTTCCCTTCATAATATACTCGCTACATATATAGCAAAAAACGTTCGGGTTATTCACATAACAACGCCTGCTTGTAAAAACCATGGTTTTCATTTGTCAAAAACAAACTCTTGCAACGAAACTCAAGTTCAGACTAAGTTTTACAATGGAATGCAGTCGACTTTATAGGAATTTATTATGGCCATTTCCGAGAAAATACTATTTACATATGGGACAATAGGTAAGAAGCAATTAGCGCTAATTTCATGTTATGTGCATTTGCAATAAGTACATTTTAATTAAATGTCATTAGTATGCATTTGTCTTAGAATTTGTTAAGTTTGTTTATAAACATGTTGCAATCTTGCAATCATAATTTAATCTACCTGAATGATATAGATACCATCCATGGTTGTGATTTCATGAACCTTTTTGCAGACGACACTTTGTTATCAATTTCAGAAGATAATATAGAAACAGTAGCTGATCAAATGAAAAATGAACTAAGAAATGTTTTCAAGTACATGAATAGCAATAAATTAAAACTCAACACCTCCAAAACAAAATATATGATCTTATCAACTGGTTATAAGCTATCACTCATCAACAAGTTCAACATTAGATTACAAATTGCAGGTGATGTAATAGAGTTCGTAAGTGAATTCAAATACTTAGGTTTCATGGTGGATAATCGTTTATCTCTTCATGCTCATTTTGATTATATATATAGAAAAATTACTGAAAAAATATATTTTTTCTCAAGAATTTCATCTCAGCTTTCGATGTACTCAAAATAGTATATTATGCAACGATCATGTAATGATGGTTATTAAGACACGAGCATTAACCGGGATACGAAACGAGCCGAAGGCGAGTTTTGTATGGTATATGCGAGTGTATTAATAATAATTACATGAGAGTTGCTTACGCTATTTTTTCTGAACCCGATAAATAATGAAAAACTATTATATTTGTATTGAACACATTTACAGTAATTAACTCTAATTTTTTTAAAAAAACACAAACTTAATGGTATTATCATGGATATATGAAAACTATAAAGATTCTAATTATATTTATATTGAATATTGTTTTCGAGAATGAAACTTCTAATGTTTTGTTTGTAGTTTGCCATTTTTGTTATATGCTCAACTTTTAGAGGTAACATATTGTATAGTTCAGATCCGAAATAGTAATAATTCTTTGTGTAGGACTCTTTCTGAATTTCTGAATTTGAAATAAGAAATAACATACGAAGCTCAAGAATGTTGTAGAGATTCGGAGAGAACAATCAAATTTCTTTATCCAAAGGTGAAATTTCCAATCCAACAAATGAGATATATTTCGTGTCATACAAAATACACCATCCAACATAGGTGACTCATACTCGAAACTTATTGGCAATAAATTATTCATTAGTACAAAAATAATGTATTTGAATGCATCGGACGAAGTGTGTTTTACCAATTCCCTCGAAAGAAAAACGTATTTGTTCATGCAGAAACTTATCGAAGAAAAAATAACTACAGGGTGTTCCATAGAAAATGATATTTTTAAAACTTGAACGTGACATCAGTTTGCCTTGGCACAATCATGTCGATGGAATTGCGAAGACTGCTTCTTGAAAGCTTAGAACAATGTTCCGAACTAGAAAACTGTACACACCTCAGCAACATCACTTGCAACCTAGATAGTCTGGAACATCGAAGCAAGGTTGGGGATTTGTACCTCTTTCATAGATACTTTCACGGGAGGTGTTCAAAAAACTGAATATAACGCGTAAACTAAATACTGTGATACCGGAATCATTAAAACATCCTCAAGAATATAACAATTTTTTAATCAATGAACTCGGAGATGATTAATTGCCTGATAAAGATATATAAAATTATTATAATAATAGTGAGGTGGATGAATCGGAACAATTTTTCTTTGAACATACAACTGAAGATGAAGTAATGCAAATTTTTAAAAACATCAAAAAAAAACCTTTGGTCATGATAGTATGAATAGTCAAATCATTATACTTTGTTGTCCATTTATTATACCCTTTTTGACGGATAATTTCAGTGCCTGTATATACGAAAATTATTTTCCAATCGCCTGGAAAAGAGCATTCGTATTACCTTTTACCCACCTAAAGTTCCTAATGCAATCGCTTTCAGCCAGTTGAGAAGTATAAGTATCCCTCCAACTCTGTCCGATATTTTAGAAAAACAAATCCGTATATATGTTTCAAATAGAAAACTACTTCCTGAACATCAGTCTGGCTTTAGGAGCGGATACAGTTGTTCTTCGGCCTTGAGTGCTGTTACTGATGATATAGTAAAGTCGATAGACGACAACAAAATGTTCGTACTCATTATGATAGATTATTCCCGTGCCTTTGATACGATCAACCATGACATACTATTATCAATCACCTTGGATTCAGCAGGACGTCAGTGGAACTCCTCAAATCGTATTTAACAGATCGTCAACAACATGTGAAGATTGATGATGAAATTTCAGATAGTCTAACCATTCGAAGAGGTGTACCACAAGGTAGTATTCTTGGTCCTCTTTTATATACATTATATACTTCAAACTTTCATCATCATTTTTCCCATTGTAATTATCATTTATATGCCGACGATACTCAAGTGTATTTTTCTTTCAATATGGACGAAATTGAAAAAGCTAAGGTTATAATCAATGCAGACCTGTCGCGACTCGCAATATTATGGAAAAACATTTTCTAAAAATCCATTTTTCGAAATCTTTCGCCATTTTATTCGAAAATGAAATTCAAAAAATAGAAGCTACAAATAGATTGCGAATCTGTATCAATGATGATGTTATTAATTTCAGCGATCATGTGAAAAATCTTGGTTCACATCTGGATTCAAAATTGCGGTTCGACAAACATATTACTTCTAAACTGAAAACGGCATATGCAGCTCTGAAATTGTTATATCCTCATCGAAATAAAATGAATTTACAAAAAAATGTTATCTGACTCGATGGTTTTATCACATTTCAACCATTGTGACACTGTTCATGGTCCTTTTCTTCGGAAATCTGATGCCTTTCGTATCCAAAAGGTACAAAATTCATGTCTACGTTTAATTTATAATCTCAAAAGAAAAGAAAAAGGAAATGGGCTGGTTAAATATGTCTAATCTTCGTTTATTACATTCACGTTTTTTTTTTTTTTATAAAATCCCTAAAACTGATACACCTGAATATCTGTGCAGGAGAGTCACATACAGGACAGATGTTCATGATCTCAACTCGAGGAGAAAGAATCTTATTGATATACCAATGCATAATAAAGAAATATTCAAATCCTCTTTTTCTTATCAGATTGCTATAATTTCCTCTTTACTTGATATTCCCGATTTTGCATTGTCTCTGAATTCCTTAAAAAAAAACAATAATACATTTGTTGACTCACCAATGATATAACCCAGCGAATAAAATGCATCTATTTAGTTTGTATTTTTGTAATCAGTGGTAGATTATGAATATTAATTATTTTACTTTATATTTGTTTAACCAGTGGTATATATAAGTATTAATTATCTATATAGGTTATAGGTACTCATTTTATTATAACTAGGTAGATTTTCATTAATGATTCAATATATATTTTGTTTTTTTTTTAGTGGAGTGGAAGTGACACTACTCCTTTTGTTTTGCTGTCTTCTTTTGGTTAAGTTTTACAGTTCTGTAATTATTTCACCGGCAAACAATAAACAATTTATTATTATTATTATTAATAAATACGCGACGGACTCTGACTGCTCATCATTTTGAGGTTCAACTCAGTACACCTCGAACTTCACTGTTCAAAAACTCTTTCATTTGAAGACCTGCGTTTAAGTAGAATGAAATTCCTGAGAACGTCTTTCCAAATAAATTTAATCTCCAGCGATTCAAATTCAACGTGAATCGCTACTTTCGCACAGGCACCGATCTTAGAGCGACCTGAGAATTTTTCTGTTGTGCTTGTGTTTTGTCCTTGAAAAAAAATTCATGCATTAGGGGAAGTACCAGGGTTCAAATGTCGTCTGCATCACTATGATATCCCAAAAAGCTGCTTGATCTGATGTTTTTTGAAAGGCATTTTTTTTTTCTTCCAGAGGTTTGTTATTCTCTATTTTCCACTATGCCGGCATTTCTTCCCAATGACTACTTGTCTCGATCTCTTTCCGAGAAAATTTTCTGGGAAAATATGAGACTGACTTGGAAACTACTGTTACGTTTTGGGCACTTCTAATTGGAGATCTTCAAGTCATTCGTCTCCAGACAAAAACACTATTCTGACGTCTCCATTATCGTCGACATCTGCACAAAATTGAGGCAATAATACGACTAGCTTAATCCACAGCAGAGACAATTGAAACTATATATGCAATTTCACGAATTTCATCCGTCTCATCGTTCATCATCTCCGTTATGATTATTATCGTAACAATTGTAGCTCTCTAAATATTTGCCTCGCGGCAAAGACATTAAGATGCAGATATAACTTGAGAATATCTTCCAATTTCACGGACCATTTAGATGTAAACATAGGAATTTTGGTGGTTATTTTCTCGGTTTTTATGCTGTTAAGCGCCAGTTGAGACGCCAAATAATATCCATTTCTTCGACGATGGAGGTTCTCTTATTACGTGATTATCTGGGAAAATACGGGGAATTGAAAACGATTGGGAGCGTTCTAGGGTTGTTTTATTGGCTCACATTTGGCAGGTACGAGGAGAAACAGATTGAGATTGGAAATTACATTTCGGAGAATGAACATTTTCTCTACTCATATTAAGGTTTGTTCAGTGTTGGAGAAAGTATATTTGTTTTTCCTCTCAGTACTTATTGCTTTGGAATCATCAGTTTTCTGTGTAACTAGTGCAGAAAGCTCGACAAAGATGCTTTTTAACATGTTGAAAAATAGTATATTACGTACCAAGTAGGATAAGGAGTCAATTTTACCCACAAGCGAAAAATTGTAAGCACGAAGCATCAGCCGAGTGCGATAATTTGAGAGTGGACGTATACTCAAGGTGCGTACTATACTTTTTCTACGACTGACCGTAGAAAGGAATCAAAATCAAAATTTATTCAATTCAGATTGATATAAAATATAAACCATTACAACTTATTTTACAGAACTATGAATAACATCTATGAAGGATCGTGGCTATCTAAGCCAAGCTTGTGTAACAGCCACGAATCCAATACAAACAATACATGTACAAACTAAGATGATCCTACTAAGTATTTCTGGAAAGTCCTAGAAGGACGACCAAAATGATGAGCAGTCTTTTAGCGTAATAGTAGAAGAGCCCGTGGGAGATCGTCCTTCACCGATCTGATAACCAGATGAGACGTATTTTTTATTGAATATTTTTTATAAACAAATATGCCTAAAATTGCTTGCCTATCGAAAAGTGCTCATGGCTATTTTTAATTAAATTAATTTTTATCGATTTTTTTTTATCACCTTCATACTTTTGATAACCAAATGAAATTTGTTTTACTGATAGTTTTTAATATACAGAATATGCCTCGATATGCTTGCCTACTCATTTCAGTGTATAACTACCTGGCAAGCAGGTATAAACAGGTAAGTCAAAATAGGTGACTCCATCGATCTGATAACTTATCGAAAGTTATCTCAAATTTTAGATTATTTTATTCCAAAATCAGTCATATATACTTGCTTGCGAAAAATCGTACTTAAAGTACACTTGCCAGGCTAAAAACTTTCAGAATTTTAACCACATTGATGGGTGCGACAGAGAAAGTAGAGCGCCCGAGGTCCGTATGATAGAACAGGACACAACATAGCAGCTGCTCGCTACCCGACCGTTGAATATATCCGATTGCGCATGCTCGTGCACATGTGAGTGACAGAGACAGCATTTATTTACACTTGTCAGTAATTTTGAACTCAAATTTATTATAACTAATTTCGATCACAATTTTGATATTATTTCACACTATACATACTTACAGCTATGCACTAATCAAAAATAAATAATTTAATATATTATTATATTAATATATTAATAAATAAAAAAAAATAATTAAACGAAACTTTTTATCATTTTAAAGTTAAATTGTAAAATTCAAAAATCAAAAAAAAATCTATTTTCTTCATTTAAAATTGAATAAAGAATAATTTATTTATTTTAAATTCAATAAATGTCGTAAAGCGGGAAAGAATAAGTGTTACTTTTCAAATATTAGTATAAAAATAAAAAAAAATTAATCAATATAGAAAAAAAAATTAATGCATGTATGTTGTTAAAAACATTTATTGAGAAATATAAAAAATACATAAAAAAATTAAATTTAAACATTTATTGTTATTTTTATTATTCATTATCAGAATCATCGGAAGTTGAATACTGATTATCAGATTCTAATTCTTCTTTATCTCCATTATCCATGACTTGTGCGATGTCATCAATTTTCAAGGGTGTTTGGTCCCCAACAAATCCAATTGGTTTAAAAAGATCATCTTCTAAGAGCCAACCACAGTTTTCAGGGCGCAATTTTAAACAATCTTGATCAGTGGCATGAAGCCACATAGAATTGACATAAATCGTTCGTAAAATTTTTTGGGTTAAAGAAGACCAGCATGGTGGCAAATTGTTAGAGTCATAGCTTTTTACATTTTTCAAAAAGTGCTCATTATCTTCTTTTGCGGAATAACTTTTCATAAAAATGCGATACCTGGCGTTATTCACACTAGTGCAATTTTTTACACCATACATATGAGAGGTAAACTCCTGCACAGCCTGCATTTTTTCACTTATGAAAATATCTGCTTCATCTAGTAACGACGCAAATATGATTTGGTATGATTCATTTTTGGAGAACAGTTTTAATGGCCGAACTTTACCTTTCTGATAAAATGCTGCTGTGTAATCACAGCCAGTATACGCATGGAATGCTGGTAGGCTTTGGCATAGTGTTGTTCCTAATTTTTTAGCCAATTCTGTGCAGTTGATGCAATCCAGGTCTTTAGAGTTTTTTTTTTATTTGTTGAACTTGCTATCCAAACTTCTGATAGTTCCAATTTATGTATGTTTCCAAGCAAAATAATCATGACGTCGGTATCGGAAGATTTAATTAAAACCTTTGACCCCGGTGTTACTTTGGATGCATGAAAAATTATCCGAGTATCCGCCTCTTCATGATTACACATGTATTCAACTTCTTCATTTTTGTTCATTCGATTTTGATGCGCTTCATAGGAGTAACAACGATTCTGAACAGTTAGAAAAATTTTTTTATTTTTGATAATTGTAGCTAAATTATCATTTTCCCAATAGACAGATAAAAACTGAACCAAGGCTTCTTTGAATCGGTAATTTTTTAAACTGCGTAAAAAATCTGACGGCCTGTTTTGTTGAGGTCCAGAAATATTAAATGGAACGTCTATCTCTTGACGATTTTGACGTTCTGTATCTTTTATTGATGGCGACAAATAACGATCAAAAACTAAATGCACCTGTGAGGCTGTCGTCGAACAAATTTTTATAAGTATTGATTCAGCAATCTTTTCAAAAGTTTGTGGCATTGAGGCTCCAATTAAATACAGATAGTAAAATCCATCGATTATTTCTACATCAATCTGTGTTGGCTCAGAAACTTCGACGTTTGATTTCAATGCTTTTGCTAATGTTGACTTATCGGTTTTAAACATTCCACCATCATACGAGAAAAGAGCGGGTGGCATCGGTGCCAGTGGAAAAGTTAAACAGAATTCTATATTTATTTTTTTTGTAATACTGACTGCCAATAACCGCCCAAAAATGTCTCGCTCCATCTTCAATAACACTTTCTTATTTTTATCTTTGTTACTTATAACTTTACCGACACATTCTGATGCAAAATTAATAATTTTATTCCGAGATATGGGCTTTTCAAATCTTCCAGGAACTGAGCAGCATTCGGAAATAAAATTTAATTTTTGTCGATTACCTTCGTCTTTAATATTTAGTAGAAAACTGGCAACATCATCTGACGCAGCTCTGCCTGTTGAGATATTGAATAAAACATTTTTGTCAATATTATCATCGAATGGATTCATCGTATTATTTATTGCCTGAATTATACTTTTGAGACTTTTTTGATCTTTGTTGATTCTGTTTTTCTGTAAACAATATGATGTATCATCTTTTTTTGACAGGCCAATATTTTCTTTTACAGTGGTTAAAATTTTAGTTCTCATGCTGTGATTTAGAGCCTATCGTTGTCGAGCTGATATTGCTTCCACCGCAAGATTGTTTGTTAATTCATTGCTAGCATCAGCGTTTATTGTTTGCTCCAGTGTTAAATCAACGGGTGATCTCGAAAAAGTCGCTGCAGTACGCCGGACTCCGAATGCTCCTCGTCGAAATTCTGATACCAAAGGCGAATTTTCCGTGTACAGTCTGATCAAATTGCTGACATATAAAAGTCCCCACCTGCAATAGTTCGGTTGGTTAAGTCCAAAGAATAAATCACAAATGTTGAAAATTGAATCAATGTACAACTCAATGTTACATGTGCGTATACTTCTTGAAAAACGAAGAAATAAATTAACAAATTCGCTGTATAAATAATAGTATTGAGCTGTTTTCCCTTCATCACCAGCTAAAGTTTGTCTGCAGAACTCTTTATACCCTTCAACTAATAAATTTAAAGTCTGTGGTAATTCTATAGCATCATTAACGTTCGATACTGCTGTATTAAATAATGCGGTTTCCCTTGTTGTCTGTAATAAATTTTCCAACATTTCCAAAGATACATTTGTTGTTGATAAATACTGTTGAAAGTGTAGCGTTTGTAAAGCAGCAGCAGTTAGCGGATGTAAACGCTTGCATCGGTTAAAATGCTTACTATCCAAAAAGCTGTTAGTCGAACCACTAGCTAATACTTCAGCTTGAACAAGAATTTCAACCAACCCGCAGGTATCTATGAATTTCCCTATAGCTTTGAAAAATGCCATCTGCATATGAAACGCACCCAAATTGATAAAATTATTATCAAATTTGGGATGCTCTTTCTCCTGGATTTGCATTGCCATTTTAGCAATAGCTAAATCATACGTTACAATAATCTGATCTTGGTTACATTGTTCTGCAATTTCCTTGGCCATGATCAGTGTTTCGTTTACTACAGCATACGAGGTAGGAGAGGAGTTAATAGGTGAAAGATATTCTATTTTCTGGATTTCACTGAGATCGGTTGATATTGTACAGTTAAAACCTAACCACGAGGGAATTGAATCTTGACCAAGTAACGACATAACCCATAAAATATCTTTACTTTTTGCTATTTCTGTTGCGCCTTTGCAAATTTCAACTGTGTTAGTGATTGAATCCACTTCAAGCATCTTCATAGCAACTGTCGGTTTGTAGTACGAAGCTCGAATATCTCGTGAGATTCCAACGAATCGTCTTCTTTTTCGCGAAGGCTCGTGATCTTCTTCGTTGTCATGAAGCTCAGGTGTTGAAGCTCTCATCGGTTCAAGCTCCAAATCTTCGTTTTGGGAATTGCAAAATTGGTAAACAATTCCAACTGTGTCATGCATGGTATCTTTTCCTGAATTCGTGTCTACAAAGCGATCAAAATTGTCGAAAGCTACATGAGTGCTACAGTTATTTGTTGTGCTGAGTCCGGGTGGTAGAACTTTGCTGTTTTGAACCGAAGTATATGTCATTTCTGTCTCAAGTTCTTCTGCTAAATTATAAGAAATTGTATGACCATATTTATTGAGCATAGTAATAACCTGACGAGAATTAGTTAATGATTTTAATGCTAAACCAAGTGTTAAATTTTTTGCGGGTTTACATGTGCCTTTAGTGACTGCGTAAATTATATCACTGCAAATTGATATAACTTGTGTTGTAGTCTGGGTTGAGTTTTTCTCGGAAAAGTGAGGACCTTTAATAAGATTACACATAAAATCAAATAATAATGGTGGGATTTCACATTCCCCGCGAATGACGTCTTCTGCTGTGAGGCGTTTAGGCAATGGCTTCGGTTCAATTTTTTTGATACAGTTTCTTAAGTGAAAAGAAACATCATCGAATTTCTCTTCGTTTTTTTTCTCCAGAAATTTTGTATTATTAGCCATAATTGAAACGTCGATGTCTGCTTTATATATTATTTTTTGATTTCGCGGACCGTCCGATGCCTCAATTATTAAAGTATCACCAAATTTGTTAAAAACTTTTTTTTCCAACATTTCAGATCTGTAATCCTCAATATCAACGAGGTCGATTGTATTTTTTCCAAATTCTAATAACAGAGCTTGATATCTTAAAAATATTTGAGAGAAGTACATTATTCTATTATTTTCAATTATTTCATTTGAAATAAAATCGGCAATACATTCAAAAGCTTGTTTATGCAGGTTTCGATAGGTATGCCAACTGGACTCTGAATGATCATCATGACTTCGTTTTTCTTTCGTTAAAAAAGCAGCGTAACAGGGTTTATGATAAGCAATCGGTAGTTTCTTCAGCTGTAAAAGAATCTCACGATCATTTATACTTTCTGCTACATTTTTTATTTTTTCACACAACTCATTACTCGACGAAATAGTTAGATTTATGATTCGCTTTCCTGATTTTTTCTGTTTCTGTTTGCAAAATATACAACAGACAGTTTGGCCAGCAGATGTAGAAGTTGATGGCATCTGAAATGAATAGAAAATTTTAAAGTTTCTAGTTTACGATTATTAGATGTCTAAGAATGAAAAAGAAATTTGTTATCAATTAAGAAAAAATAATTAATTCAGCAAAAGTAAAATATATAACATAGATAGAGTAATTTATATTGTAAGAGCTATCAATTCTGTTCTTCAAAAATATTTGAATGATTTAAGAGCAAATAATAAATCATTACCTCGTTCGAATCCTCCGAATTTGCATTATTTTTTGTATTATTTTCGTCATCTTCAAGAGCTGTTGTCCCTGGAGCTTCATTACCACTCGAATCAAGACTTCTTGAAGTTGTTTGGAGCTACAAAAATTAAATAAAAATAGTTATATAATGAGAATGAAAATTTCAATATTTTTAAATCAATTCAATGAACATAACTTTTACAAAAATCAAATATATAGCAATAACAAACTCTTTAAATTTTAATGATACTGAGGTTAGCTGTCAAAGGTAAATTTAGAAAATTTTTTATAAAAAAATCAATTACAATAAAGAAATGCTTTTAAAAACTTTCACTTGTAATTTTTATTAATTGTCACATGTGGAATTTTTTATTAAATTTTTTTTTCAAATAATTTTATTGACATAAAATTCTAAAGAAATTTGTAATGTCTGTTAACTTCAGTGTCGTAAATTTTAAAATATGCAGCAAAATTAAAAAAAAAAGTTTACATTCACTAAAGTGACATATTTGAAATTGAATGAATGGTTTTTTTTTTTAGTATTAATCGATATGAAAAAAATATTGAAAATTAGGTTAACCGACATTTAAAAATTTTTAGAAATTTTTTTATTGAAAAAAAGATTACAAAAAAATTTTTAAAAAATGTCACTAATAAAAAAGTTGAAAAACTGTAAGTGAAAATTTTTAAAAATATTTTTTTGTTTTAATTTTATTATTAAAAAAAACAAATAATTGAAAATGTCAGCTAACTTTAGTATCATAAAAAAATAACTAATTGTAAATTTTTAATTTGTATAACCAAAAATTTTTACTTACTTCATAATTTTTTACAAAATTTTCGAACTCTTCTTTATATTTTTTTTTTATTACTGTAACTTTGTTGTAACACGAGTAATGATAACCAACAACATCCACCGATTCTTTGCTTAATTCAATATCTCCATACTTAAAACAACGTTCTTGACGGAAAGCCAATTTTAAATAACATGTTTTGAATGAATGTTCATTAAAGTCAATAATTTGTTTTTTTTCACCACACAAAAAACACTTTTTACTCATTTTTAAAATCACAATTCTTGAAAATTAATGTTATTTAGCACGTGTTGTCATTAAGAAATGATTTCCGACTCCGACTATACACGAGCATGCGCACTTGGATATATATTCAACGGTCGGGTAGCGAGCAGCTGCTATGTTGTGTCCTGTTCTATCACACGGACCTCGGGCGCTCTACTTTCTCTGTCGCACCCATCAATGTGGTTAAAATTTTGAAAGTTTTTAGCCTGGCAAGTGTACTTTAAGTACGATTTTTCGCAGGCAAGTATATATGACTGATTTTGGAATAAAATAATCTAAAATTTGAGATAACTTTCGATAAGTTATCAGATCGATGGAGTCACCTATTTTGACTTACCTGTTTATACCTGCTTGCCAGGTAGTTATACACTGAAATGAGTAGGCAAGCATATCGAGGCATATTCTGTATATTAAAAACTATCAGTAAAACAAATTTCATTTGGTTATCAAAAGTATGAAGGTGATAAAAAAAAATCGATAAAAATTAATTTAATTAAAAATAGCCATGAGCACTTTTCGATAGGCAAGCAATTTTAGGCATATTTGTTTATAAAAAATATTTAATAAAAAATACGTCTCATCTGGTTATCAGATCGGTGAAGGACGATCTCCCACGGGCTCTTAGACTATAACAGGAGCATCAAATACGAAAGAAGATACAGAAACAACAGCTTGTGACATTGTTTTGAGTGATTGCAGTATGGTGAATTAGTCAACTATCCAGTATTGTTTCCAATCTGGGGTAGTTGTGATTGATAAATGTTTTCAATCCTATTTTCAATTTAGTATAACTTCTGATACATTTTAGTGACGGCGGTAAAGAATTGTAGAGTTTTGGTCCAATGTATGTAATACATTTTTGACTGTGAGTGAGTCGGCATCGTGGAACCTTTGCAATCTGAGAAATGTGTAAACGAGTATTATATAAATTCTGACAAATGAACTCGTAACACTGGCTGTCCATAATATACAACGGAAAGTATACAGTTTGTTTACACTATATATTCCACTCTCTTCATATAATGCTTGAGTATCATAGCATTTATTCTTTTTGAACATAATTTTTATGAGTGAGTTTTGGTTCATTTCTTAATTACGTAAGGAAGATTTGAATATTCCTCCCCATATTATTAGACAATACCGTAAAATAGACTCGGCCAGGGCATCATATACAGTAAGCAACATTTTTATACTGACTATACTTCTGAGTTGATGAAATTTGTAAGTGAGCCTACGTAATCTTTTCACCGTATAGTCAATATGATCATTCCAACGAAGGCACTGATCTACTAGGACCCCTAAGTATTTTAATGTATGTATCAGTTTTTTCTATGAAGGGACAAGTGCAAGAGAGTCTATCGTTTTGGCAATTAAGTTTATGGATTTCAATCTCTGTAATAGTGGGCTGATCCTTTTTTGTTGAGGAGAATGCAATAAATTTAGTTTTTTTGACGTTACCACTCAATAATTTATTACTTAGTCAGTGGAAAATTATACTTATACCTACCTCATCCTTTCTATGAGCTTCTTCCCAAGTGGTCCCGACAAAAGTTAATGCTGTATCATCCGCAAAAGAAGTTATATTACCTTCGATGTCCCTCACTGAAAAAATATTATTCATGTATATTAGAAATAAGATAGGGCCAAGCACTATTCCTTGAGGTACGCCCCTGGTTATTAATAGAGGTTCACTAATTGAATCATTTATTTTTACTCTCTGAATCCTATTAGACAAATAATCCTCAAAAATTTTCAACTCCACTCCTCTTATACCCGAATCATGTGAACGCTGAAGAAGTATAATGTTTTTAATCGACCTTTATTGGTTTGATACCTTCCACAATCTGAAAAATATAAAAATTATAATGGAGAACTTTATACAAGTGTAGAAGGGCTAACTTTTAAGTTTACACCGATAAGTTACTGCGTAAAAATCAAAGTATTTTTCACAAAGAAAAATCTTCTATTTATCAGATAACGTAAAAGATAAATATTTTTTCTAAATAATTTTTTTTGATGGGCAAAATTGTTAAATACGACAAGTTACTGATAAATAGAAGATTTTTCTTTGTAAAAAATAGTTTGATTTTACGCAGTAACTTATCGGGGTAAACTAAAAAGTTTGCCCTTCTACACTTGTAAAAAGTTCTCCATTATAATTTTTATATTTTTCAGATTGTGGAAGGTAACAAATACCCAAAAAAAGGTCGATAAAAAACTGATTTTTCCTCCACAAAAATGACTTTTGTTGAATATTTAAGTATATTGTGATCCACCTTGTCAAAGGCCTTAGCTAAATTTAAAAAAACAGTGATAGTTTTGTCTTGATTTTGAAAAGAATTGTTAACTAAAATAACTACTTCAAAGATGGCTTTTTCAGTGGACCTGTTTTCTCTAAAACCAAATTGACATTGAGAAAAAAAATTATTATTTTCTAAGAAATGCACCACTTTTTTTAAATAAATGTTTGCAAAATTATTTATGAGTGTTATAGGTCTATAATTAGTTACAAGTTTTTCATCCCCAGACTCAAAAATTGATACTGCAATTGAATCTTTGAAGGAGGCTGGTATTTCTCCTACTACGATTAAATTCAATATATGACAGAGGAATGGTACAATATATTCGTTGGATATTATGGTTTTGGGTAATCAACTCATTCAGTCAGTCATTCAAGATGATCACTTGGTGAAGATGATCACTTGGTGATCGAAACACGTGTATAGTGTACAAATTGAACTGTGGAAGCTGTCACAAATGCTATGTTGGTCAAACTGGACGGTATCTTAAAACACGAGTTTCAGAACACATGCGAGACTAAGAAACTGAATATAAAACACCCCACAGCTTTGATCGTTGATGTTCAACTATATTTATTCAAATGACTTTTGAGCGAATTGATACATATCCTCTAATGCGATAGTATTAACACTAGGAAAGATGTCGATGGCCTTAATACTGCATATTTCAATTTCATAAGTGAAATATCGAAATCATTTACCCTTTTTTCATTTTTTTCTTTCTGCAATTGATTAAAAAACAGACACCACCTAATCAGAATCACAGATGAAGCCATCCGTTTGTTTCATGTCGTTTTGTATTGGTGTTGTCTAGGAAATTTGATTGTTTGCTATGTTTTTTATTTTTTTAAATATGTATCTAATATGTCTGATGGTTTTTCGAAATAATAATATTATCAATACGAAAAAACTACTTTTCGGTGAGTGATTGTGGAAGGTATGCTTATGAAAATTCATTGTTACAGAGCACTGAAAAAGAATGTATTTGAATTCGAAACGTCGGCAAGAAAACAATTGTTTATTTAAAGAAAAAATTGATCCTGTTACCCAACCAATCACACCAATACTCCTAATTATTTTTCCTTCTTCACTTGATAATTCATCGTCTCTATAAACCTCTCCAACGTTGAGTTAAGTTGAACAAAGTAGAGTAGGAAATCTTTGATTGCAAAAATGACTGAGTTTTTCCGACAGTTTGACAGTTTTTTAGACTTCGTCGGAGTGGAACAAAGACGCTTTCTGTCGTCAACAAAAAACAAGCTGCTGATTTCGTCGGAACGTTTAACGTAATTGTTTCGGATGGGCTCCTTGTGTCGGACGCAAAAAGATAATTGAACGTTTCCGTGGCAACATTTTTAATTTTTGTTCATTCTGTGACGGCTGGAAGGGTCGACATTTGATTACTTTTCGTTCATTTCAATGCGAATATTGATATTGAAATTGTTTCGTTAGTGAGAGATATCAAGGAATATTGAAACACAAAAAATATCGATGGGAGGTCTGAATGGTGCATTCTTATTAATATCAGAATTCCGAATGATTCTTCTCAGAAAAGGAACAATTGAAGATTTGTAATTTTGTGATTCAGAAAAAGATCGTGTGCGGGAAGAATCTTTGATTCTAAGCGGTTTTATTTCTTCAGTATTTCTTACACTCAGTACATATTCCAGAATAAGGTCACAAATATAAATAAAACTAATTAATACAGTTTATTGTATGATTTTCACTATGAAAGGTTTTACAAAAACCGCGACATGTGTTTCGCTATAGAATAGCTTTGTCAAGCGTCAATTACTAGTAACTTCTAAATTACATCTACTTTATACTCTTATATATAACCTACTTGTATGCCTACTTTCTGATGAATGAATCTACCTGTAAAAGTCATGTATGAATTCATTAACTATATGAATAAATTAAATATTTCGAAAGTACCGTAAATATACTTAACTATTCTAACCTGGAAATGAACAGATTCAATAATGGCGAATTATTCAGTTCAGTTTGATTGTTCATAAGATATTGACAGTTATTGAATTTGTTTATTTCCATTTCGGAAATTATTTTTGTGTTCCTTCATACGGACTTTGGACGTTCTTCCAATTTGAACTATACAGGGTGTAACATAAGTACATTAAAATGTTCAAGTGACGTATTCCTGACACAATTTTAAGAAAAAAAGTCTATATGAGAAAATAACTCTTGCAAAAAATAAGTTATTTGCACGAAATTCGATACCCGTAGTTTTTTTGACGTGGAAAATCATAATTTCGTATTAATTTCTATGTATAAGTATAAAAATTGGTGGAATGACACTGTTCAAAAAGCTACCCGAGCTAGGGATATTAGTTATCAGGCATATATTTTTAACAAATCTCCTTCAAATCTAAAGAAATACAAACAGACAAGAAATTTAGTAGTTAAAGTAATTCGACGAGAAAAAAGTAAATACTATGAACAACAAATTGAAAATAACAAACAAAATTCTGTTAAATTGTGGAAGATATTGAAGGAAATGACACCTAAAAATAATAGAACTTAGATTCACGGAGATTGAGGTGAGTGAAAATCAAGTTGTGAAAGATATATGTGAAATGCCCGAGGTTTTAAACAAATATTACGTTGACAGTATCAAAGAAATAGTCAACAATATAGATTATATTGGTCCAGATTTTCCTATTGTGAATAGAACTAACAATATCTACTTAAAAAGTTTTAAATTAATTAACAGAGATACTTTAAAGGAAATTATTTTTGAAATGGCAAATAAAGGAAGTCCTGATGATATAAATGCAGAATTTTTAAAAAATTGTTTTGATAATGTTGCAATGCCCTTAATTAATGTCATAAATACTTCAATAGAAACCAGTACCATTCCATCAATCTTAAAAATTTCAACTATAACACCAATTGCTAAAGTTGCTCATTCGAATAAGGCATCTGATCTTAGACCAATCAATATGCTCTGTACTATTGAGAAAGTATTGGAAAAAGTAGTCTATAGGCAACTTGTTGAATATTTAGAAGAAAATAGTTTGTTAAATAGTGTACAGTCAGGATTTAGGGGCAAACACAGTTGCGAAACAGCACTGCAGTATGTTTTAGATGAGTGAGAACTAAACCAAAATAATAAATTAATCACAGGTGCTGTTTTTTTAGATCTTCAGAGGGCATTTGAAACTGTTAACCGCTCTTTACTTATTAGAAAACTAGAAAGCTTTGGTATTATTGATGATGCTTTAAAATGGATGATGGAATATTTAGATAATAGAAAACAGAAATTAAAATTGAATAACATTTTATCTTCAGAAATTATAAACGAGTGTGGTGTACCGCAAGGTAGCGTGTTAGGTCCTCTTCTATTTTTATTGTATATCGATGATATTTCATTTATAATTGATAGATGCTTTGTTCATCTGTTTGCAGATGATACTTTAATATATTATGCATCAAATGATCTGCTTGATATAATGTATGTAATAAATGAGACACTTAAATCTGTATATAACTGGTGCTGCTTCAACTCGTTAAAAATTAATAAAAATAAAATAAAATTCATGATTATAGGAAATGACAAGCAGTACCATGGCTTCAAAAAATATAATTACAATATTAAAATATCAAATGATAAAATTGAGTTAGTAAGAAAAATGAAATATTTGGGTGTAATTGTAGATAATAGAATGTTTTTTAAGGAACATGCTTCATATATTATTAAAACAATAACTTCCAAAATTAATTACTCAAGTAGGCAATCTAAGCACTTGAACCAATGGTCGCTTTTACTTTTGTATAATAGCTTGATTTTACCTCATTTTACTTATTGTGGAACCATCTTGTACTTACTAAACCAAAATGAAATTGGAAGACTTCAGAAACTTCAAAATAGAGGAATGAGAGTAATATTATCTTGTGATAGAAGAACACATATAACATTAATGTTGAATACATTAAAATGGTTATCAGTAAAAAATTACTTTCGTTATTTAGCATTAATATTTATTTTTAAAATTAAAACTGGTGATGTTCCTGTATATCTACATGACAAATTAAAGTATAACTTTGAATATCATGAATACAATACAAGAAGTCGCAATAACTTTCATATACGTCAGACTAGTAATGTCAATTCAAATAATACAGTTTTCATTGAAGGAGTTCCAGCATTCAACGAACTACCGGAGGATATTAAGAATGCTACCTCTCTAAATATATTTAAAAGAAAATTAAAAGTGCACCTTTTAGTCCTACAAAGTGTTTAGTATAGGAACCTGCTAATACAGTTTTTTTTCTTCTTTTTATTTTATTTATTGTGCTGTTTTTATTTACATGTTTCAATGTACATGATTTTAAATTTTAAATTTTAATTGTGACATTTAAATTTTTAACCTAGATTAAGACTAATATTGTAACTGCATTAGCTTGTGCTAAATAAACGATACATATATATATATGTAACATCTGGAGGGCGCTGCGTACGCTGTCATTATTTATTTCAAATTGCCTTAACTTTTCTGACAGTGAACTTTTGGTACTTTTCATGAAAAAATCTAATTCCCACACCTTTTCCAAGTAAAAAAAGTGCACCTCCTCAACAACGCTGGAGGTAATCGTTTTCGAGATATTTACAATTTTCTATATCGATGCATATTACTTAGCTCCTAGGGCGCTAAGTGAAGTTGCTGAGAACATTACAAAAACTGAGTATGTGGTGGATCTCGTCAAAATGAACAACTTTTTCCTATAAAATGTTCAACGAAGAATGATTCGTTTTCGAAATTTTCCAAAACATGGTAGGTTTTTGTCATAAGTTTTTTGCAATTTTAGTTATTTTCATCAAACTTTATACGCAGTATACCCGTACAGACTTCTTCTAAATTGATCATTATCAAACTGCTTATTCAATCTAAATAAAAAAAATATGTCAGGTTTAATTATTCAATTAGAAAGTGCTTCATTTCGGAGTTTATAAAAAAAACAATTCGGAGAAGTACTATGTTTAATGTTTAAAGTGACGACTCCCAACAGTAATACAAGCTTCTGCTCTTCTCATCAAAGAATTCTGCACCTGTTGAAAAATGCCCGGAGTGTTTCTTATTGTTTCGTAGTAAGCTATGATGCGATCCCTCAACATTTCCTCGTTTTCAATGGGGCTAGCATAAACTAGTTATTTTAGGTATTCCCAAAAGAAAAAATCGACGGGATTGAGGTCCGGTGACCTCGAGGGCCAATGCTCAGTGCCTCCTCTTCCTATCCATCGTTGGGGATATGCTACGTCTAAAAAATCACACTAAAATGAGCAAGAGCTCCATCGTGCATAAACCAAGAGTGACTTCGGAGACCAATGGGAACATCTTCCATAAGTTGGGGAAGCTCGTGTTCCAAAAAATGTAGGTAAGCATGTCCATTCAAACGTGAGGGGAGAAAATAGGGCCCAATTAAATAATCCCCAATTATGCCTACCCATACATTAAAAGAGAATCTGTCTTGGAAATGAGTTTGCGTTATCGCATGTCTGTTATCTTTCGCCCAGATGTGGTTGTTATGGAAGTTCATGATATTATTTTTTGAAAAATTAGCCACATCTGTGAAGAGAATTTTTTATAAAATTTGCGGATGTTGTTCGTCTTTTCTTTGAAGCCATTGAGCAAATACGATACGTGGTTGAAAATCACGTAGCGTAAGTGCCTGGACACGCTGACTATGATAAGGATATAATTGCTGTTCCTTCAAAATTCTGTTAACTGTCATGTGACTCACATTTAAAGTTTGACCAATTTTTCTTGTATTTGTCGCTGGATGTTCACTAATTTCTTCGAAAACCGCCTCCTCCCATTATACAGTTCTTGTAGTCCGTGGCCGTTCTACTGCAGAATTTGTTTCAAAGCTCCCAGATTCGGAAAGTCGCCGAAAAAGATTCGCAAATGTCGCTGCACAAGGAGTCACGCGTTGGGGATACCTTTCCTGATAGATGCGTCTGGCCTCGCTTGAATTTCCGTCAGCCAAGCCGTATGCAAAAACCATATCAGCCATTTCAGCATTCGTAAAGTCGGGCATGGTATCAAAAAATCACTTCATAAACTCTGAACTGTGAATTTGTCAATTGATAGTTAAAAATGTGACAGCGAACTTTTATTTTTATAAACAAACTTTCATAGCCTACTCGATTCAATTAACTTGATTTGCAAGCAGAGAGTGAAATCTAATTTGGCTCTAAAGTAATATGCATCGATATAGAAAATTGTAAATATCTCGAAAACGATCACCTACAGCGTTTTTGAGGAAATGTACCTTTTTTACTTGGAAAAGGTGTGGGAGTTAGGTTTTGTTATGAAAAGTACCAAAAGTTCACTGTCAAAAAAGTTAGGGCATTTGAAGTAAATAATGACAGCGTACGCAGCGCCCTCTGAATGTTACATGAAAATTAATACAAAATTATGATTTCCCACGCCAAAAAAAACCCGGGTACCGAATTTCGTTCAAATAACTTATTTTTTGCAAGAGTTATTATCAAAAAGCGAACAAAAAAATTCAATTTCAAACAAAGCATTTTCGGACACAAGTTCATATCGACTATTTTTCTTAAAATTGTCTCAGGAATACGTCACTTGAATATTTTAACGTACTTATGTTACACCCTGTATAAAATATCGGACATGACCCACATGATAACTGAACTTTCAAATATTTGTAGTGGGTTGGCCCAAGTAGGCTGAGGTTCTATAATTTTCATCCTCTTCTTTCAAATTTGGTAAACTTCCTTCAGAGTTTTGCTGTATAACTTTCTCGATAATAAGGAATGTATTAGACTACTATCGTTATCGTTGTTGCCGGCTATTTGTTTCATTTTGTTCAGTTCTTTATTTGAATTCGCCTCTGACAAGGGAACATTTATCAGTCTGTGGATCATACTGTTGAATGCTGATACGGTTGGATATACGAATTATGAATGATAATACCTGTATGTGCTGATTAACGATAAATTGAAAAATCGTGTTTGTTGTTAACTTGTGTTATTGTCAAGTCCAAAAAAATCATAGAGTCGTCTTTTTCCATCCTCATGATGAATATGATAGAGAGAACTGATGAAATTCAAAAACTTAGTCAACTGTCTGTTCGTTCCTGTCAAACATACCAGGATATAATCCACATATCTATACCAATACACGAAACCAGTGGGTTACTGTGTATTTTTCCCACCAAATTATCCATGGAAATTTCTGCCGGAATGGGACTAAGTGGGTTTTCCATTATGAGACCTTTGCAATTCAATTACAAATTTAATTTCTCGGCGCAAAGACGAACTTCTGTCCCTGTTCATGATGTAAACAGTTGGTCAAAAATGCTACAGCTGATCCAGATCAAAACTTGCCAACATTCTACCGAGAGAGTTGAGAGAGGTGATTCTAGACAAACTTTTCAGAAAAAGATTGAAAAAGTTCATATCAAATTACCCCCGAATTTTCTTTAGATGTTGCTCAATATATCAGCTAACAATGATTCTGATCCTATATATTACTCTGATCCTTTATATCATTCTGTTCCTATATATTATAATTTATTTGTATTTCATTCATTGTTATTCCAGTTCCTCATTCTTATTTTTACTGCAACATTGTTCATTTTTTAACTCGCCCCTTTAACAATATTGTTTTGCGTTAACATAATACATACCACAGCTGTACCTATCAAAATTGTCATGCATGCACCATCAATACTATGATTATAAATTATTTGTTTCATTTCTTGGATAGTACTGTATATCGCATATCAATAGTTATTTCGCAGATAGAACCCCCAACCCTTTATGTGTCCACTATTTATATTTCATCAATCTGTTATGTGTTATACATGTCTGTGAATAAATAAATATTATGTAATTAACGAATTCATTGCAATTGATTCAATATCCTACCATCCATTTAATTGTTAATAATTATATAAATGATAATGAAAGATTATATAATTTCACATTATTTGTTCGGAGTCGTAGCGATGTCGTTACGTTTTCATTTTCAATTAATTTGTGAACTAATTTGGATGCACGTGTCAAGTCATATTGACGGCGTTTGCCATGTGGGCCGATGTATGTTCATTATAATCTGTTCTCTGTAAAAGTTGTCTTTTCAGTTATCTGGTGTTATGGTGAATTCATTTCAGGGGATAAACTTGGTATACAGATGCTCAAAGACCGATAAGAAGAAGTGAGGGCAGGTATATACGGAGGCAGAACAAAGACGAGAATCGCACTCAGCCTCGGACATAATGCAACTGTGTTCCAGGCAGAAGTAGCGGTCATCGAACACTGTATTGGGGAAATAAACAGGCAGAAGGTCACAAACCATTGCCATTTTCTCCGACAGCCGGGCGAAAATTAAAGCGCTCAGCTCATTTCAACTCTTCTCAAGACTAAGGAGCTAAGTACCCAAAATAGGTCACTCTAGCTTGGATACCCGGACATGACGCTCACTAGGGCTATGAGGAGGCTGATGTTCTAGCCTGTGAATGCGCATCCAAGGTTATGATTTGACCCAGAACCCTTCTGCGGGGTAACTAAAGCATGTATAAAGTCATCCATAAACTCATGGATGCAAGCCGAATCGATTGATTGGTGGAATAAGCTCGCAGGAATGAGGCAGGCGAAAAAGTTCATAAAGAAACCATCACCCAGATTCACGGAAGACCTGCTAAACCACAACCATAAGGGTAGTGGTGGGTTTACTAACGGGGCATAGGCGGCTCAGGAAATATTTGAGCTACATGGGTCTGACAGAAGAAACCCAATGCAGTCAAGAAGAGAAAGAAACAGCACTACATGTGCTCTGTGAATGCGAAGCGATAGCAAGGATGAGACACGCAATATGCGGGGAAGGAAAACCAAAGGTTGCCAGCTATATGAAGGGGTCAGTGTCAAGGCTATGAAGTCTCATCAAAGAGATCAAGCTAGACGATGAGCTCTAACAAGCAAGGAGCATCACAGTAGATCTGACAAGGTCGTAGTGAATCAGACCATGGGCTAGCTCCCCGACAATCTCATCTAAACTAATCTAGAGATGTTGTGATGAAATAAGGCTACACTCGTGACTATGAGTTTCACTTAGAATTTGCTTGGCACCACGATATTTTCGTGTTCATCTTTGTTTGTTCATCTTTCTTTGTTCATCTCTTCAAGCAACTTTTGATATCTCCATTAGGTTGTGCTTTAAAAATGATGCCAAATGACATGCATATGACCGATCAAGTGATTTTTCTTCCCAGTCCAATTTGACATTTTTTCCAAAAAATGTTCAGAAAAGCAGTTATTGCTCGAAATTTCGAAAATCGGTAAAGAGAAAAGATGATTGTTTTTTCATTTTTACCCATATACCAATTTTTAGCTCTCTAGTACAAATTTAGTTTTTTTACAGTTATTTCCCCTTGAAACCAAAAAGAAAAATACAAGCGCATATCGAAGTCCCTTTTTTTTAATGTATTGATAAATTTCGGTTTATGAGGCGTGAATTTATTTTTGTGTAAAATACGTCGTACACTCTCTCGGTTAACATCTGTTCTATCTGCAATATCTTGAATACTTGTTTTTTTATGTTCTACGACATATTTTAAATTCCACTTCTTCAGTTTGTCTAGAAGGCTGATGTGCTTTTCTAAAATTACTCTCAACCGAGCCAGTTGATTTAAACTTAGCTATTATCCTACTAACTATTGACTGATGAATATTTCTTGCAGGATGTCTGGCATTGAAAATATCAGCTACTTGTCGGTGACCGGTATTCTCGCCGCATATTAAAAGATTTCAATGTTCTCTTGAAGATTCAGCATTTTTAACAGCACACTATGCTGTATCTTGTTAAACTTCAGTGATGAATAAACATATTCATCTATCTATCTATCTAGGCAACGAATAAACTATTTTAAATCTAAAACTGATAAACACTATTTTGGGTTATTCAACAAATGTCATATGACAATAAAATATTTTGCTTATTCAGTTCAGTTCAATTGTTTCTACAGTACCCTTAGTTTAATTTCGTTGTAATTTTTCGTAATTAGTAAATCAAAGTTTAACTGTTTGAAAAGTGCAGTAAAGAATAAATTATTGACTTTTCATTGATATTGTTTTTTAATTATGCTTATGTATCAAGCTATTTCGCAAAAAATAGAAATAAAGTGAAATATTTATCTGTTTTTAAAAACTGTATCATCTTTGCATCATTTTTGGCATAATTTTTTCTGGTGTTTTAAATTTTTGCGAAATAAGTTGTATTTAGAATTGCAATTGGTAATAAAAATGCGTTGGAAAGATAAGCTAGGCATAAAGCACTAACTTTGTTGAGGTTTGGGTAAATTTGAGAAATCGGCAAATGTCAAATTTTCGAAAAACCGTTAAAAAGTAAATTTGTACTAGAGAGCTAAAAATTGGTATATGGGTAAAAATGAAAAAACAATCATCTTTTCTCTTTACCGATTTTCGAAATTTCGAGCAACAACTACTTTTCAGAACATTTTTTGGAAAAAATGTCAAATTTGACAGGGAAGAAAAATCACTTGATCGGTCATATGCATGTCATTTGGCATCATTTTCAAAGCACAACCTAATGGAGATATCAAAAGCTGCTTGAAGAGATGAACAAAGAAAAATCCCATTTGATGCGGACTTTATGTGTGACACTGTATATGAAACACATTCAATTTCATTAGTTTCATGTTGAGAGAGTAACAGTAGTTATTTGAAAAAATGCAAGAATTTTTGAAAGATCAGACATTGGCAGTGTGTTTCTTTCAGGTACAGTGAATATTAAAATATACTTTGTCATCTGGTAACCGATTGGTTACTGATTCTACTCATTGAACCAGAGCTCTGCATGATCTATACATCTTTCTGAAGAAATCATTTTGGTATTAATTCATCTATTCCTTCCTCTAACAGTTTTGTATGAAGATGGAGGAGTAGAAAGCCGAAACCTTCTTTCAATTAAAGTAGCTATTGTGACTATGATTTCGATTCCTGCTCTGGGATTCGATGGAAAACTGTGTCATATGGATTGCTTATTGCTTTCTTTCGCACAGGTCCCCTTTTGCAAGTCTCCTCATTCTTAGATGGAAAAAAACTCTTGGTTTCATAGAAGATTATAGATGGAAAAATCATTTCAACCAATTTACAAACCCCTTAACGCTATTAAAAAGTCGAATTTTGTGCTTCAACAAAGAATAATGGGTTTGCTACATTTTATGTCGAAATTACATCATGAAGAGGATCAATGTCATTATATGAAACTATGGTTAGACTCCAAAATAACTTTACATACAGGAAATTAACCTATTCGCGGGATATCTCATGCAACTTCGGCATGTCTACTCCAGAACTCATTTTCTTTGGTGATTCCAGTATACTATCTGTGATAAAAAGGGCTAGCATGAGAAAATCGACTGTATGAAATTCAAAGTTGCTCAAATGAGAAAAAAGTTGTCTATTTTGGAATTCATTCGAAACGTTTCCAAAGTCATGAAAATATCGATTTGCTCCAAAGTATTTCGAGAAAAATCTGAATTACTTGTGATGCACTGATTGGAACCTCAGCTGTAGTAATGAATATTATCGAGGTATTTTCACAACACCAAACCGTTATTTCAACACCTTGATACGTGTTTCGATCACCAAGTGATCATCTCCAAGAGGAAGATTAAAGTCCTCTTCTCTTGAAGATGATCACTCGGTGATCGCAACACGTATTGAGGTGTTGAAATAACGGTTTGGTGTTGGGAAAAAACTCCAGTAATATTCCAATCTGAATTACCAAATTTGTATTGAATTTTTCTCTATCGTTAACTGTAAAGATTAAAAAAAAAACAGAAACACTTCCTCGTTGCCACGTTTCAAGTTGACGTTTACAGATTTTCAATCTGACATTTTCATGGAATGGAATGGAATGGAAAACAGAATCATCCAGTATAAATCAGTATTTTGGCAATGATTCCACTGAGAAATTACACATCGACATTTTCAAAATTCCACGAAATGAGCAAGTTCTTCATACTGTAACTCAATTTGTATCTCTTGCGGTTTCAGATTATTTTCATGATGATCCCACTCTCTACATTGTATATAAAGATATCATTACTATTTGGTTATATTTTCCTGAATCGATTCATCTGCTTTTTAATCGCAACCAATTGCTTTCATGATTGTTTCGGTTTTCGAATTGTGGTTTGTCATCATTTAATTGGTCAGCTGAGGTCATGCTGATAGCATCACCCCACAATCAACCCTCATAAAGGGATCACTGTATGCTGCGGTCGTAAAATAAAATAGACTGTATTGGAGTTGATTGTTCGTGAAAGTGTGGTAATGAGCGGATCACAATTGATTTCCAAAGAGAGGTAAACAAAGGTCAGCAATAACCAATAGCTGATAGCTTGTCTCCTACATTCACGATTCTCATTGTGTTTAAATAGGGTTGGATAACTTTCATGGAGTTTTCAGTAGCAAATGCAATACAGATTTCAACAATTTTGTTCAGATATATTCTTGTGAGTTTTATCTCTCTTGCATATTGCAAGCAAATGAAAGTGTTGAGTGAGAAAAATCAGGTGTATTATAAAAAAGTGTTGAAGAATGAGGAAATGGATATTTCGTTACGGATATATCAATACCAAAAACAATTATTGTGAGTATGTGTGCAGGATGTTAAACGTTTTGAGTTACAATTCGTGGGCAACATCTTCTTGAAGAAGAACTTTGTCTTCCGGACCAGACTTCACACGCCAATGGGCTTGCAGCGCAAGAAAATGAATGTGCTCTACATATCTGAAGGAACAAAAATCCAAATTCGACTGCGATATAGCCACCAGCGGTAGGCACAGTCTGTTTGCCATACATAAACAAAGTCACGGATCTCACGGAAAACTGTTTCACCGTAACAGTATAAGGACCATTCACAAGCCAACCAATCAACTACGCAACACCTTCAGATTGGCCAAGGACAATGGAGAGTATGTGACATTTGCCGGCACATGCGTAGCTGCCGCCTCATGCAACTAGAAAAATCCGTAATTACAGGACATGTCCTTGTGAAAACAGATCACGTAATGAAATACGAATCAAGTGCTTTCCTCTTTGATTCAACGTATTTCAGGGCGTCTTCAACTATCACAACAATTTCAAAAGACAAGAAGAACGTCAACAGATCAATAGAATCTGGCATCAAGTACTCTAAAATCTGTTCAATACAATACAATACAGCAGTATACCTGTCAATATTTATTTATGTATTTGTTTATGTATTGTGTACATAACTCATTGTATCTTACCATCATTCCACGCCATAAACAAAAATTATTGTAGTAATAAATTATTGTTGTAGATTTTGACTCTCATTTCATAAGGCTCTATCATTCTCAATATTTTGTTTTCTGGGTTTCATAAATTCAAATTCTAGTGGCGCCTAACATTTTTTTGTGTTATCAAACGATACTTAATTCAGACTTGAACCCATGCTCAATGCCGCCAGACGAAGAGCTGCCGAACGCTGTGTTATGCCACATAATTGCTCTCTCAGTATGGGTAAATAACAAAGTTTTCGTTGAAAAATCAAAATTTGTTGATAGAATTTGAGGTTTTGCGTTATTATTTTCAACAAAAATTCTGATTTTCTCCACAAATGAATTACCTCTGTTCAATATCTAGTAATGAAAACTTTCTGACTTCATCGCTGATGCCAACTGTAATGTTTTGCGGGAATTTTGATATAATCCATGCAAACGAATATATCGCTCGATCAGCGAATTCCTGTAGATACCCGAACAATCAATTACCGATCGGCACTAACTGTAGGTACTTGTTTCTCCCAATTTCGCCTACTCAGCTCCATCCGACTCATTGGCCTGATGCGTGAATTTCCTATATAAGTTCGGCCAGCGCGTATTTATTTTGCTTTGGATTTTTGCCAGGCAATTAAAACGGCGTTTCGGGGATCGGGTGTAAAACCACTGCAAAACCGCTGTATGTGTATTTACACTCTGGTGTGTATTTAATTATGGCATTAATCGGACTTTAATGCTCCGTAAATTCTGGCGGAAACGTTCGAGAGTTCCGTCGTCGTACCGCTAATTGGTGAAGAGTGATAGATGCGGAAAGGTGTAGTTTCGAGTTTTCAAGCGTTATTGCTTTCTGGAAAAGTTATTGAGTTTATATTGGATGGACCGTTCTAAAGACTGTTTATGTTTTTCGCAATATTGACATAGTAAAAATTAGTACAGAATCAATAATAATGATTTATCATTTATTATAATATAAAACGTTGTTCATATCACATAACGAGGTATATAAATGGATTATGCTAGGTCTTGAAACCAATTCTTCCACACAAACCACAACAAAAATAAATAAACATGCTAACTATAGCTACACCAGGATATAGGTTATGTTAGGTTAGGTCTGAAGTGAGTGGGTCTATTCGACCCTCCACCGCAACCCGCAATAGTTTATTGTTGCTCACACCTAATCACACTCGACCAAACAAACCCAGCTTCTTAACGAAGCCGATTAGATTGTATGGTGGGTGGTCTTTCAGATAGTAAAAGTATGTCTTCTTGTCTTCGTTCTGGATAGCAGTTTTTTTCGTGATACTGAAATGGAATCACTCCAAGCTACTGATCCGATGATACAAAAATGAGTCTCGCACCTCTTCAGTTTCTTTCATGCAGTTTATTAGATTTCGGACTATGCCCTGCTCCAACTCTGAAACTTCAAGAAGTGTTTTTTAAAAGTGTCGAATCCTTCCATTTTTGGGTTTTCATTTCCTTTGGCATGTTCACAGAAAGGCCCAGGAAACTTTATATCAGGTTCGTTCCAACCTTGAGTCACAAACAGATTTCCAACTGTTTGTAAATTGTTGTCAACGCGCATGTCTAGTAAATATTGGTTTCTGATTAATTTGAAATTTCTGATTGGAACAGCTGATAGTTCAACTGAAGTTTGGCAAGGAATTTCAACATAACCTTTAAAAATAATTCTAATCAAGTGTATTTCTGGAGAGTAAAAGAAGGTTGCAGTATTTTATATCTCTATTCTATTTACTAATCAACATGGAACTGGGAGGTTAGCGCAATTATTAATTTGTGTAATTAAAGATATTCATATTTCAGGTTCGATTAAAGAATTCCTAATTTTTCCTGCGCCAGCAAATACATAATTTATTTTATAACAATTTTTGCAGGTTATGTTGTTTGCAAGTTGCATGAACATAAAACAGTAATACGGAATACGCATGCGTCAGATTAATGGTTAGAAGATAATCCTCAAACCATTCTAATAGATTTCGAAAAGGTTTGAATCTTGGATGGAACAGAAAACTGATAGTTTACTAATGGTTGGAAACTCACGTTTGAACGCAATCACATTACTGCGCAGAATCCTGACTGTCAGAAACTGTTTCTGACGCTGGTTGGAACGAACCTATTATGAAAGAAACTCTCATGTTATATCAAGTTCGTCATGGTTTTTTTCTGGAATTCTGTCATTTTGATAGGCAAGTTGAATATTTGCGGTAAATTTAGTGGTTTCGAAAAGTTAAATGTTCACAATCCCCAGTTCACCAAATAACAGAGATAGTATCTTTTTAAGATATGTGCGGCACGAAAAAAATCTGTGATTGAAATCATTGAAACGAAAAAAAGAACGCCACAGACATTCCTCTACTCAATAGAAAAAAATCCCATCTAACGCTATATCGGAAACGTCAAAGCTCTAGCATACGCAGGTATAACTTTTTCTTTGCCGAATATAAAAAGGCTTTTGTGAATCCGTAATTGGATATGAAATGAGAAGGCAGTTTGTAACAGCGAGTGAATTTGTATTAAACGAGCCGCGAGGGCACAACCTACGAATTTCTTCGGCAATATTGGATGTCGTAAATCTGCAAAAAGAAAGTGGGAGCTTTTGTTTCGCGTAAAGCACGACCGAGAGAATTTGTTCATCGAGGACCTATTTGTGAAGGCGTATGCAAAATACAGGGTTTATTTGAGAACGTTCATTGCTTTACAGAACAAAAAAAAGGTTAAATTTGACCCTTGGTCTGGATGTATGATTTTGAGTTTTTTCAGTGACTTGTATTTTCCAGAAACGGTAAATCTTTTGAACATTAATTTTCATTCAATACATAAAAATTATAGAAACGATGATTAACAATAAGTGTTTAAAATTAGACTAACTGCATAAAGTCGTACACAAGGCGATGCTCTCTGGTCGGCTATGCTGACAAGAGGCTTTCCCAGGAATTGTCGCTGAGCGTCAGCAGAATCCGGGGTCAGTGACAACGTAATTCCTCCTTCCGAACTGAAGCGAACAATTTCACGATGAACTTTTCACCTTTCAAAATCCTACCGACTGCGCTACTCAAGTTTTCCAGAAACCGGAAAGCCTTCTCTAAAATGAATTTTCATTCAATACTGGCTTTTCCAGGAATTGTCGCTAAGCGTCAGCAGAATCCGAGGTCCGAGTCAGTGACAACGTTATTCCTTCTTCAGAAACGAAGCAAACAATTTTACGATGAACTTTTTCATTTTCGAAATCCTACAGATTGCGCCATTGATGTTTTCCAGAAACCGAAAAGCCTTTTAAAAAATCTGTTTTCATCGAATACATATAATTTATAGAAACGGTGTTTTAACAATACGTGTTTGAATTCAGACTAACTGCATAAAGTTGTGCACGAGGCGATGCTCTTTGGCCGGCTATGCTGATTGAAGGCTTTCCCAGGAATTGTCGCTGAGCTTAAGCAGAACCCGGGACCAGTGACAACGTAATTTCTCCTTCCGAACTGTAGCGAACAATTTCACGATGAACATTTTACCTTTCAAAATCCTACCGACTGCGCCACTTAAGTTTTCCGAAAATCGAAAAGCCTTTTAAAAAATTAATTTTCATTCAATACGTAAAAATTATAAAACGATGTTTAACAATAAGTGTTTGAAATCAGACTAACTGCATAAAGTTGCCTCCTAGGCGATGCTTTCTGGCCGTCTATGCTGATTGAAGGCTTTCCCAGAAATTGTCGCTCAGCATCAGCAGAATCTGGGGTCAGTGACAACGTAATTCCTCCTTCCGAACTGAAGCGACCAATTTCACGATGAACTTTTCACCTTTCAAAATCCTACCGACTGCGCCACTCCTGTTTTCCGGAAACCGAAAAGCCTTAAAAAAATGAATTTTCATTCAATACATAAAAATCATAGAAACGATGTTTAACAATACGTGTTTAAAATCAGAGTAAATGTTCACAGTCGTCCCGAAGCGATGTTCTCTGGCCGGCTATGCTGATTAAAGGCTTTTCCAGGAATTGTCGTTCAACTTCAGCAGAATCCGGGTTCAGTGACAACGTAATTCCTTCTTCCGAACTGAAGCGAACAATTTCACCATGAACTTTTTACCTTCCAAAATCCTACCGACTGCGCCACTCAAGTTTTCCAGAAATCGAAAAGCCTTTAAAAAAATGAATTTTCATTCAATTTATAAAAATTATAGAAATGATGTTTAACAATACGTAGTTAAAATCAATAGTTTATTATATATTCAGCGACTTTTTCGAAATATGGTGTCAGGCATGGAATAAAAACAGAATAATGAACTAAACTTCATGGATGATATTTTTTGAATCATTTCAGAATTGAGTGCTGGAGAAAAATTGATATTCATTATTCAACTCTTCGAATGAAATAATTTATCAAAAGTAAATGAAGAAAATATTTTAGTTTTTTCAAGTATGATCCATAGATTTTTTTAATTCAAACTGGTATTGAGAACATGAATATTTAGAATGAAGTTGAAATATTCAACCTAATAAGATCTATGGAACGGAAGTAATTTTTTGTGAAGGAAAATCAGTATTTCATCGACCTTTTTGAGTATTTTCACCTTTCATAATCTTGAATGTGGAAAAAGTTGAGAAATAAAAATGATCAGCAAAGCAAGACCTGAATTTTGACTATTTCTGAAGACGGAGGTAGATTCAGGCCTCCAAAACGTTGAGATTGTGAACAGTGAAAATACCCAAACAAGATTGATAAAAAAGTAGGATCTAGAAAATTACAATCTAAAAATAACTTGGGGTGTGTCGAGTAAGTTGAAGATGTTAACGGAAAAAAAAATTTCAGCTAGACATTGAATTTATTTCTGAATTTGTTCATCTATATACATATATGTATCGTTTATTTAGCACAAGCTAATGCAGTTACAATATTAGTCTTAATCTAATTTAAAAATTTAAATGTCACAATTAAAATTTAAAATTTGAAATCATGTACATTGAAACATATAAATGAAAACAGCACAATAAATAAAATAAAAAGAAGAAAAAAAAACTGTATTAGCAGGTTCCTATACTAAACACTTTGTAGGTCTGAAAGGTGCACTTTTAATTTTCTTTTAAATATATTTAGAGAGGTAGCATTCTTAATATCCTCCGGTAGTTCGTTGAATGCTTGAACTCCTTTAATGAAAACTGTATTATTTGAATTGACATTACTAGTCTGAGGTATATGAAAGTTATTGCGATTTCTTGTATTGTATTCATGATATTCAAAGTTATACTTTAATTTGTCACGTAGATATACAGGAACATCACCAGTTTTAATTTTAAAAATAAATATTAATGTTAAATAACGAAAGTAATTTTTTACTGATAACCATTTTAATGTATTCAACATTAATGTTATATGTGTTCTTCTATCACAAGATAATATTACTCTCATTTCTCTATTTTGAAGTTTCTGAAGTCTTCCAATTTCATTTTGGTTTAGTAAGTACAAGATGGTTCCACAATAAGTGAAATGAGGTAAAATTAAGCTATTATACAAAAGTAAAAGTGACCATTGGTTTAAGTGCTTAGATTGCCTACTTATGTAATTAATTTTGAATGCTATTGTTTTAATAATATATGAAGCATGTTCCTTAAAAAATATTCTATTATCTACAATTACACCCAAATATTTAATTTTTCTTACTAACTCAATTTTATCATTTGATATTTTAATATTGTAATTATATTTTTTGAAGTCATGATACTGCTTCTCATTTCCTATAATCATGAATTTTGTTTTATTTTTATTAATTTTTAACGAGTTGAAGCAGCACCAGTTATATACAGATTTTAGTGTCTCATTTATTACATTAATTATATCAAGCAGATCATTTGATGCATAATATATTAAAGTATCATCTGCAAACAGATGAACAAAGCATCTATCAATTATAAATGAAATATCATCGATATACAATAAAAATAGAAGAGGACCCAACACGCTACCTTGCGGTACACCACACTCGTTTATAATTTCTGAAGATAAAATGTTATTTAATTTCAATTTCTGTTTTCTATTATCTAAATATTCCATCATCCATTTTAAAGCATCATCAATAATACCAAAGCTTTCTAGTTTTCTAATAAGTAAAGAGCGGTTAACAGTTTCAAATGCCCTCTGAAGATCTAAAAAAACAGCACCTGTGATTAATTTATTATTTTGGTTTAGTTTCCACTCATCTAAAACATACTGCAGTGCTGTTTCGCAACTGAATGAATATTCAATAATGAATATTTAACACACATGAAAATATGAAATAGTATTGATAAAACTGAACTGTTTTGTTTACAAGCAGGACATGATGAAATTTTGTCGTTATTTTTTTTTGGTTTCTCATGTTTTTTTTTCTTTTTGTTCTTTATTTCCTTCTGATTTTCAAAATATTATTGTATTTTCACTCGTCTTGCATCTTCCTTCTGCCTTTCATTTTCTAACTTTTCCTTCAACTGTCTTTTAATTGGCGTGCTAGTGATAATACTGACAGTCATTTTTCTAGTTTCTCTGTTATCTGGTCGTTCATATCTTGCTGAAGACCGTATGTCCAAGAGCTATGCTACTTTTTCCCCTTCTCTTTGTCGGTTTTCGTGACGCAATTTTTGAGTTTTCAGATGAGGCGTGGCTTAGACCGGGAGTAACGTTAAAAATTTCGGATGGAGTTATGAGTTCGGCTTGGATTCGCCTTGAACTAGAACTTTCTTGAAAAATTGTCTTCTCAATTTTTGATATGGCCAATGTTTGGTGTCATGCAGGAATGTTCGTTTCTATTTGCGTTTGGTAAGTGTTCAAGACTACTTCTTGCTGTAGTGAGGAAGAGAAGAAAAACCAACAACTGTATTTACGAAATGAGCTAGAGGCAGCTCTTCATCTGCTGAATCATCTACTGATTCCCCCGTGGGTTGGCCTACCTATCGGGCGCGTCCAAAGGTGTTGGATAGGGGAACGGTCAGGGGACTGGAGGCTCTGTCGGGGAAGCCAATGTGGCCTTATGGACGGGGTCGCCGGACTCCTCATCAGTGGCAGAAATAAGTAGGGAGAGGGAACTGAAACTCCTCAAAAGCCTTTGCAAAACATGTCACCGTGAACCAGCCTACCCAAGCGAAGGTGTAAGGAATCGTGCCGATAGCTGAATGGCCGCAGGATTAAATGCGGTTACGAACGATCCCTGGAGAACTGGGCGAAACCTCATTGTAATCAGCCTACTTCTGGTAATGCGGGGCTTTGCCAGAGGTGACCAACTCTTCCCTTGCTACTCGTGGGAACACACATGAATGAAACAAACACAAAAACAGAAACAACAAAAACAACAAAAACAAAAACCAATCCCGAGGCTGGACAGAAGTGCTCACCTCAATATACAACGGTGGCTGGGGATGAACAGAAATCTCCACCCCAATCTACCGCTTGGAATGAGGCTGGACACAGCAGATACCTTGTAATTTAATACAAAGGCCAAGGCGTAAGCACATTTGTGGCGTCGAGGCCAGAAGGAGAAAGAAAGCGAAGGAAGCAGGAGTGACAGCAACTATAAGTGCGCTCTCCTTTCCTTCTCCACTCCACCTCCAACAGCAAGGGCACTTCCTGCGGCAGGCACCAAGAGCTTCGCCTCGAATGAAGACAAGGAACCGGCTGCCGTGCATGAAAGCTCCCTTACTTGTGAACCTTCACGGATGGAGATGCACAAGTGCACATTTGCACCTCCACGGATGGAGGTGCACAAGTGCACATTTGCCATCTGTTTGCTATCCGTGAGTACGCCACCGTTTTTATTAGTTATTTCATTTATAGCTCCCATCTTTTTGTGTTTTCGCTTTAATTTCACTTACACACTTACATAGACTTGATGAGCTGTCTTTATATTTTGAAATTTCGTTCTGATAATTTTTTTTTGCCTGTTTCATTATATCGGTCAATTTGTTTCTGAAATTTAACTAAATTTTCACATTTTCTTCTGTTGGCAATTCCATTTTTATGGAATATAATTCATGTCTAAAGTTAACTGATTTCAAGATACCGTCTGTCATCCACTTTTTCTTTTCAAATTGTGAATTTTTCATTATTACATCTATTGTACTTTCTTTTATACAGTGTGTAACAACGAAAACTTAACAGAGCCGTTTTTCATTATAAAAAGTAAGATTTTTATAAAAAGCTCGGACATGTCGATTTCTAACTAAAGGGGGACACCTTTCGGACTAATCAGATTTTTTGTAGTACGCACCCCCTCGGAGGGGTGCGTCCGACGACTCTTATTTAGATAGAGAAAGTAGGTCGAGTGGCATCTTGTTTTAAAGGTCTTTCGAATACCTCTACATCTCTGTTGAAAGAAAATTTTTGTAACGATTATTTTTCGAGATATTTTGAAGATTTAAAGGTATTTTTATTGAGTTCAACTCTTTTTGAAATATATCAAATTGTTTTTAAGGTACAATTTACGTTCAGAACTTTCAAAAAAAAATTTTGCCTTTTATGACAACCTGCTAATACGTGTCCATTTGATTTCGTAAAAAAGTAGGAATTATTTGTTTATTACGAGATTTTTTCGGGGAATGGGATTGGTTACCACCCTAACATTTTAGGTAAATTGAGTGGCTTTTGACGTGGATATTTTATGCTTCTGATAAAAAAGTGAATCATACTAAAAACTTACCTACACAACGAATACAACCTGCTGATTACCTTGAATGCTGATGACACAGAAAAGTTTAAAAAACTGTTTTAGGGTTAATAAATCCCAATAATTGTTTTTAAAGCACACACAAAAAAAATAACACCTAATAAGGGTAACTCACATATGAAATTTAGAGTAAATGTTCAAAATGTGTGCCATTTTGCTTCATGCAACAATAAAGATTTTGTTCGAATTTTGCTCTTACATTATTCAACATCTCAGGAGTTATAGCTTGGCATTTATTAATAATTCTACGACGTAATTCATCCAAATTGGCTGGCTGTGTAACATAAACTTTAGACTTTGAATATCCTTACAAAAAGTAGTCCAGTGGTGTTAAATCTGGTGATCGTGCTGGTCATTCAATTGGACCTCTTCTGCTAATCCATTATCCTTCAAAATGATTATTCAAAAAAATTTCGAACCTGCTGGACATAATAGGGTGGTGCACCGTCTTGTTGAAAATGGATAAATTCATCTTGACATCTTGGATCCTGTTCAATTATTTCAACTGTACGAGGTTGTATTGCCTCTTCAAGAAGTTGTAAATAAGAATCATCGGTTAAGTTTCCATCAATGAAAAATGGACCTATAATATGCTTGCCTAATATTCCGGCCCAGACATTCAACTTTTGGGGATGTTTCTTATATATTTCTGCGTATTGTCTTGGGTTTTCATCCGACCAATAACGGCAATTGTGACGGTTCTCGCAACCATTTAAATAAAATGAGCTTTCGTCCGAAAAACAGATGTTATAAAGCAGCTCGAGATTTTGCATTAATCTCTCCGTCATGCCCTCACAAAACTCCTGTCTTCGGTCAAAATCATCCTCATTGAGTTCATGAACAAGTTTGATTTTGTAAGGATGGAATTTGTGGTTTTTAAGGATTCTCCATACGCTCATATGGCTTAATCCGGTCATTGGTGATAAACCTCTGGTACTTAACCTGGGATTGGCGATTACTTGACCAATCACTCCAATCGCATTATCGTCATTCACTACCCTTCTCTGAACATTTCTTTTCTTATTCAAAACCTAACCTGTCTCCCTGAATTTTGTGATCAAATCCAGAACGTGATTTCTGCTTAGATATTTACCAGGGTTTTGTTCGTTGATGTTCTATTAGCATTTTGGTCGTTGCCCAAAAATAAAGCAATAACTGAAACCCTTTCAGCAGTAGTGTAAGGCATTTTTGAACAAATAACAATACACGACCCGTTTAAACAAAACAATCGAACGATGTACTAATGAAAACTGGAAGAAAAGGAGTGGGTATTGATTTTAAAAAGGGATTTTAATTAACAAAAAACTGATAAGAAGAACTGCTCGAAGTTTTTTTCATTTAGGCATACAAGTTACCGAGTGGTCTGTCTTAATGTAATATTAACATTTAACAATTTTAACTTCAAATTATCTCGAAAATTAATCGTTACAAAAATTTTCTTTCAAAAGAGTTGTAAATGTATTCGAAAGACCTTTAAAACAAGGTGCCACTCGACCTACTTTCCTAAATAAGGTCCTTGGACACACCCCTTCGAGGGGGTGCGTACTACAAAAAATCTGATCAGTCTGAAAGGTGTTCCCCTCTAATTAGAAATCGACGTGTCCGAGCTTTTTTTAAAAATCTTACTTTTTATATTCAAAAACGGCTCTGTTAAGTTTTCGTTGTTACACACTGTATGTTTTTTTATTGTGTCTATAAATAGTAGCAATCTTGATGTCACTGCACAAATAAGCTTCTGAAAAATTTCCTCTTTTCATAATATCAACTAATTTATTTTCATCCTTCATGTATTTTCGTAGATATTTTTTTATTGATTTCCTAATTTTTTATTTCATATTATTTTAGAATCGTATTCACTCGAAATATTAAAATAATCATTCTCATCGTCTTCATTATCATCACCCAAAATATTTAGATTTACTCACCCAGTTTTTCTTTGAAAGATTGTATATTTGTTGCAGGTGGTCTGTATAAAGCTAGAATTGATAAATACTTGTTGTTTAATTTCTAAATTAATTCAAAATAACATCAAAAATTGACTTCCTGACTTTGACACGAATTGGATACTCTGACGAATTGGATAATTTTAATATTCTGTGTCTGATACACTTTGGAATGAATTTTTATGGCACGTATAACTGTTACGGAAGACTAATCGTCGTAACGAAATTCAGAATCCATCTGAGTGACATCAGCCCATCATCAGTTCGTTCTAAACTCGTGAATATTCTCTCTCTTGAATTCTTGTGAACATTTTTCTCTCGACAATAAAACCTCCAGTCATTCGCTACGTTTCCCGCTGTGGCAGTAGACTCCATTTCTAAAAAAAATCAGTAGGGGAGGCGCTTTTTTCAGAGAGACAAATTATGACAAGGCAGGCCTAAAGAAAAACGTACGGAGTATCGGTGGGTGACAAAAATCATAAATAATGATGCATTAACCTGTCCCGAATGTGGGTTTGTTTCATTTTTAACCGGGAACATTAATCTTCATGAGATGAGATCGGTTTTGTCGCCTCGCTATCTCTATGAAATATTTTTCGGGAAAGTTCTATTGTGTTTATCGACGGGGGTCATTAATTTTTTCCGGATGCGTGAAAGTGAACCGGAGTGATTGGAAACTTGAACTTTGCGATGATTGGAAAAATGGGCTTTTTGACTTTTCGGAGATTGGGAGGAATGTGGGGTCTCACTTTTTATGCCTTTGAAGTTATTCATGGATCAAGGCTGAAGATATTACATTGTATGAATGATGGTACTGAAAATGTCAAGAAATACCATTTTCAACTACTAGCAACAGTAATTCGACAGTTGTATGTAGACAAGAGTTGACAATGTATAAATCAGGTACATTTCTGCGTCTTTTTCGAAATGAATAATAACAGGGGCTGCCAGTAGCTAATCTGATTTCCGGTTTTCTCCCCGCCATGTCAAAGTATGCGCTGGTCAGGTCCTATTCCCCGAAGCCCCGATACATTCGGGAGGGCGCGCCAGCATTATCAACCAACGACCACTGCCCACACCGCGAGGCAAGTGATCATTGGGTCCGAGAATCATGTACCCTGAGCAAGCGCAGTGAGCCAAGAATGACAGCCTTCTGCATCTGTCCGGCTAAGATTTCTGCCTTAGTGCGGCAAGCCGGTATGATTTTAAGATTCGAGAGTAGAGAGTGCATCATTCCACCAAGGACTCCAATAATCAGAACAACCATCTTGACACAGTGATCTGGATAGAGTTTGCGGAATTCGAAAAGAAAATCTCGATATTTTATTCGTTTTTCCTCCTCTTTTCTGGCGCCTGGTCTCGCCAGGAGCTGAAAACTCCAACACAAATATCGTTCCGCTCTGGTGGTCGAGAAGGACTATATCAGGCTCATTAGTTTGTATGAGCCTGAGGGTGGGGAACGAATAGTTCCAATGAATTCGGCACTTCTCGTTCTCCACAACGGATTCAATATCCCCCGGAGCGTAGGGCAACACCGGTGTCTCGTCAATACCGTAAGAGTGCCGTAGACGGTAATATAGCACTCTTAGGGCCGCGTTATGTCGATGGATATAGGCCGAGACCGCATATGCTGGACATGCTGATAGCAAGTGCATTAGAGTCTCGGGCGCCTCGCGGCAGGCCCTGCACCTTGTGTCAGGAACCTCTATACCCATCACGCGACTGCGGTAGACTAAGGTGTTGAAGATACCATCCTGGCAAGCCATGATGAACCCCTCAGTTTCCGACTTTAGCCCACTCGACCTGAGAAAAGCAAACGTCAGGCGCTTTGATAAGCCAAGGTCTTCAATGTCATTGAAGAATACCCCATGCAGTGGCTTATCCTTGTGTCTCTGCAGAAGTAATGTGATATCTGCGGTTTTTATCTGAGCTTTTTGCTGAACGGGTTCCAACTTGGTGACAGAGTTGTGGTCACCTCGTTCAGAGTCGAAAACTATACCGAGTTCATCAGCTACTCGGGCATCTGACCTAAGGAGAAATGCTCCAATTCCTGCTCTCTCATGGTTACGGACCATGCAGAGAAGGGGATCCGAACTCCTGACGACTTTACAGGCTGTATCCAGTACCATTCTGTCATGTAGACACTCCAAACTCAAAAGTCCACAACCTCCCTGTTGTCGGGAGAAGTACAACCGTGGAACGGACGATTTGGGATGCAAACTCCTATAGAGATGCATCATTTTTCTGGTCCTTACGTCAAGTTGATACAGCTCCTCCCGAGTCCACTTCACTACTCCAAACGAGTAGAGTAAGATTGGAACGGCAAGCATTTTTGTTGCAGCTACTTTGTTCTTCCCCGACAGTTCCGATGACCAGATCTGTCGAAGTGTGTGCTGATACTTGCTGCGGAGAGAGTTTTTCACAGCAGTTACCTCTTGTGAGTGGCATTGTTCCACCCCGAGGTAAGTATATGTCTCTCCGGTATCCAGATAGTGTAGGATGCTTCCATCTACGAGCTGCACATCCTCTCCGTTGTCCCCGAATCGTCCTCTTTTGAGATGAACCATTGCACATTTGTCTATCCCGAATTTCATACCGATAGCATGCGTGTACTCTTCCACCACCCTCAAGGACTGATGGAGATCCTTCTCTCCAGAGGCATAAAGTTCAAGATCATCAATATAAAACAGATGGGTGACCTTGTGCATCCGGTGTCCGGGGGTGACACAGTTATACCCTCGAGTGTTTCTGAGCGCAACGGATAATGGCAATTATTATTATTATTATTATTATTATCTTCTTTTTACCGTAGTATATATTCGAGAAGGCGCGCCAGCGTTATCAGCCAACGACCACTCCCCACATCGTGGGGTAAGTGATCATTGGGTCCGAGAATCATGTGCTCGGAGCGTTACGTTACGTTAGCATGTACTTTATGCTCCCAAATTACACATTTTGCATGAAAATATTCGATTATTGACAGGTTAATGTTGATATCTAATTGAATGCATATGCGTCAAACATTCGATTCAAAACAATATCACCCCGAACAGTAAATTTCAATCAATCTTCGTAATAATATCAGTCTGTACGAACTTCCTAAACAACTAACATAACAGGAAAATAATTAAAAGCATGGCAAAATAATTTTCCATCCGGAAATTTTTAACGTTTATTACATTTCATATTCAGACTATTTGCAGAGCTATTGATTGATGTGTTTTTTGTTATAGGTACTGAATCATTTTGTATCGGTAGTTCATAGACGGGTCCTGAGGGTTTTGTAATTAGTGTTACTTGATTCAATATAATAGGTATTTAGAATGAATTGAATTAAATTACCATGTGTACTCTGATAAAAACAGTTCAATATATTTCTTTCTTCGCATCACTTCAAAGTTAATGAATTGTTTTCAGCAAAGACGAATAAAAATAAATGTTGTCATTTTCATATCAGAAACAGAGAGATTCTGGATTAGTTATGCTCTGTTCGGTGTGGATTTTGGGCTGGCTATATTTCTTCGAGAAAGATGTTGGCCAGGCCACACTGTCAACGGCGAGCACTATAGGCCGATGATTACAAACTTCTTTCGCTCTGAATTGGATGACCTGGACACCAACGGCATCTAGTTTCAACAGTAGGGGTGATGTGAACTGGCCACCGAGATCGTGCGATTTGACCCCGTTAGACTTTTTCTTGTGAGGTTTTATTGAGTCGCAGCTGTATGCGAATAAGTCATAAACCACAGCGGTCTTCAAAGCAAACAAAACCAATGCCATCGGTCAAATTCAACCTAATGTATGCGAATTGGACGGTTCGGATGCGCTTTACCCAGAGAAGTCGTGGTGGACATTTGAACAATGTTATATTAGCACACACATAATAGCATCAATAGGTCTTCCAAACTTTGTTTTATTCAAATTTGAAAATAGGTAGCGCCCAATGAAAGACAATTCATATCACACCAATATATATCGTTCTGCGTTCCTAAGGATTCAGTACTAAAGTCAAAAATCCATATTATATGGATGAGAGTGAAATATTTGGGCATGTTTGTATTCAGAAACAGTCTTCAGTTTGACCTTGATAGTATTTCATTATGATAAATATATACAGTGTGGTCCACTAAGTGTGCAACATATGGGAAACTTTTTTATTATCGATTTCTCAGAAAATTTTATTCCTGAAAAAAGTTGGTGTATATTCCAAAACTATACCTAGTGTACCTGAAATGGCTTTATGACAAACACCATACAGGATAGGCCGAAAAAATAAAGTTCGTTCAAGAGTAAAGTACCCTAATTTCAAAAAATATAGAAATATGTTGAGAATAAAAGTTGCTCAAAATTAAAAGATATGTTCAGATACGAGGTCATGGCCTGCTATTCGAATTTTTTTTCTTCTGGAAAATTTTGAATTACTCCCGTATGATATTTTTACTATTTTGATTTAATAAATATTTGAAGTAGCCACAATCAAATCAGAAGATGATCACCAAGTGATCATTTTCAAAAAGAAAGATTGAAACTATTAATCTTCCTCTTTGAAGATGATCACTTGGTGATCGAAACACGTGTCGAGGTATTGAAAATAACGAAGAGAAAGATTAAAACTATTAATCTTCCTTTTTGAAGATGATCACTTGGTGATCGAAACACGTGTCGAGGTGTTGAAAATAATGATTTGGCGTTGGGAAAAAACTCCAGTAATATTCTATATGAAGTTATCTTCACAATTTTCAATTTGTTCAGATTGTGGAAGGTGAAAATCATAGGAAAGGTCGATAGGAATTATGTATTTACATATTGCAGATTTTCAAAGTGAAAACATCAAGCATGAACTTCTCCGAAATTTTCACAAAGATATTATATCCTTTCTTTTGTTTCAGGTAAGTAAAGAACTTATTTCATCCTGTGTCAGGTATATTATTCAGCTCCACCGAAACAGTAAGTATTTTGATCGATGGTGTGATACTGTCTAAAACTTGACCAGAATATTTACCTGAAGCTCAACAAGGGTATGGCTTATATGGTTGATTCTCCTCAAGTAGCTACTCATAAAAACCTGCCTCTGATTCAATACTTCTTTGTAGAGATTTCTGAACTACCCAACAACTTTTGTACGTGATTCTCCCATCAACACTTTGCATTAGTCATTGTTATCGAGAGCTATCAAAAATTTGGCGCCCAATGTGGGGCCAAATTGTACCAGCTCATTTGGCAGGCGCTAGATATCAGGATGTGGGCTAGGGATTTAAATATGAGTTATTTAGTGAAATTAAGAAATATAACTGGTATTATAGACGAAATATTTTGTGGTGTTTTTTTTTGTTCATATATAGCAGAATGAATATCAGAAATGATCAAGAAGTTCATTTTGAATCAAAATTCAGTAGAATTTCGAGAAGTTGGATTTGAATGAATACACCTGTTGAATAAAAAAGTGTATCACAACCGGACTGTAGTTGACGCTATGGTGAATACGATATTGATATAATTTGTGTAGGGTCCCTGGAATAAACATAATAAAAACACGAATCGAAGGATGTTTATGAGCCCTACCATGCCAGAAAGAAAGATGAGAGGTTGAAGACTGAATAGAACAGTAACCTATACCAGAAAGAGGTGAAGGAAACCCCAAAATTAATACACCTGGTTATGGATAGAAGTTACAGGGTGGTGATCCAGAACTCACAACCGGCGAAATTCTATCATCTCATTGAATTCTATTAAACTCATTTTTCAATTGGATATATGATATTGCTTGTAACGGCTTCCTACAAATAATGATCCTACAAATGATGAAAACTTTCTCATTGCATATTTCTATTGCATCCGATTTTATTATAATGGGTCACCTAATTGAAATTGAAGTACCACAAGGATCAGTTTTAGGTCCATTGTTCTTTACTATTTACTCATCAACCTTGCTAAGGAAACTTGACACCTATAAAGTGCATTTTTATGCGGATAACACTCAATTTTATCACAGTTTTTATCCAGAAAATGTCGAAGAAGCCTGCGAAATCATAGACTCTCATATTAGACTCTTTATTGAACTAGCAACTTAACACTCGCTCCTCATCAACACAGAAGAATCTAAAGTATCATTTTCGGGTCAAAAATCAATAGGAGTAAAGTCATCAATTCGCTTCAAATTCACACAAACGCAGATATACTTCAAGTTGTTGATGAAGCCAGAAATCTTGGCTTGGAAATCTTGGCTGGCTGTGTGGCATAAGCTTTAGACTTGAAATATCCCCACAAAAAATAGTCCAGTGGTGTTAAATCTGATGATCGTGCTGGCCATTCAATTGGACCTCTTCTGCCAATCCATTGTCCTTCGAAATAATTATTCAAAAAATTTCGAACCTGCTGGGCATAATGGGGTGGTGCACCGTCTTGTTGAAAATGGATAATTTCATCTTGACATCTTGAATCCTGTTCAATTATTTCAACTATACGAGGTTGTATTGCCTCTTCAAGAAGTTGTGAATAAGAATCACCGGTTGAATTTCCATCAATGGAAAATGGACCTATAATATGATTGTCTAATATTCCGGCCCACACATTCAACTTTTGAGGATGTTGGGTATGTATTCCTGCGTATTTGTCTTGGGTTTTCATCCGACCAATAACGGCACTTGTGACGGTTCACGAAACCATTTAAATAAAATGAGCTTTTGTCCGAAAAACAGATGTTATAAAGCAGCTCGGGATTTTGCATTAATCTCTCACTCATGCCCTCACAAGACTCCTGTCTTCGGTCAAAATCATCCTCATTGAGTTCATGAACAAATTTTATTTTGTGGGGATGAAATTTGTGGTTCTTAAGGATTCTCCATGCGCTCATATGGCTTATTCCGGCCATTGCTGATAATTTGGTACTTAATCTGGAATAGGCGATGACTTGACCAATCACTCCAATCGCATTATCGTCATTCACTACCCTTTTCTGAACACGTGTTTTCTTATTTAAAACCGAACCTGTCTCTCTGAATTTTGTGACCAAATCCAGAACGTGATTCCTACTTAGGTGTTTACCAGGGTTTTGCTCGTTAAATAAAATTGATGTTCTATTAGCATTTTGGTCGTTGCCAAAAAATAAAGCAATAACTGAAACCCTTTCAGCAGTAGTGTAACGCATTTTTAAACAAATAATAATACAGGACCCGTTTAAACAAAACAATCGAACGAAAACTGGAAGAGGAGTGGGTATTGATTTTAAAAAAGGGATTTTATTTAACAAAAAAGCGATAAAAAGAACTGCTCGAAATTTTTTTCATTCAAGCATACAAGTTACCAAGTGGTCTGTCTAATGTAGTATCAACATGGCAATTTCAACTTCAAATTATCTCGAAAACTAATCGTTACAATTTTTTTTTCAACAGAGTTGTAAAGGTATTCGAAAGACCTTCAAAACAAGGTGCCACTCGACCTACTTTCCCTATCTAAATAAGGGTCGTCGGACGCACCCCTCCGCGGAGGTGCGTACTACAAAAAATCTGATTAGTCTTGTTTTAAAAATCTTACTTTTTATATTCAAAAACGGCTCTGTTAAGTTTTCGTTGTTACACACTGTATGTGATTGTAGTAATAAAGACGTTGATTATTATTATTATCATGGTTTATATTTGGTTATAATACTTTCAACTATAGCTTATACGTCATATTTAGTGTTAGTTTTCATCTCTCTTTGTAGGTTTTTGTTAACACAGACTCTTATGTTCCACGACCCATTTTGATTGTGGCACATCTGTCAACTGAGTAATTTCTGATAAATATTCGTCATTGTAGAGGTATTCAAATTCACTTCAACCCATCATTATGATAAATACTCGAGGTTCTCTCAAGAGAAGAACATCAAGAACCTATTTCGTTGCAAGCATCACAGATCGATTCTCGTTTCGAAAGAATTCCAAATGTTTCTGATATTCAAATCACCTTGTTAACGAACCCCATCCCAACGAGTACGAGCACATCTGGAACAGGAAAACCGGAAGTCTGGCGAACAGAGCGCAATTTTGTAAATTTCTCAGACTCGTAGATATGAATTCTAATGGAAACGTCTTAGCATGATTTATACATCGTCACCATTTCCTTGAAGTGCTTTATCAATCACTGGAAGAACAGAAATCGGCACGAACTCCTAAATAATTCATAGAGCGTTCCATTATAAATGAACGTTCGAATTAAAAGCCATTTCGGTACAAATTGAAGATAAATAACGTGTGTGTCGGAGAGGGACTTGATGGATCACTTGGTCGCATCAGCCGAAGAAAAAGTTCAAATAGAAGTTATGTACATAAACTCAGTTATAGAGTACATCGTGTTGCTTTTTATGGATCTGAAATGAACTTGTGATAGATATTTATATGTTATGTTACGGAATGGTTAGGTCCGTTAGGTATGTTAGGTCTGTAAGGCATCAATCAGGATCAGGAACCTGGATTCAAAATCTTCACAATTATGAGATTGAAAGCATTATGTATCAAAACCTTTTCTGTTTTTTTCGACCGATATCTGCAAGGTTTCATACATGTTTCGTATGCTACTGCGGTTGACATTATTAAAGGCGATGAGGTAACAGTCGAAGTGCTTGAGTTGTTTTCAACTCAATAACTACATACTGGAATTTGCCTTCGATTTGGTGAAGGTTTAAGGACAGGTAGCCATATTTAACCAATGTCCATTGCCTCTGCATTTCTATGGAAATTATACCAGTGTTTCTGAATTTCTATATTTTTGCATTTAACAGAGCAATTTATTTAAGATAGTTCATCGAAAAGATGAGTGGGGTCCTGGACACATGATAGTGAGTTCTGACGTGGTCTTGTACACGATGGTACTGATCAAGGACACGATACGGCTAATTAGAGAAGTATTTACAGCAGATATAAACGCCCTCTTTGCTCACTGTTTATCACCAACTTATTTCCAGTGGAATGGTGTTTCTAGAAAATCGGATGACACTGCAATGGGTAGTTCATTCATTCCGATGGTGGCAAACTTTTTCATGAGAAGTTCAGAACAACGGGCCTCAGAAGCATGTGGGCGTGAAACAATATCACTGGCTGATGTTGATGACCCATTCGGGGGATGGCAAGATGGTGAAGAGATACTATTTACATTTAACTCGCGAAGAAGACACTTGTCCCACAAACAGAAACCTGAGCTTTTTTCTGAATGCTTGTTTTCAACTGAATCAGAAAATGAAGACACTTTTTCCACATACTAGTATCAGAAGACTTTCAGTTGAAATTCATCAGTTCGGACTTCCATTGTCTAATATAATATAAATTGATTTGAAATCCCTGAAAGAATCTGTAAAAAATTAAAAATATTAACCAAAAACATTTTTTTAAACAAAAAACTGAAATTACAAAAAAATAACATACAAGCAACAACAAAAAAAAATAAAAAAAAGAAATATTAATACAAGCTAAAAATTAGAAAATTGGAAAATATTATCAACAAAAAATGAAAAATTAAAATTAAAAGATTCCAAACCAAGTTAAGTCACGACGTTTCGATTGTTAGTATCCACAATCGTCTTTGGGTGATAAATGGATCTGACTATTTATAGGTCATTCGAGCGCTTTCACTCATTCCCTCTCACCGCTTCATTGGTTTTAGCGGGAGATGACCGTTTGGCGAGAGTTGGTCGTTTTCCGCTTGATTAGAGGTTTCCATATGTTACGTATCTCTACGCTGGCTTGACTAAATCCGTTGTTGGACCGTTGTTTGAATTTTCTCCTAAACCAGTGTTCCTCTTTGTGGATGATTTCAGCTTGAGCCCACTTGATAATAATATTAATAATGTCTTTTATTTACCAAGGAAAAAAAAAGTACACAAAGGAATATTCAATGGGTTTGGTAAAATCCCGAAGCGGAATTCAGGAGACAAACGTGTGCAACACGCCGAATCCTGCTCTTCCATTCAACTCCGTTACAATATACAAAACAAAGTATTCATGAAACATTTAGTGTACATAAAATTATAGTGCCTATGTAGTAAGAGTGAGAAAAAAAAATGAAAGGAGTAAAAGAGAGGTAATTGATAACGCTTACAGAATGATTCCAATTTTTGCATTTTATGCGAGACTTTAGTTGCACGATAGCTGTTTTTTATATAGCCAGTTACGAGACTGTAGCTTGAAAAGTGGCAGTTTCAATTTTTTTAGGTATGTAGGAAGACTATTGTAATGAGTGTAGATAGGAAAACTGAACGATCTCTCAAACAGTGCTGTGCTGTGGTGGGGGCAGTTATTGTATTTTTGTGTCGGATATTCACTTCATGTTCATTTTCACGAAATCGAACTTTATCATAAAGATACTGCGGTGATTTATTGATGATTGTATTGTGAAATAAGGTTAGAGATTGCAATAAGAAACGATTCTTCATTGAAAGCTATTGTGACTGAGAAAACTTATGAGAAATATGCTGGAACTTACGGATGCCATAAATGTAGCGTAAACAGGAATTTTGGAGTTTTTGTATCCTGCACAAATCTAAACTATTCAAATAGGAAAAATATACAGGTGAACAGTAGGTGAACTGTGAAAGGATGAGAGTCTGGCATGAATTGGTTTTTGTCTGAGTATTAAGGTATGCTCGGTGAGGGTAAATTAATCTTAAGTTCTCGTAAGTTCTCTGGATATATAGTGGAACTTGCTTTTTGAACCTGAAATTTTTATCCAACATCATGCCTCCGTTACTATATTTAGAGTTATACCATTCAGAGAAATATTTACTTGAGGTAAATACCTTTGGCATAATAACTTGAGACCAAACATAAGGACCTGCGTTTCATTAGGATTAAGTTGCAGTTCGTGTTTAACATAAGAATCATAAATGTTTCAAAGTTCAGTATTGATGTCAGCACCAGCTTCATTCAGCAATTCTGGTTTGAACGATACATAAAGTTGGGTATCATCAGCGTAAGCATGATACTTACAGAGATTGATCTTAGTCAGTATATTTGACGTATGAACTAAAAAGCAAAGGCCCAAGTAGAGATCCTTGCGGAACACTGCGCATCAATATCACCGATTCAGATAGTTCGCCTTCGAGTTTCACCATTTGATGTCTATTTGTGAAGTATTCATGCATCATCTCAACGGCTGTTATGTTGATGAGCCCAAACATGCTCTGCTATTCCGGATTTGCTGGTTTCTCCTCGCTGTGTGTGTCATTGTCACGCGAAACATTGTCAACCACCTTCAAACAAACTTTCACTTGACTCACTAGTTCCCGTTTGTGGGAGAAGTGCCTTCTTCGCGAGTTCAATGAAGATACGTTATGCACCTAGTTGGTTTACAATACAAGTTAGTGAGACGCGGGTCGAAAGAAAGTGTAGAGCAATCGCCTGCATCAGACTTATGAAGAAGATACTTTTTTCATGCAACAATATTGAAGCACTTTTTATCTTGTTTGGTTATAATGGTAGAAAAATCACGCATCTAGAGGAAGTGCTCTACTACTGTTGTATTAGACATTCGATGGAAAAACTTTCTCCATGAACCAGACATAAAGCACTCTATACACGTGAATTCCTAACAAAATCAATCATATAACATGACGAAATGATTATCGGGAAAAAGCACCCTAGTTCCAGTGTGCGAGAAAAAGTAACTGATTGGACAAGCTAGTGAAACAAACTTCAATAAATGTGCTCTAATTCTGGTGCCCGGAGAAAGTGTCTCCTTTGTGGTTCTGATGCAGGTAATTTTTCCAAAAACCGAAAAATGAGAAGATTCATTCAAAACATTCTGTTATCTTGCTATCTGCTAATCGAATTAAATATTCAATTCAACAAAATGAGAGTCAAGTGAAAGTGTTCTAGTGTGTTCATGTGCTCTTCAACGAAGCGATTTCTTTCACCTATCAGCAAATTATAACACTTTCCTAACATAAAAAAGTGATGCACTGTTTCTAAATGAGCAACTTTCTAACTCAAATATTTCAAAAGAGAGAGTGAATCGCGCATCAAAGGAAAGTGTTTAACTCAAGAGTGTGTGATAAGTATCTTCTTCATGTGCTAACGAAGGCACTTTTCTACAATAAAAAATAATGACATTTTTTCACATCAAGAGCAACACTTTCTGCTATTCAAGTTGAATATTCAAGTAAGCGGAATAGTCGTCAAGGGGAATTGGTTCCAGAGTGCGGGAAAAGTGTACTTTTTGTGAGTTTGATGGAGACACTTTTTTACCTGGCAGAAAATGAAGACGTCTACACCTCTCACCAGGAGTGAAGTATTATCTCTAAATGATCAATTTTCTTACCAAACCGGTTGACGGAGTGAAATGCTCATAGAGCATTTGCTAATGAAGTTAAATTGCCAAGTTGACAACGAGAGTCGCGAAAAGTTCCAGTGAGTTGGAAAAGTGTATTCTTTCTCCACCTATCAGAAAATGTAGACACATTTCTTACACCAGAAGAAGAGCACTTTTTCTACACATGTGATTTTCTGACCAAGTCATTCCAAAGTTAGTCAAGCGAGCATCAAAAGAAAGAACTCTGATTCTGGATGACGTGAAAAGTGTTTCCCGTGTTACAATGAAGATGCTCCTTCCACACACTCGAGGTTATCGACATTTTTTCAGCATACCAGACATGGAGATCTCTCTCTATCTCTCTGTCCCTCTCTTGAAGTATAATTCACTAATTAGGTTAAATACTCAAGATACCAAAACGTTTTTTGAGAGGAAATGCCTCATTTATAGCATGTGGTGTTTGGAAAAGGGTTTCTTTGGAGTGTCTGGATTCTTTGGAGTGTCCGGAAGAGTCACTTCTTCCGCACATCAGAGAAAGAAGACACTTTTCTCAAACATTCTTTGACATTCTGAACATGTTAATTTTCCAGGTGTGACAAAAGTATCTTCATATCGAAATCAACATGATCAATTGTGCACTTCATTAATTTAAATATAACACCACGGTGAAACATCTGTCAGTGCGATATCAAATCAAGTTAACTTCCAGCAAATTCCAACCGACATCCTAGCACGGTTTCAATCCACGCCGATTATGTTTGCTGATAGATTAGGTTATCGATCAACGGCAAAGATATCGTTATATTCTACGGACTATCAAACCGCGAACCTCCATCGCAGTTGATTGATTAAGAAAGCACGACAAACAAGACAGATGGGGTAAACCGTTAATGGGCTCGAGTTGAACAATTGGAAGCGACTCGTGAATAGGGTTGAGGATAGATTCGGTACGTTCATCAACGTCGGGCAAGCTTTATAATAATAATTATCTGTGTTTACTGTATCAACCTTTGCGGGAGAAATAGCATATAAATATGATGAGGTGAGTCAATTGAATCGTTATATGGTTTTTATTATCGGCGTTTCATTTTGTGAGGTGCATTCATTCGGAGAAACGTTCCCAGGAAGTTCATTTCACATAAAGGAAGTTCTCCAAATGAAAGAGTTTTTCAACAGTGAAGTTCGAAGTGAATTGAGTTGAATCTCAAAGCAGCCTCAGTCTATCGCTATTTTTGATACGTACCATTCTTGGTGGAATCAAATGTGCCAAGTTACTTAAACACTTCCCGTGAAAGTATCTCTAGAAGAAAGACAAATTTCCAACCTTTCAAGATGCAAGTGATGTTCGCGTCTCCAAACAGGCTCTTTTTTGGATGGAATCCATTAGTTTCCGGGAATGCTTAGAGACGGAGCCTCATACATAAGAACAATACTGCAAAGAAGATCTGCTGAGCTTCATAACGCATCAAAAGTTGCTGAAGAATGTAGAGTTTTCTGGTTTGGAACAGTGTTCTAAGCTTTTGAGAAGCAGCCTTTGCAATTCCAGTGACATAAATGTACCAAGACATTTTCCTTTGCTGACATTTGCTCCTTTGAAGACATTTCTCAGGTGATTGAGTTCCTCAGGAAGGCTCTTAGGTGCACAAATACGTCGTGCTCTCTCAACCAACGTTTCAGTTACCCCGATCTTTTGATGTGGCTTGTGGTTTGACTTTTTGTTCAGATACCTGTCTGTATGAGTTGGTTTTCTATACATTCTGTGGTCCAATATAACATCTCTACATCATCTCATTTGGAGATACAGAAACACTCGATAAAACTCAAAATTACTATCCAAAAGTATATAGAGAGGCAATATGAATTCAAAAACACAAGGATATTTTGTTAGAGAATGAGAGGCGATGAACATTAATAAAATTTGTTAACCTGTCCTCAATTGTACACAAACCAGGGCAGGTAATCCAATTGAGAGAAATAGAGCCACACCTACCTACAAGTATATGAAACCGGAGTTGAATATCAGAATTGTAGTCTCTGCGTTGGGAAAAACTGAAACAACTCAAGCACCAACTTATCAGGACTCTTTCTCACCCCCTTTGATGATGTCTACCGCAGTAGTAGACAAAACGTCAGGCATAGGAATCTGCAGATCACGGTCAAAGAATTCGAAAAATAATTTTGACACAATTATCTTCGGCGGTGAAAATTGACATTTTCATATCCATAATTATGGATACTACCGAAGTTTTTTTCCAACACCGAACCGTTATTTGAACACCTCGACACGTGTTCCGATCACCAAGTGATCATCTTCAAGAGGAAGATCTTCCTCTTGAAGATGAGGTCATTCCATTTGGAACGAAGGTGAAATATCTTGGCATTGTCCTTGATAAATAACTCATCTGGAGCGCTCATTTGCAGAAAGATTTACACAAATCCAGACCGTCCCTATGGACATGTCGCAGGATTCGTGAAATTTGATGTTTAGATCCCAAACAAATCCATTGGATATATGTGATGATTGTCAGACCAATGGTCACTCATGTGGCAATTGCCTGAAGGCCGGAGGCTCCACAGGAAACGACTCAGGCGAAGCTTGTCTGGCTATCTGTGGTGCCATCAGTACCACACCGTCAGCAGCCATGCAGATCCTTCTAGAACTACCTCCTCTCCATATTTGTCTGGAGAGAGAGGCTAGATAGATTGCATATAGACTTATGGACGTCGCCAATTGCACAAATCAATATATTGCAGAGTATTCTAGACTGCTGGCTAACACTGGAAGTCACAGCATTCTAGGACTGACTTCTGACAACATGCCTTCAACTATCAACTACGAACTGCCTTATACAGTACTTTTCCGGAGTAGAGAGAATCGGATCCTCCAGGAGAAAGAAATTTCAAGTGCAGAGAGTTGTGGGTTCACAGATGGATCAGAAACACCTTCGAGCTCTGGAGCAGGTGTTTTCAGTTACATACCCAGAACAGATATATCAACCTGCCTAGGGACCTATGCAACTATACTTCAAGCGGAAATCTATGATATTGAAATGTGTTCGGAAGCATTGGTAGAATCCAACCTCACACACAAGTCAACAAAATTTTTCGCCGACAGTCAAGCGGCGTTGGAAGCTCTTGGCTGCTAATGAGCAACGTCTGAGTTGGTAGTAAATTGCCAAAAACGACTCTCCTCAATAAAAAGACTCAACACATTTTCTCTGGTCAAGATTCCTGGCCAAACTGGTCTGGAATCCTGACCACTTTAGCCTTGAAGGCACTGAGGCTACTGACCCCCTTGCAAAAGAAGGGGCTTCATTCAGACCAGAATCTGTCATAGGAATTGCTTTAGGTTTTGCTAAACAAACATTGAACACCTGAATAGCAAGAACATTGAAAGACGTCTGGCAAAATCTTCCAGGATTGGCTCATTTCAAGGCGTTCATTCACCCTTCGAAGCTTGAAACTAAACAGTTGTTGGACTACAGTAGGGATGAACTGCCATGTCTAACAGGCCTCCTTACAGGTCACTGTCATCTGAATCATCATATGCAGACACTCGGACTGTCGGAAGACAGTGTGTGTCGCCTCTGGAAAATGATAAAACAGCAGATCATATAGTTTGTGCCTGCCCCGCTGCGGATCGAATCAGGTTTTCAGTGTTTGGTGGTACCACACTTTTACCATCTGACCTAAAAGATCACTCACCATATGAACTAATCGGCTTCGTCAAGAAGCTGGGTTTATTTGGTCGACTTTGGATAGGTGTGAGCCACATCAAACCCTTGGGTTGCGGTGGAGGGACAAATAAACGCACTAACTTCTGACCCAACCTAACCCAAACTAATAAATAGATTATGAGAACAAATATAAATTCAGTAAAAACAATACTTTTCCAAATAGGTATACATTACAAACTTGAATAATCGAGTTTTGCGAAATTCGTGCTCCGCCAAACGTTCATATAAAATATCCCCTGTCGAGGAGTGACAATGATAATTCCTCACATTAGTCGAATAAATCAAGCGGAACGCCCCGACTCTAGTTATTGCATTGTTTCAAATATTACTGCATATTAAACACACAGACAGTTTAATTCTATTACCGCTTTAATAAATTGCTTAACTTTACCCAGTTTCGAATATAGTGCCATTCACCCGGAAAATGTCTGCTTTTCTAATGAAATTAATGTAGTTGGCGTGCTTCGAGGACGAATGCAAAAAACCTTCATTGTTTTTGCAGTTCAGACATTTGCGCAGGTTTGATCATTTTCCAGGAGTGTACGAGATGAGAAACAACAATAATGAAGGAATAAGAGGGAAAATTGAAAACATTTCTGAAAACAACCACTTCTAAGGCTGATATGAGAGAGGTGTTTCGCTATGGGATAGCTTCCTCAAGTAGGGTGTGATTGACTACTTTTCGATTGAATCATTTTATATTCTGGAAATATCACTATGGTCTACGGTCCGATCAAATGATCAATTCAAATCTAGTTTCCACAATTTGGTAGATATAATTTCTTAAAATACCAAACGTTAATCAGCTTTCACTATCGACTATTCTATATATGATGTTGATAGGTTCGTTTTGTTCTTACTCATCTTAATCCAAATCAAGTCATTTTCCACCAGAAGTTATTCGCTGTTGACCGATACTTGATGGAAATTCATTATAATGTATTCAAAAACACACTTCAATGTGAGATTTCTACTTGAAAGTTATCAACCGCCACATGTGTTTCGCTACACAATAGTATTGTTACGTATTTTCCCGGGGGTTGACCAGTAATTGACTACACTGAACAATAATCAAACTTAATTTTATTTCACTTCAAATACAACAAACACTTTAACTAGAACTACAACTAATTCGAATGTCTATCGCCCTACTAGATCGCTTCGCGTACCGCACTGTAACTTCCACTTGACGGTGTCGATATGCTCGTGGCTAGCGTTTATATGTCGTAATCGCAGGCGGTAGAAAATTCGCCGGATTTTCATCGAAGTCGGTAGCATTATTCCCGCTACATCTACGGCAGCGAACATCATACATTCGCGCGCTCTTAGCTACGACACAATTGGTTTATGGATACCAGTGGCGGCCGGCGTTATTTTCTCTAGGGCATGAAGAACTCATGAAAATCATTTCTTCCTGAGTCATCATTTTACCTATTTTAAAGATCTGCTGATTACCAATTTTCTCGTTGAAAATTCAACTCAATAAAAGGGAACAATTCGAATATATTCGGTCATTGAGCAATAATCCCGGAATTTCTATATCTGTCTGTTTCTAAAGTCTATCTGTTTCTAAAAATTCGAAAAGGTTGACTTTTGAATCCTTCTCTCTCAAATATAATACGTCGAAATCGTGATTGAACCCGTGCTCAACTGTCAAAAGATGGTTCGCAAAAGTTGACTTGTGGCTTTTATCCAAAATTTCATACCAGACAAACTAGAAGAACTTTTTCCAAGAGAATATAAAAACATAGAAGTAATTCTTTCTATGAGAAGTCCAATTTTTACCTTTTCATGAATAGGGCGTAATTTCATTACCTAAACATGCCAATACACTCAAATATGTTTCTCCACTTTCATCAGTTTAACTTATATCTACAATTGCAGTCAGGTTTTTGGTTTCATCATTATTATATCCATCAAAAACAACTTTAACGTTGGTGCAATAGTTGTTTTAAATTATATCTGAATATCTAATGCAATAATGTTATAATAATTATTATACGTATTAGTTTCCAGCGGGTTGGATGACTTGTTCATCTTTTACTGCATGCTGTTTTTGACAAGTGCATTGGCTTGGGATGTGGGGGTTGAGCAAACCGGCCATCGGATGCCTGCTTCCACGTAGCCACGCTGGATACGGGAATAACATCCTAACGATGGCCTAATCCTAAGCATCGCCTTGTCACGGTAATGCTGGGCTCTGCCGTGATTAACCTTCTTTCTCTAGTTACTAGGGGGACTTTTATGGATAGAGTAAACTCAAAAATACCATCAGATGAATGTAGAGCTCACGACTCCAACTGACCTCCCTGTAAATTTAGATCAATAGCGAGAGCTTCTCAACTCCTGATCCAATAACTGAACCCAACCAGGAAACGACTGAGTCGTCTCTTCAAGAGCGGGGTACCTTATGAAACCGTCAAATTCTTGAGTGGCGTACGCAGAGTCTGTCTCAGGTGGAGGAACAAACCCCCCATGAGCAGGTTCGCTCAATTGATGATTCACCAAAATCAGAGGCGAAAAAGCCCTGCACGGGGTAATCTGAGGCATCGTCAGGTGTAGCTGACGTGCAAAAACCCTCATATGGGAAGGTTGTCGCAGGCATCAAGGTGGGAATCTTGCACCTTGACTATCCGACAATCTCATCAACTATGAAACAGCAAAGCATATATTTTGTGCCTGCCCCGCTGGGGACCGAATCAGGTATATAGAGGTCGGCAGAGCCGTACTCTTATCATCTGACCTGAAAGTCCACTCACATACAAACTAATCGGCTTCGTTAAGAAGCTGGGTTTATTTGGTCGAGATTGATTAGGTGTGAGCCATAATAAAACATTGCGGGTTGCGGTGGAGGGTCGAATAGACCCACTTTGGACCTAACCTTATTAAAAATCCATGCAAATTTTATTTTTCGTATAGAAGGTTTCTGAGGTGAGCAATATGATGATCTGAAGTCCGGGTTGGTCTGAGCCCGTTGTTTTCAGTTGTTCTATGTTTCAGCTTCTACTTTGAAGCCATTTTCAAAGAGCTTTGACCACACTTGATGCCGGAGTCTCAATCTGCCTACTCCCCAGGTCTCGTCGCTGGTCTTCAGAAGGGTCTCAATCTGGCGACTCCCAAGTTGTTGGAGCTATCTGCCTAATCCCAAGCGCTACATTCGACGCTCTTCAAAAGTTACAAGTAGTCGAAAACGTTGTTTGGCACTGTTGATTGTTCCAATTCAAACCTACAACTTTTGGTTCTGAATCGCATCAATTCCAGTGTGTTGAATCTAAAGGTGTCTATAAAATGGTGAATGCTGGAATGTGCTTTCGTTTCAGAAATTGTTGTAAGCCGAGTGGGGTAGTTCTGACGTGGCCGCAAGATGGTGCTAACAGTCAATATTTTTATTTATTTTAGTCTTTGATTAAAATGTCAACCTTCATTGACATATTATAATCGTGTTAAATTTGTAAAATTATCTTTGCTAGTGGATAATAGATTTGATCTATTGTTAGCTATTTGGATACTCCATTGACTACGGGGTGGTATAAGGCGACATTGTTTTTTGTGTGTCACAGAAGTGATTACCTTGTAGGTATAACGTTAGATATGGTAACTATGAAAACGTTTTGTAAAATATTCGAGAAATAATATAAATCATGAAAAAACGAGCATTAGCTGTGAGAATAATGAAAGGGATATTTAGTTTTGTGAAACGAAATTGCAAGTTATTCCCATCGGAAGTTATTCGATGTTTCTGCTCGACATATTTTGATCGAGCGTAGGAAACTACTAACTGTTGGTAGGACAGACAGATTCGGAAAAGATTGATGTGAACAAATACGCACCTTATATCACTAGCGAGGATTCAAGAATGTGATATCATTTGTGAAATATTTAGATTCCAGTCCTATAGTTTAACAGAAAAGACAACGTGTTTACCCACCGTAATATATCTATTCCAATATTCACATGAAAATGAAATTTATTCAAGGCGCAGACAAACTGAGGACCATAGACTTGATGATAAGCACTTGATGATTTGAATAAATCCACAAGAATAATTCAAAGAAATCGGGAAAGATTGATGCATTGGCATACATAACCTAAAATAACATTCATTCAAGGCGCAGATAAAATGAGCAACAGGGACTTGATGATACACACTTGATAATTTGAATAAATTCATAAGAATAATTCAAAGAAATCGGGAAAGTTTCATGCATTTGCATACATAACCTAAAATAACATTTCATGTCAATGTCATCACAATTTACAACTAAGTCCCAATTTTTATCATTACTTTGTAGAATACGCAACGTTGTGCCATTACACGAACAGCGATATCAAAGGTATCTAGCTTTCTTTAAAAAAAGCGACGTGTGTAACCAAAGTCAAGTAGGCCATATTGATTGCCACATTTACGTGATAATTCCACACGTATGAGTCGCTACACCAGTGTATAGGCATCTCAGTTGAATCTTTCAGGCTAAAAATCACCATCGAGAACTAAAATCTAACTTATCGAAAAGATATAAATCCTTGTATTTTTTCGTGTTCAACGCACATCCCCGTTATTTCTTTCCATTTCCGAATCGGCCTACCAGATAATCATGAAATGTAATAAACTAACTTTTTTTGTTCGAGCCCAACTTTCCTACGCAAAAACAATTCCATATTTTACATAGAAACCGTGTTCAAGAGTCCGCATTCCCTTGTAGCGATAAAAAACAAAAGCGACATGGAAGTTTGAGGTAGTGATCGTCCTTCGAAAGTTTCGGCTCGAACATATTTTCGTCCCCGATCCAAGTTGATAGAGATGGAAAATTTGTTGACCCGTCGGCGAATCTGGTCACGAATAAAACTTTTTGATGTCGCCATTTTTTAATATCGGCTGCTATTGGAAACAACTTTGAGAGTTTTCAAAGTTCTCCTAAATTGGAATTTGAAGGTCATATCAATCTGGGTTTAATTGAAAGAAAGTAATATTTGCGGAGAAAGTATTTGTTCTTGAGAAAGAAGTTTTTGGCTGTCTTCTTCTCCATCATCCAACAAAAAAATAATAATAATAGCGTTTATTTCATTTCATCATTCATTCAGACAAGTTCATATTCTATATCAGTCGACCAACTCGTGAATTATATTTGTGTTCTCGAAAACCCACTTCTTTATTCTTTTCTTGAAGAGGTTCATTGATTTTTTCCTATTACTATGTCGAATATGATAGAATTGGTCAACAGTTGATGAAAATCCATAACTAACGTATTCAAAAAATACCTTATTATGAGATTTTTCACCAAACACTAGCTTCTTCGGGAGTGTCTTTTCTCTATATTAGAGTTTAAAACTCTTCTCTTCTAGATGTAACACATTCATGATTTGAATCATGTCCTTCTGCTGAAAGGTGGTTTGCAAATGTGGATTTGGTCTTTCTATTTACAAAACTACTTCTATGTTCTTCAATTCTTTGGGAAAATGACTTTTGGGCAAGAGCTACAAGTCAGCTTATATACTCCTGATCTCTCCGACACCGAAGTTTTGTCTTTATTGTTTTCAATAAATTCACTTACACTTAGTGAAAAATCTCACAATGAAGTACTATGTCGTATATTATGTATTTTCAGCAACTGTACATAAAGTATTTTTTACCAATTGATTGTTCGCATCGTGTATTTGTGCTTGATCTCTCAGAATCGAGTCTGAAAATTCATTTGATTTTTTTTGTATTCTGAAGTTGGGAAATTCTTTCAAATATGAAACACAGATGATCATTTGTCGTATTTTTCGCAATAAGATGCCTGCAGCGAGTGTGGCCAATACGAGGCATTGTCAGTACAAATAATTTCCTCTGAGTAAGATTTCTTGGTGGTATCCACTTGATTGGGAGTTTTGCATTCTTTCATTTTTTTTCAACCAAATTTCAATATTTTTGTTGGAAATCAATTTTAGACGTAGAATAACTCCAGATCTTCAGAGAAAGTAACCTTAGATTCAATGGTGTATTATTTGCACAGGTGAATCAGCCAACATAACGTGGATTGTTCTTTGAAAAGAACCCCAGAGAGTCTGTATAGATTTTAAAGTTGTTCCGTGTTTATCATCTAATAGTAACAACGCAGGGCTTGTTTTATTTCATGAACTATAATAGGTGCCTAATTAAAATAAATAATTTCGAATTCAATTCGGAATCGAAACTGAACATTCAGTTTGTGTCTGAAAGTTACTTCTTTGCATGATCTACACATCCATGTATAGAGTTACTTATTTTCAAATTGATTACTTCCTTCTTTTCTTTGGAAGATTCCCTCATCTTTTTTGTATCGAGATGGAGTAGTAAAAAGCCAAAATCTTTCATTCCCAAAAATTAATCCCTCCTTAAAATATAACCCCTCCAATTGAACATTCTACTTCATAATCATCATACATATCTCACTTGGTGCTGTTGTTCGTCGGTTGTCTAAACTGTTCCAATTGGTGATTTGTCTATTACTTTTAGGAAGCACTGTAATCATATATAATTTAGATGTATCCACTGACATCTTCCAAAAAAAAACAAACATAATTTTGTGAAACACAATTTCTTTGGAAACGCAATAAAGCAATCTCAAAACCACAACCTATTTCGCCTCTGAATATTACAAATGAGAATGGAAAATCAAGGAATCCGTAACGTGTACATGATTTGTTATGAAGTTATATTGCATAGGCAAGGAATAATTTCAAGAGTTTCCACGGTCTCGAAAATAATACACTTCCACAACTTCATAATTAATTGTAATTAGTTCATCATGCTCAACAGAGCATGAGATTTTGTGGATTTTCGGAAGTCATTATTTCAATAGTATTTTCATAAATAGTGAAAACCTGCCCTGCAAAATGTTTTGTATCGAACGAAACACTTTATTTGTGTATCGCAATTTCTACCTCTTTTGAAATATTTGTCTTTGATCTCGGAAGAGGCAGTTGTTTGGGCTTTAATTACAATTAGCTTACTTGAATAATTTCGAAACAAATGGCATGAAAATTTGGGTTGTAGCAAAAATACTGTAAAATTCGAAAAAAAAATTATATAGTCTAGGTAAACTAGGATGAAATGCTGTCTTGAACGGGAATTCATGACTATTGAATAGGACCATATTCTAATCATTGTCGTTGATTCAGAGCCATAAAATATCGGAGAGATTTCAACGTTGACCTTTTCAAACTACCCAATCTCCTACTCAACTGCTTTGAATGTAACATTTCAGAAGAAATTTCTGATGAGCCTACAAGAATCACCAATGTTTCTAGCATGCTCATTGGCCCAATTTTTGTAAGTAATAGTAATCTTGTTATGAGATCTGGTACTTTATTATCCCGAGGCATTTCAGATCACAGACTAATTTATGTTGAATACTCAACAAAAATATTCAAAATAGAGCCGAAATTCGTAAAATACCGCGTAACATACCGTAACATACCGAGAGAGTTTTCAAACAGTGAGTTGAACCTGAAATCGATGAGCTCTTGGTGGAATCGAATGTGCCAATTCACTTGAACACCTCCCGTGAAAGTATCTATAGACGAGAGATAAATCTCCAACGTTTCTTCGATGTTCCAGGCTGTCTAGGTTGCACTTGATGGTCGCGTCTCCAATCAGGGCGATGGCTCTTTTCTGGATGGAATCCAGCAACTTAAGGGTATGTTTGGGGGCAGAGCTTCATACATGAGAACAATACTCCAAAGAAGGTCTGATCTGAGATTTGTAAAGCATCGAAAGTTGCTGAGGTGTGTACAGTTTTCTGGTTCGGGCATGTCTCTACTGTAAAGACCAGTAAAGATTAGCCTAAAAAGCCATTTTATGGCGAAACACGTATTGCGTTTTTGTTGCAGCACTTTTTCTATTCAATGAAAAGGAGCAAATGCAGACGGCAGCTCTTCGTCGGTTGGCACTATGGATTCGTTTTCAAACAAAAGTATATCATTGTACAGTAATTGACTGGTCAAAAAAATAGAAGGGGCGCCACTGCAACTTTCAAAATGTCTATGTGAAAGAGTACTTACTCGGTTGAGCAACCGATGATGTTATCAAATTGATGAGTGTTAATCAATAAATAAATAAAACATAGTAAAACATACAAACATTTGATATTAATAACTTTTCAATGGTTCAGAGCAAAAGTTCCCAGAAATAAGACTTGTAATTCTAATTATAATATTCAATATTAGATACTTCGAGAGGTTAATTCTCTCTGAGTGCAATCAAATGTTCATCGGACTGAACCATGGAGTGTACACTTCGGGAAAGTGAGCCCAATTGGAACCATAATACCAAAAACATCCTTGAAATTTAGGCGAGGGATTAAACCAAAACTTGGGAGATAACCAACCAGAACAGAAACCGTGACAATTCCCTGGGTGAAAATCCTCCGTGTACAATAATCCTATAAATGTTTTTTTAGAAACTGTCCTATATTGTCGCTAGCAAGAGAACAATGGGAAGAAAAGTAGGAAAACTCACCTTCCGTGGAGAGTTTTATCTTGTAGCAAAAAGGCGTTGGCGTGGTACGAAGTATTTAAACACCAAATTGTCGTAAATGTTCAATATAGGCCTCTATCAAAAGCCAGGACGTAGTGGTTGATAATGAGATGGGTAGAACGAAATATTCACTGAGGATCATTCAACAAATCCAGGATTCGTCAGTCGAACAAAACCGGAAACACCTGTAGGGCAGACACCTGTCGTTTTCGCGAAATCTACCATCCAAACTGATCAGAAAAGAATTCCTTTTCTTCTTCTTTTTCTTTTCGGAAGATAGGGTACTAGCGTTTTGACCTATCAATATTTGCACGTTCCATGCATAAAGAACCAATCTGAACAGAATAAAGTAATGGTATGTTTGGTTGTATCTGGTCAGCACCCCCTAAAGCTAAATTGGCCACACTGACAAAAAATGAAACAGTTGACAGTCGAAATATCATCAAACAGCTGACAATTGAACTCAAACAGAAAATACCAACAGAAAATTTCAACTCGAAGACACTCCTTGTGAAACTCATCCATAACCAAAACATTCGAGATTAGCAATGGGATTTTTATAAGGTTTCAATGGATGAGGTTAGACAACCAACTTTACATATCTATGTTTGTTATTTTCACGTTCGCTGAGGGTAGGTCACTACGGAGTGGAATCTATGTTGCTCTAAATTTCTTTATTTATTTACAAAATAAAGTAGCGGAAATTTACATGTTACATTGTGAAACTGTTTAGTTAAAATCTCACTGTAAACTGTATTTTGAAGACATTATGGATTTTCATCAAGTACCGGCCAATTCTATCATATATTGTTCGGTCTCAAAATCTTGATATCTAAATTATTATTTTTTCAAGTGAATTGTGAATCTTAACTTTTTAATATTTAGCCTAGAGTTGCCAGCTCTAAAATTTCTACAAGAAAGCATATTGTTTAATGGCGTTATTTTTATTTTTGTTAACTAATCTTCTTTGGGTTATTTAGTTTTTCATTATTCGCAAAGATCTCTCAATCGGGGTTTTCCAGTGGGCCTTCTAATCCGCTCATCTTGTATGTATTTACACTTTACTGAGTCTCCTACTTCATATATATATAATATTTGTTTGAAAACTTGTGAGTTCTCTGACCTTTGAAAAAAAGCTCGAGTATACCCAATTTTTAAAAAGGGTGATATTACATTTATAAAAAACTATAGAGCCATTTCAATATTGAGCAATTTCTCCAAATTATTTGAAATAATATTATACTCTAATATTTACAATACAATACGAAATATCATATCAGATGATCAGCATGGGTTTGTCGTGCATAACCAATCTTGCATGTCTTTCACAATGTGTCTCTGAAGCCTTGGATAGAAAACTGCAGGTTGAGGACATTTATACAGACATAAAAAAGCTTTTGATCAAATAGATTTCTTCATCTTCTAAAGCGTCTTCCAGAATTTGGTTTGTCAGCAAAATTGGAGTCATGTCAAACTATCTTCTCGATAGAAAACAGTATGTAGGGTATAAAGGCTTCAAATCTGCTTTATATACTCCCAGTTCCGGAGTGCCCCAAGGCTCGAATTTAGGACCTCTTTTGTTCTTGATTTTCATTAATGATTCAACTAAAATAATAAACAATTCAAAACTGCTCTTCGCTGATGACCTTAAAATATTCAAGGTGATGAAAAATTATGTAGACTGCTCAGACTTACAGTATGAATTAGATCTGATATATGATTGGTGTTCCAATAATCGTTTGAATCTCAACATTGCTAAATGTCATGTATTGTCTTTTTCCAGACAGGAAAGTCTAATACAATTCACTTACGAAATTGATAACAATACCATAAGTCGAGTTAATGAAATGAAAGACCTTGGCATTAACTTTGATCAGAGATTCACTTTTGTTTCACATATAGAGCAAGCTGTTTCGTCCGCTAGTCGAATGTTGGGCTTCATGAGGAACACCAGAGAATTTAGAGATACTGAGATGATAATCACGCTATTCTATGCTTATGTGAGGTCCAAACTAGAATATGTGGCGATGATCTGGTATCCTATTTATAATTCTCACATACTGCAAATTGAAGCTGTCCAAAGAAAGTTCTTGAAATTCTTTTTTTTTCGCACTACAGGTATTTACCCCCAAAGGGGAATTGACTATTACATCCTTTTGAACCAATAACTTTCATATGGTTTATGTCAACCTTGTGAAGGCTAATTCATTTATGATATGTCAATTGAATTTAATTATATTATTTCATTTATATTATTGATATCATTTGTAATTTGCCAATTTAATATGTAGTATGTGAATTCAATTGAATTTAATGTTATTTTTTTAGTATTTTCTTTAACATTACCTGTAATTGGGTGTACATCTGTTGGAAATACTATCTATCTATCTATCTATCTTTATAAAATTCAATATTCTCGAATATCTTTTCTCAAGCAACCCGTATATTTAAGTCTATTTCACGTAAATATTGTAAGCTACAAATAGCAAGAATTTCAATTCCTTTATTGTTCCTTGTGTCCCTTATCTTAGGAATTACCCGCTATTATGACCTTTCCTACCAATGTTAATCCTAACCTCTTCTATCCTTACAATGACCAATCTGACCTCCTTCTCCAACTACCGATGTGAAACATTGCATTTTTTTAAAATCATTTCATTTCAAATCTTTTAAGAGTATGGTTAGAACAAATCTTGTATTTTCTACAGTACATATAGCAAGTTATTTTTCTCATCCTATCTTTTCATAAAAGTTAATCTAATTCTGTATGCATTGAGCATTCATACTCATGATAAAATAATCGTGGGTCAAAACATATATCTCAAAAAAGCCTCTACGGGTTTTTTGGCCATTTAGTATTTCAACCTCATTCTACGATATGCTTCAATGTCACAAAACATGTATGAAAAACGAACTATACCGAGAATTTATCTCCCTGAAGATAAAGAATAGGAATAGAGCAGCTCAGAGAGGAATCAATTACGGAAGAAACAAATGGATGAAGGTTGAGAGAAAATTCCTTTATTATAAGAGATATATCTTGAATGTTCATTTGAAGGTAATACATTGGGAATTGTAATTTAGATTGCATTATATAGATTTCCAAACGTTGGATACAGATGCTCAGGAAAAAGTTAGTGATATAATTCACAAACAATGTATGATGCAAAAGAATAAACTCTAACGATAAATTCATTCTAGACTTCACAAGAAACGGGCCCAAAGTGGAAAACTATTCTAACCATAAGTTTATCTATAGATTTGTAAATTTTTCGACACGAAGTTCACACTAAATGAAACTAGATTGTTAGAAACAGGCTTCAATTATAACATAAAACCATATATTGATTTTACGAGCTTAGAATGTTTGAGTGTTGAAACGGAGCTGGCTCTGAGAGGTACTCCTAATTATAATGAACATATCACGGCAAATATTTTGAAATCTGAACCTGTTGAACGAATTCAGTCTAATAGAGAAATGAACATAGTGATCGATCAGCTTTCATCAGGTCTTTCGAACAAGTTTCGAACATGCCACAACTGGTCTGAACAGGTCAAGAACAGGTATGGACAGGTTTAGAACATGTCTGAACAGGTATTGATCTGGTGAGATGATAGTATTTTTATCATAATTATCATTCAACTCCCACCGATCAGTTCGCATGACCTTGAGACGTTTGAAATTTTGCAACTGAAGCACCATATTGTCGCAACACAGTACTCGGTTTATTAACGAGATGATTTTATTCGCTGTTTCATCCATTCATTATGAATCCAAATAATAAAGAACTCATTTAAATACTCAATTAGATATTTATTGTAACGAAACGTAAAAATACTTCAGGAATAAATGTTAATCAAAAATACAATAAATCACCAAAAACTTACATTATGCTGCCACCCAGCAGAATCGAAGAAAAGGAGATGTGCTTCATGGCTGGAACCTTTTTCTGAAGATCAATAGATACTGAATGCATTTCTGAATACTGTCTGTTCATGGTCTTGACCTCCCTCAAATTCATGAAGATTTATACGCTGACATTGCAACTTTTATCCGGTATTCTGAGGTAAAATGCTCAGTAAGCAATCTGTGCAAATTTTGCGTATTTGGAGATTGTTTTATATTTCTATATCCTGTGATCATATCAATTTCGATGTATATGAACTTGGAGTATTGAAAGATGGAATTCTGAATACTGAGTGTTTTTGTTTAGAATATTGAAGTTGAGGTTGGAACATCTTTCAATCCATGTATTCGCTTGAATGAATTTGAATTATTTCATGATTATTTTTCATATTTGACAATAAGAAAAAGTATGGAATTCGGTTCTAGATTCTGCATAGTACCTTCAGTAATTTTGTATAAGAATATCCAGTTGAGTCTAATTATACCTGTATTATAGTTTTTGTTAGCTGAACTTGAACTAAATAGTTGAATTTTGTAGCAAGTTCAAGCATTTTGTTACACCATTCCGATGAGGCAAGTACGTTAGCAGGTCTTGAAAAGCTCCTCAATGTTGGATGAAAAACAACTGTACATTAGAAAACTGGAGATTCAGACATAAGTACAAAAAATAATAAACTAACATCTTTTTGAATTTGAACTTTTCTAATTATACCACCCATTCACCCGATCTCATCTTAGATCTTCAGAGGCTGGACAGCCTCTTGAAAATGTTAATTTTTCATTCACATTCGATATTTTCATCCCCCGAATGAACAAACAAATCGCCAAGTACATAATATAGCAAACCCACTGCGAATATTACAAATCTACTCAATATGCAAATGCGGCAACGAACTTATCCAATAAATCCGACGTGAAAGCTTTGTCACAAATTTGTATCCACAATCAGGGGACAAATTAAATGATTCGGGCAGTGCGCCACCGACACATAATTCATTCGAATGTGGTTTAGTGGAATTAGTTGCACGCAACTATTTTATTTGGTATATAAATATGTGGCATGTTTCCCCTGTGACGACTTCCGAAATGATGTACTGGGTGAGCGCGTTTGGTCAATTCATTCTACGGCAACGAATAATATAACAGAAAGTAATTGTGTTTCACTATATGTGGCTGCGCGTATTTTGGTAGCTGGCCCAGGAAAATGGCTACATTTAAGAGAGTCATCGGATACTACTCCAGGATGTATAAACCTTTGAAAAAGCCGGCCATTCGCGCTAGCAAAACGTCAGGAAGAAATCCAAAAAATCCATGGCCTTCGAATCCCAAAAATAGTGACACTGGAAACCTCGGCCGCGAAAGTTCACCCATTTTGTCAATACGAGTATAATGCATAAATTATACTCGTATTATAGTGTTACACTAACCTATAAAATTATCAGCCTAGTTGACTGACCAACATTACTGGAAAAGTTTAGTATTTGCATTCCTAGAATCTGTTCCAGACACCCGAGTACTTTCTATATAAAAACATCTCGCACAAATGTTCTGGAGAATTATCCGATCCATACCATGTGTAAAGTGACAAATTCTGTTAGCGATAATTTAGATATATTCAGGTGCAAATTGTCAAATATAAAATCCCACTTCCTAAAATAATTGTTTTGTCGTAATGAATATAAAATGTGTGGTCTTTATAGTCACTTGTTTGTGATGTATTTATTATACTCTGTTATTTCCTGCTCTGTAATTGGGCTATGCCCTGTGGAGTATTGTATTACAAATAAATAAATAAATAAATAATTGTTACTATTCAAACTTCTGTTGAACAAAACTTCAGATATGAAGACTTGTGTCTGTGATATGGAACGTTTCTTAATTTCGGAACTGACCATTAAGTCGACCCCAAAAACAAGTAGGGGTAAAAACAATCAAATTCAATTCTCTCTCTCTCTCTAAATTATTGGACGTTGTTTCCCACTTGGACACATTTGTCCAGGCTCCTCCGATCAAACTGACGTCAATTTGACTTCGTTGGGGGGCGCAGCGGTCTTGCTCGAAGCAATGCTGCCACCCCTTGTTTGTCATACTTTTTATAATAAAAAACACAGTATTTTTTTATTGTCGTCTCCTGCTCAGGAGACCTCTCGATTTTTTTTACATATATTTATTGGGTTGCCTCTTCTTCGGGAGACCTTCAGATTTTTAAATTCGAATATATGGCCCCTTTACGTGGTTATCCGAACCACCCCGGCCTGGATACCGGCGTGAATAAAGGGGCCCTTGAACTTCACTTTTTTAAAAACTCTCACATTTCAGTATTTATCCAATGGACTAGCACAACACAAAATGGGGCCCAACGATAGTACGTGGCATCCGCTTACCTTCTTTGTGGACGTACGTTATCAGCATGTCCGTTCACTATCACGGTCACCACGAGACTCCCAAATTCAATTCAATACCACAAAAAACCTGGGCATCGAATTTGTTCAAAAATATAAATGTCTCCGAACCGAACGAAGTAATATCAGGATAGATAATTCCGCTTTCTACTTCGATAAATTTTTTGAAGGTTAAAATGGACACCAATATGTCTTGTCACAATCATGTCGCTGGAATTGCAAAGGCTGCTTCTCAAAAGCTTGGAACACTATTCTGAACCAGAAAACTGTACACACTTCAGAAACATTTGTTGCTTTATAAAGCTCAGATCAGACCCTCTTTGGAGTATTATTCTCATGCATGGAGTTCCGCCCCTAAGCATACCCTGAAGATGCTAAATTCCATGCAGAAATGAGCCATCTGCCTGATTGGAGATGCGAACATCACTTGCAACTTTGATAGAACATCGAAAAAAGGTTAGGGATTTGTCTCTCTTTTACGGAAAGCGTTCAAGGAACTTGGCATATTTGATTCCACCAAGAGCGATACATATCAGAACTACGCGACGGACTGTGGCTGCTCATCATTTTGAGGTTTAACTCAGTACACCTTTAACTTCACGGGTTGAAAATTCTTCCATTTGGAGAACTGCGTTTATGTGAAATAAACTTCCTGAGAACGTTTTTCCAAATGGATTCAATCTACAGTGATTCAAATCCAATGTGAATCGCTACTTTCGTACAGGCCTTGAGGTTTTTTCTAGGGTGCTTGTCTTTTGTCCTTAGAATAAAAAGTTGACAATGTCGCAACATAGTCTCAGAACAAAAAGGGTGCAGGATGAAGAAGATAATAGAAATACGCAATATAAATGGATTCAACAGTGTTACAAAGTTCAAATTAAATATAAGTGGCGTCACGATCATCGTTTTCACTCGATTTTGAAAAAACTATCGACAAAAAACTTACAGTTATCCTCTAAAATTTCAATATGGCCAGGTGAATGAATAGACATCTCAAGACAATTAGGAGTCTAGAGACTAGAGTAGAGGATGGTATAGATAATCTTAGGTTGTCAGCTTGCCGAAAAACGTATTTATTGGAGTGGCCGCTAAATATCACTTTATGTTTGTTGATCAAATATACTGTTTCTAAAAAGGTTTGAACTATATAAAATAAAGAAGAAATTGAAGTTAAATTTTTCCATTTTATAACACGTTTCCTACAATTTGAAAACCTATCCATCAATTCCATTGAAGTTGAATTATAAAACAACAACAAAAATTAATCGGCGCTTTGGGAGCGACTTCATTGATTCCAGTGACGCATTTGCTATTTCAGCTGCAGGAAAACCGGGAAAACCCTGCAGCACCACATCATCTGAAGATCTTGATCTGCCAATATCCTCTCTGTCTCTCTCATAAGCCAAAATGTAGGGTGTCTCCAGAGGCTCCAATAAATTCAGTACATCGCCAGAACACTTAGTGACACGACTATCGTCAAACTTAAACCCGTCCGTTTCGTCTTTGACCAAGGCGTAATAATGACCAGATTCAACGCCAGAACCACAGTGAACAATGACTGCATGAAGATTATGATTGTGGTCTGTTAGATTGAAGTGTTCATCTATTTCGAACCACCGTAAGAGTTTGGTAATTCCGTCAGAGGTTGAGTTATGTTTGATGATCATCAGTGTAATTATTAGATTGACTGGTGCCTCAGCTATACTTGTTGTGCTTCTAACAGTCAGTTAGTTTGGCGCATGTTTGGTAATGCATTCGATCACCCTCCATATTCGATCACCTGTTGAAAGTTTAATTTTCAGATGATTCAACAATAGGCTTTGCACGGACTGGTTATTAGTCATATCAGGAAACGCTAGTTGAAGTTCCAGAAATTCACATACGTTTTTATCACCTCTTGAATCCAGCGGCCAGGATTGTTGATTCTTCTATTGTTTTCCTCACGAAGAGCATTCAACAAGAACCTCAAGAATTCGGAACAATCCTCTTGTTGTCCTAACGAGTATCTAGTGTACTTCAAAGACTCCAGGAAATCAGTTGGAGAGAAAGATAATACATTCTTACGAAACTACAGTTGCACGAACTGGTGTTTCAGTTTGGTGAATAAGTAGGAAACGTTCTCGTTCTCGTTCATCATTAAAATCTCGTTCTTGAAATTCTTCGTCATGAACAACACTTGTAAAATGATATTCATATAGCAAGTGTTTCCTAAATTATCTAATCCAATTTTCTTTCCTTCACTGATTCGTAAGGAAGAAAATGTTTCAGAGAATCTGCATAAGAACCATTTCTGAAGCTCCAATCGATCCTTCCAACTGATAAAGGGTTTCGTAGAGGGATCATTTCGGCTCTTGCTTCATGAAGTTCTTCCACTGAAAGGAAACCAGAACCATAAGGACTGCAACTTATTTTTGGGGGGCAAGAATGACAATTCCATTGACCGCATTGAAAAAGAAGAAGGTGGATCAATCACTTGCGAATTAACCTTGATAGGAGACTGATGAATATCCACATATCTCAGCTTGTTACAAAGATATTTTAGTTCCGTACTGAAATGAGGTTAATGCATGATCTCATCAAAATTATGTGAAGGAGGAGTACTTCCAAGAACCGAAGCAGCAACCACGTTAAATTCAATGGGATAAAATCAGGAGATGTTGGAGAACGAAACTATTAGTTCATATCTGAAACATTGTTTTATCTTCAAGGAGTTCGAATCAATGTAGGTATTTTCAAAGTGATCATGCATAGTCCAGTAATATCCCCGGTAATTGCTCTGGAGTATCTATCCGAATATGAATTTCGTATAAAGAAAATATGTTGGAGTCATAATTTATCTTAAAGAAATGCACCTTCTGTGTCAATATATAATTCAATTCATATAATTTTTAATCAATTCGCGAAGCCGTGCGTTCAGTATCAATGTTTGTTTATTGACAAGTGAGTAGGCTCATTTTAGAAATGTTCAGCAATCCTTTATATATTTGGGTGGTGGTGAAGTTCATTTCAATTATCGTCTTTGTAAGTGGTTGCGTATTATTTTTTCAACTTTCAGTGACATTGAATCCAAACAGTAGAATATTCTGTTTGTCATAGAACTAACTTTACGGCCCGTGGTCGAGTTTCCAAAATATCATTACCGACATTCCCACAGGCGCAGCGCGTCAAGAGTGACTAGAATAAAAAACAACCAAACGAAAGAATTCAATTTCCCAGCTCGAATTTTCCAGCGTTCATGTACGCAATATTCAATAACTATGCATATAGAGTTCCGGACACACCTGGGGTGTTTTTATTTATTTTTTTTTGTGATTCAAAGAGCGTTTTGAATTGGAATACCTTAATCAAATTCCCGTTTGTTGTTATTTTCGGTGATGTTTTTCCAAAATAAGGAGTAATGGAAGTGGTTTTTGTTGTATGATGAAAGTGATCGCTATTTGTTGAAAATTCATGACGAATGTATTGAATGAGTAGCTTCTACTTAAGAGTTGAAAATGAGTCTATAGAAATATGTTGAATTGAAATATAAGGGGTAAGACAATGAATTTCTTTCGCTTATATACCATATACTTACTCACTCAACAGAAAACAGAAATCACACATTGAATAATTGAACTTAGTTTTTTCCTTACTAAGAACGTAAGCATTTAATCGGAAACGGACAAGGAAAATTCACTATGGAATACAAGGTAGTCAATGTGGAAACAATGAAATGGAAATCACCCCGGAGTATTTTCCCAACACCAAAATTTTTTAAAACGACAAAAACCAAGATAAATATCAATGAAATTCACTTATGAGAGAAAATAAAGGACAACTCTCATTTCATGACGTTTTGGTAATGAGGAACCAATATGGAGGGTTAGAATACGATGTAATTAGCAAAGAAACAAGCACGAACATGTACAAACGTGCTGTCCACAGTGATGTGATGTCCACAGCACAAACGTGCTGTACACAGCTTCCAGTTTAGATCCAATTAACTTCTGTGTATGCTCTATATTATATATATTTATAATTTTTTTTTATTCTTTAGAAGGAAGTGAAAAGGCATAAATCTGTCTGCAAAAACAAAATATAGCAAGCATCAAACGTGAGGGAAATAGGAGAAAGATAATGTTTCAATCAGATGATACTCATATATAAAGTAACTCCAGACCATACTCGAAACTAGGTTAAACTGACCTCAGTAATCTCCACAAGGTAGTGGTGACATTCAAGTGGATATAATGTTATTCGTTCATGTGAAACATGTGTATTAACAATGCCTAGTTTGTATATCTACCAAACTCTGATATATATAAGAAAAAATATTTCAATTATTCCTAGAAATGAGCAAATCCATGAACATTTCACCAGAAATAACCTTTAACTTTATCAGCCTTATAGTAGATTGACAGTATCGAAGAATCACCCCATGTGCTGTGGGATTAAACTATATAATAAGCTTAGTAATGACATTAAGTCCTCAAACATCAATGTCTTTAAAAGGAAGCTTAAGGTTTTTCTATCGCAAAAAGCATACTACTCTGTGGATGAGTTTCTCCTTGAGTGATAATAATAATTTTATTGTAGCTTAGTGATTTTATTTTTATTTAAGTTATGCTTTGTATTTGTTTTTCTATATTAGTTTGACCTGTTGTATCAGCCAGTATTTTATGATGATGTTTGCCTAATGTGATTGTAAATGAAAACTGATTCAATAAATGTTTGATTGATTGATTGATTGATTGTGAATGGAAGCTCAGACCAAATCGAGAATAAGGAATGATAAAAAAAACTTGACTCGACAACACATGGGCTCAAAACCAAATGGGCTCAACAACTGAGCATCTCTGCTGCCTTCTGCGTTGAAAAAAAATGGACTTAGGAACCAGGAAGCTCCAAAAGGAGGTCCCAAAACAGATAACCTGTGAAATATGTATATTTTACTACTCGATTCATGTTCATTATATTTGTATGAAAGGAAGGAATTTGAAATTGTCGTTCCGATGTAGGATGTATTTTTTTAACTGTTTTTTACATATCTCTTGACTCCAGCGGGATTTTAAACCACAATAGGTGTTCAAATAAATGAACATATAAAATACTGCCTGTGCTTGATAGACATATCATCAAACCAGAAATAGAGCAGATAATTATGAGGTCTAATCCTCTCAACATATATTGCACGACTTCCCATTTTTTTTTAAAACCATAAAAATGACAATCTTCAAAGCTTTTTTTGTTGAACAAAAACTAACAAGAACTCTAGAACCTTCAGTTTCAGTGCGAAACTTTGCCCACCGCACAAAAGTGTAATATCCGTCTCTCTTCAATACATCATACATTAGAATGAGAGGGCAATGAACATGGCATAGTAGTACAAGGTTGTAAACAAGTAAGGGTCGCACCATGAGCATTGTATGAACGGGATTGGATGATTTCATACTGACGCAAGGACAGGACAGAGAATTGATATCAACTAAAGCTATCCAAATCCAAGATAGAGTAAAACAAAACAAAACCGAAGCGTGATGTTCACGTGATCGCCCAGTGTCAGATGGAAAGGGCAGCGTTCAATGGTGAATTCGCCTTCTTGGTACGAGTTCGGTACCAGCACAGGGTTGTAATCAGTCGTTTGCGTGTTTGTGTGGCGTGCGTTATAGTATATTGTTTAAAATTGTTTTCCAAGATGTCCAGTACAGACACTGCTGATGACACTGTGAGCTATCCTCTGAGTCCAGCCAGGAAACGATCCAAAAAAAGACATTTGAGTATTGAGATGAAAGAAGTGATTTTAAATGTGTTCAAGAAAGAGATGGAAGGAATTGAGACATCGACTGTCGACGAAGTCGTATTGAAAGTTTCCGATAAAATTGGAGTGTGTTACGCTTCGATTTACAATGTTTAACGGGAATATAAACAAAATCATACATTTTCCAAACTGAATACAAATCAGAATCGTCAAACCATTATAAAATCAATAGATGATGCTGATAAACATGCAATCAGGAGAAAAGTGCATGAGTACTTTTTCAGAAATGAAATACCCACGATAGACAAAGTACTCACAGAAATAAATGAAGATGTTTCATTGCCAAGTTTTAAGCGGTCAACATTCCATAAGGTATTGAACCATTTGAATTTTGTATGGACAAAACGAGGGCGCAATAGTTTATTATTGGATAGAGAGGAAATTGTGTTATGGAGGAGAGAGTATTTGAAAATTATAGTGAACAACAGAGAACAATTTATTATATGAATGAAACCTGGGTTAATGCTGGCCATACTACCCCTAAAGTATGGGTCGATGAAACTGACCTCATCTAGGAGGGCCTTTCTAGATGGACTATCCACCGGATCAACGAATCCATCAGGTAAACTCATATTTATATTAAGACCTACCTCAATTTCAATATATAAAAAGTAACCCCCGTATTTGTTTTATTTACTTACATACCTCTTCATAATTATAGGTAAAGGAAAATGGCTTATTATTTGTCACATCGGCAATGAGAATGGGTTTGTTGCTGAAAGGCTGTGGGGTTTCGAGTACAAGAAAACTGGAGATTATCACGAAGAAATGAACGGTGAATCTTTCGAACAGTGGTTTTCCAAAGTTCTACCCCATCTGGAGGATAATGCTGTGATTGTAATGGACAATGCACCTTATCAAGGAGCGCAAGTTTCAATACCAAAAATATATAGTCGATGAGATGGCAACAGGCCAAAACAAAATTGTCCTTCGCCTGCCTCCATACCACTGCGAGCTCAACCCCATCGAGTTAATGTGGGCGGATGTGAAGAATTTTGTAGCTCAGCATAACACCACGTTCAAATTTGCAGATCTCAAAGTACTTTTTGATGAGGCTTTGATAAGAGTCACAGCGGAGAAATGGGAGAAGTGTGTTCGGCATGTGATATCGGAAGTCGAGACAAAGATGTGGAAGCTTGATAACTTAATAGAGGTACAAATCGAGCCACTGATAATTCAGATTGGTGAGTATGACACTACTGATGAAGAGAAATTCATCCAGTTGAATAATTCTGTTTGATATTTCTTTTGATTTAACATAAAATAAAAATTATCGATAAAGAAATAATTACGTCTTTTTTCATATAATGCTTGAGTGCGCTGTGAAAAATCCAATGAAAATCTTTTTATATTACACATATCATCTGAATTTTTCCCGTTAAACTGCAAAACTTGTGCAGTTCACTCGTTATTATAAAAAAGTTTTCCTAAGTATGATATAGCATTTGCGATCAACAAGATGTTGTTTCTGAATACGACCCTGGCCAATTCTTGGGATTTCCAATATCACGTGCGTAGGGCATGTCAATGTTTACATCCACTCTATCTTTGATTTGAATTTGCTTTAGATTGGGTCAACCTTGAAGGGAAATAACCTGTGATTCAAATGTAAACAATGAACACCACTCCGGAAAGATTACTTGAGATTCAGTAAGATCATAAACATGAAATGCTGTGATTGTCACAACAATACAAAGAAATAAAACAATTATATACATGGTACCTATAATACATCAGGTGAGTGAGATAGTACATCACTAAAAAAATTCATCAAATGAAGGTAATTACGATTGAATTATAAAACAATTTCTTTTCTTCACAGAAAATGGTTTAGACTCTGCATATGAGATACATAAAACTAAATTTATGTGTACTTCCAGGACACATCAGGTAAGCTCTATTATATCATTCAGTTGAAGAATTGATGAATGAATTTTGGTTTCATTTAAGGTTATCCCAACTCTGTACTACTGGGAAGTAGATTCATCAAGGTAAACATAGTGACACTGTATCAATTCACAAATAAAGCTCCAAATTGTATGCTGTTGAATTTATTCTCATGGTAATGAATAGTGCACATATCAACGAAAGAAAACAAATGGCATTTCACTTTTATGTTATTTCAAATCTAAATGCTACAGTAGTACAGTTCATTAAAATGTTGTATAATTATGCACTCTTGATAACTGGTTTTTTGTTAGCATTTGTATGTCTTGCAAGAGCTGTAGTGGGGGTTATATTGAAAATGAGTTTGTGCGCATGAGAACAGGCTCACCATCACGTTTGGCGCTTGCTGTAATATCTTTTCAAAGTATCACTGATTCCAAATTCAACGTAGATCGTTAACAGGTATTTTTCTTTCTCCTAAGTTTCTATCTGTATGAAGAGGAAGTAGAACAAACATCCCAATATTCCACTTCCGTCCCGATGTTTCCCTCGTGCGAAGAAAACACGTTAGAGAGAAAGCCAGCCGATCCCCGGAGACGTCAAAAGACAATGCCTTCCTTCGTGTTCGCATATTCATGAGCCAGCGCCAGGTTTCTTGCGGGCCCTTCGGAGACGTCGTCGACCCACTTGACAACTTCCACGAGAGGCGACATGCTGGTGACGTTGTCGAGATTTATTTCGGGCGAAATAGCTGCAATACAAGAGAAAAACGAATGAATTGCGGCTTGGGAATGGAGATGCTGCTGGGACGGATGCTAATCCAAAAAAGTTGGATACTTTTTTGGATTAGATAGTTGTGAAAACTATTTTGTAGATGATTTTTTCAAGGATACGATCAATGTACAGTAACGCAGAAGAAAGACTGTGAGAACTAATTTCGAAATGTTTTATTTATGTCGAACAGTGAAATCATATCAATTTTTTGAGTTATTTACCGGTTCTGAGTATAGATTAACCCAATAAACAGTACCTTTTGGGTTAACAAATTACAATGGAGAGTTATCTATCACATTTCTGTGAAAGAATATCAAAATACAGAAGGTACAAATATTTTGTTGATTTGTACCTACGGTTTCTTACAGCCCAGTCCGAAGCTCTTTCGAATATATGATATGGAAAGGAGAGTTTTTGTGACTAAGGCCAAATATGTTGATTGAAACTGAGGGTTGTCCCAAATATGGAGACGAGAGCTGATTACCGAGAAATTCATTTTAATCAACTTGTTCCATTAATTACCTATTCTTTTTGTAGAAATTCATATTGAATATAGTTGTACGACTGCCCTCCTGAAAGTTGTAGATGATGTGCACAGATCTATTGATAATAACAAACTCTGTCTTCTGATATTATTGAACTTTTCTAAGGCGTTCGATCGCATACACCATGACCTCCTCCTTTGCTATTTTGGGCTACCTAGGGTTTTCAATACATGCTGTAGCACTACTGAAAGGTTACCTTCGCAATCGTTTTCAAATAGTTGTTTTCAATAACGAAAAATCTGATTCAATATAAATTGAAAATGGTGTTCCTCGGGATTCAATATTGGGTCCTCTCTTGTTCGTTTTATACACATCTCAATTTCATAGGTCACTGCAATTCGCAACCATGCATTGTTATGCCGACGATACCCAGCTGTACACGGAATTCGACGAGAATTCAATTAACGAGGCCCTATGGCAAATTATTACCGATATCTAGATGTTATTAGCTTTGTCAACTGTTAATGCATCTTAATCTAATGTCATGCTCTTTGGTAGAACAGCGGCGAGAAATCTTTGTTCTGGCCTCATAAATATTGTAATAGATGAAACAGAACTTCCCCTGAAAGGAGTTACAAAAAACTTGGGCTTATATCTCGACAACAGTCTTAGTTTCAAAATACACATTTCGCAATGTGTATTTTGAAAATAATAGACTCTAACAGAGCATTTCTGAATGAAAAAAGTGAAATTATACGCCAAATACGCAGACGTGGTGTACGGTACGAGAATTTGGTAGAGTGACAGTTTTAGAATCCAAAAGCTCCAGAATGCATGCATTAGACTCATTACGGTACTAGGAAACGAGAACACATTTCCCATCTGTTCGGGGATGTGGGTTGGTTGAATATGGAATTCAGACGAACATTTCATTCTGCAACATTTTTTCAAAAACTCCTTAAAACAAAAAACCCTCCTATCTTTTCGAAAAAAATATTCTTTAGAAGAGACGTACACCATCTTAACTTGAGATTCAGGACACATTTAATAATACCACAGCATGAAACTTTTCTATTTCGCGGATCTTTTACTTGCCATTAATCGGATACCCATTGAATATAAACCTCTGCCATTAGGAAGTTTCAAACGGAAGATAAAAAAATATCTTCTTGCAATAAATAGATCGAACTAATCGAATTATGTCGAAATCAATCAACCTTTCTCCAATATGAAATTATATATATATATATATATATATATATATATATATATATATATATATATATATATATATATATATATATATATATATATATATATATATATAAATCGATTTAATTCGTGAGGTTGCAGTCAATAGCTGGGCTGTTACAAAGAAAACTCTTTGTTATATGTCAAGCTATATATATATATATATATATATATATATATATATATATATATATATATATATAGCTTGACATATAACTCAAGCTTTTTTCCAAAGGTCAGGGAACTCACAAGTTTTCAAACAAATATTATATATATATATATATATATATATATATATATATATATATATATATATATATATATATATATATATATATATATATATATATAATGAGCTGTTGTCTCGGGTTTCGCTCCGTGTTCTATGTATTTTGTCCCCATAAGGATTATTTTCACAACGTTTCGGCAAAGTCTCATTTGCCTTATTCTGGTGATGTCTGGTTTTTTCAACTAAACTGATTAGTTCGAACTCTGTGTCTCAATTTATAGGGATGGATGTTTCTCTTTACCTGCGTTGCTGCCACTACCTGTGTTTGCTCGGCTACCTGTTTTGGTCTTATTCCCTGAGTTTTGCTTCTGGGGTTGAACGGTCTGATTGCTTGTGCGAAGCCATAAAACGGATCTCCATGTTGATGGTAATGGTTGTGGAACTTATATCACAGCGCAGGAATTCTTCGGTGCTGAAGAAGGCGTTTTTCATTAAAAAAATATTTTATCCTGAATTTGAATATGTTATTAGGTAGAAAGACATCTTATTTTTTGTGGTAATTTATTGTGAAATTTCACAGCCCAAAAATTTTGTCCATTTTGACATCTTTTTAAGCGGCAGTAGTTTCTACTCAAATCATTTTCATGCCTAGTGTTGTAGTCGTGCACATTTTAATAACTTTCATACTGAGATAGATTATTTTTTATATATATTAAATTTTCCACGATATATAGAGAAGGAAAGATTACTATTTTTATTGTAATGAATGAATTTCGACATTCATCTCTGTAGTCGATATTGTCTAATATTCTAATTGCTTTCCTTTCGTGTCGAAATATTCTATCACAATCTGTTGCATGTCCCCAGGCGACAATACCATAAGAAATAATGGATTCATACTAGGAAAAATATGCCGTTCGAAGAGTTGCTTTTGAAACTTGTCTGGAGAGGTTTCTTAGTAAAAATAGATTTCTCATGAGCTTTTTTGATAGTTCATTGATATGATGATCCCATTTTAACTCACTGTCAAAATTAATTCCCAAAAATTTCACACTTCTTTGCGAATTAGAGTAATTTTCCGTATTTCTTAGGGTGAATACTATGTTTTGGGTTTTGTTTTTATTCAGATGTAATTCGTTCGCATCGAACCACCTTTCAGTTGGTGACTGTACTTCAGAGGATAATATAAGTAGGTACCTCATCTAGAGTTTCAGCATTTGTTTGGATTGTAGTATCGTCTGCATATAAAATATATGATAACGGGTTCTCCCAATATGGTAGGTCATTAATGAAAATTATGAATAGTAGAGGTCCCAACATAGATCCTTGCGGTACACCAGTTTTTCTTGTTGATAGAGAATTGCCCACTTTCACAATTTGAAATCGATTTTCCAAGTATGAGTTGATCAACTTTATAGTGTTGACAGAAAAGTTATATAGTTTTAATTTATTCAAGGAAATTTCATGTTATACACAATCAAATGCTTTGCTCAGATCACAAAAAGTTATTTCTGTATACTCTAGTTTTTCAAAAGTTATTGTTAGTTTGTTGTTATCTTCTAGTATCGCCATTTCAGTGTTTCTACCTTTTCGAAATCCATACTGGCAGTCTGTGAATATGTTATAATTCTCAAATAATAATAATAATTTGTAGAGCTTTACATTTTTCGAATATTTTTGATATTATTGGTAGCAGAGATATTGGTCTGTAGTTTGTCGGATCATTTGGATTTCCACTTTTGAAGATAGGTATTTTTGTACACTGGTTCACCAGTTTAGTTAGAGGGATTAGGATTGAATTTAATATGCATTTGATCACTTCAACATTCAGTCCATATATACCTCTGCTGGGTTTATTTTTTAATGACTTCATTAAATCTCTAACTTCATTGTAGGTAAATTCTGTAAAATTCTGTAAAATTTTCAAAATTCAAATTGTTTAGTTCTTTGAAAGGGTCCAAGTTTGAACTATCTATTTTTTTGGTTAGGTTTTCTGAATTATTCACAAAGTAGGCATTGAAGGTGTTTGGTGACACTGGTGGGTCTTTAATTCGTTGTTCTCTATTTTTGTTTTCCTTTATGATATTTCACATGCATTTATTTTGATTTTTCGATTTTTTTATGCGATTATCGTTACATTCCCTTTCACCACATGCAATAGTTTTTTTGTATATATTTTTCAAACTGTTTAGTTTTTGTTTGAGATCATCAGGAGGATGCTCTGTATATATTTCGTTCAAGAGGTGTAGCTGGTCTCGCATGTTTCTTATTTCGCCATTAAACCATGTATTATTTGCTTTTTTGTTTCTAATATCATATTTTTTTTCAGGAAATGTGTTCATGAATGCTTTCTCTAATACACCCATGAGAATTTTCATTTTATCATCAGTTTTTATGTTGTCATCAATAAATGACCAATCTGTGTTTTCAATGATGTTGTAGAATAAAAATCTACCCGAATCTGTTATACGTCGGCTTATCTTTTTATTTATTTTCAATTTGTTCTGATGTATTTCCAATTTCAAGATTTGTCCGTGGTGGTCAGAAAAATCTGTTTCTATTGTTGTTGTTTCGTAGGGATAACATGTAAAATTTATGAATATATTATCAATACAAATTTCCCCCTAGTAGGACAGATAATCATTTTCTGAAAACCGAAAGACTCAAGCAGATCACATAGGGCTTTATTTTCCTTTTGTTTTGTGTCAAAGAGTACATTGAAATCTCCAGTCAATATGATATGTTTTGTGCAATCTAATTTTTTGAAAATATTTTCTAGTGAGTTTAAAAAGATGTCAAAATCTCCATTTGGGCACCTGTAAATGGAAAGACTAAATATATTATAGTTTTCTATGAGAGCACCACAAATTTCAAAACTTTTTTCGGTACGAAAAGGGCTCAAATGATCCAGAGATATTGCATTCAAGTTTGGCTTACAGAGAATAGCTGTTCCACCATGTATGAATTTTTTCCTGTAAAAAGAAGATACAACAACATAATCATTGATGCTCAGGAACTCCATCTCTTCATAATTTAGAAAGTGCTCCGAGAAACAGCAGATATCGAAATTTTTGTCAATCAAGAATGATTCAAGTTCATTCGATTTGTTTCGGATTGATTAAATATTCAAATGCAGGCATTGTACGTTGTGATTGATTTTTTCTTTTACTGTTGTTGATTTATTTGTTGATTTTACGACAGAATCTGGTGCTAACCCACTCTTTGTTATGACAATTTTTGTTTAAGCCCCAACACTCGTATTCTGCAAGTCTATTCACAGAGACGAGCTGCTGCTTTTACCATCAACGCTGGTGTTCCCCAGGTATCTATATTATCTCCAACCCTCTTTCTATTGTATATCCCATCTTCAGCGGCAGCAAGAGGGTGTATATCTTAATGAGGATCTAGAAGTAATTTCGAATTGGGTTGAGAGTAACCAGGTTCAGTTCAATGCCACAAAACCCAGGTATCAGTTTTCTCCAAAATGGTGAATGTCAGGTCAGACGATTCAATAAGTTTGTTGGGGGTTGAAATGGACACCAATATGTCTTGGCACAATCATGTCGCTGAAATTCTAAAAGCCGCTTCTCTAAAGCTTGGAACACTGTTCCGAACCAGAAAACCGTACACACCTCAGTAAGTTTTGATGCTTTATAAAGCTCGGATTAGGCCTTCTTTGGGGTATTGCTCTCATGTATAGAGCTCCGCCCCTAAGCATACCCCCAAGCTGCTGGTTTCCATTCTGAAAAGCGCCATCCGGTTGATAGACAACGCGAACAGTACTTGCAACCTTCATAGTCTGGAACATCGAAGAAATGTTTCTCTCTTCTATAGATACTTTCACGGGAAGTGTTCATGTGGCAAGTGGCACATTTGATTCCACCGAGGGCGGTACATGTCAAAAATACTCTACGGATTGTGACTGCTCATCGTTTTGAGGCTCAACTCAGTATACCTCGAACTTCACTGTTCAAGAACTCCTTCATTTGGGGAACTGTGTTTATGTGGAATAAACTTCCTGAGAGCGTTTTTCCAAAAGAATTAAATCTCTAGCCATTCAAATCCAATGTGAATCACTACTTTTGCACAGGCACCGCTCTTAGAGCGCTTCAGGGATTTTCCGGTAGTGCTTGTGTTTTGTTCTAAAAAGATAGAATTGTACCATTCAAATGTACGAGTTTCATTGAAAAATCATCAGGATCCCTATCCTTTCTGAAATGCAGCCATTTTCAGCAATTTTTTCACGCCTCTGTATTGATCCATCTGAACATTTTTTCGGGCATCCTTGCATCATTCAATCTGTAGCCGTCTGCATCCAGAGGTAATGATTCTTCACCAAACTCAACTCGTACAAGAAGTTTTCATTTATTCTATCTTAAAGTGCACTTCCATTCGACCCAATCGCGCAACATAAATATAAGAAATCATGGCGAGCTCATCCACTTCCCAACACCGAGTACTCTACATCCGAGAAGGAATTGCGAATAAATTCCATAACTCAAACAGCACAAACATTCTAGAACGGTTGATTTCCTGAAAGATAAATACTTCATTCATATACTGGATTACTTTGACAGTGTTTGTGTAAGCTACACCCTCGAAAGGGATGTATCATGTCACATTTCATATGTGTGACGTACTGTTTGCGAGACGATGTCTACTTGATTATTTGAACGAGTATTTAGTTTCACTTGGGGTGAGTTCATTAGTATAATTATAAATAAATTGTATAAATATATAAATTGAAAACTGCATCTACTTTGATCGCAACATTTCACTGTTATACACTGTGTCCGTAAAGCATGGAACAAATTCATGTTTAGCTAAACAGGTCATTTTAAGAAATAATCCTGAAACACGTCGATTTTTTATGTTAATTTACCGTATTTTAAAATAATAATCTAATATACAGGGTGAATTACGTTCGAGTAATGACGTCACCGTCATTTTTTTTAAATGGAACACCCCCATTTTGTCTCAATTTTTGGATTACTCTAGCTGAGCTGATTCCAAAAATGTATCACATGTTGATTCCAATTGGTACAGGGTGGACAAAAATACAGTAGTTGTGTGTGCTAATAAAGTAACGCGTAACATTCTTTATTAGGTAAATTAATAATATTATCAAAAATACTTATTGTCTAGCGAACAGAATATGCTGGAATACATGACTTCATATTAAATGTTCGAACTGCAGCCCTTGCTGTATTTGACAGTAACCCAAACGGTGTACAAATCCTTGTTGAACCTTGTGTATGGTTTCTTGCGTAATATTGTTTATTTCTGTTGGAATTTTCACTAGTACATCTTCAATATTTGCTGGTTTCGTTTTATAAATAACATTCTTCAGATGGCCCCACAGAAAATAATCCAAAGGATTTAAATCTGGTGACCTCGCTGGACATTCAGTGGGTCCACGTCTACCAATCCACCTGTTCGGAAAAATTTCATCTACGTACCTTCTAACATCTACAGCATAATGTGGAGGTGCACCATCCTGTTGAAATCATAAACTTTCATCAAAACCTCCAGGATTACGTCTGTTGGGAAATAAATTACGTAAAGTAGGTACGAGATACCCCCTTAAAAACTCAAGGTACTTTGCCCCGTTTGAATTACCTTCGATAAAGTAGGGTCCAATGATTCGATTTCGTACAATTCCAGCCCATACATTTACCTTTTGAGGATATTGTGTATGATGCTCGCGCATCCAGTGGGGGTTTTCTTCTGCCCAGTGTCTACAATTCTGACGGTTAACCTCACCATTTAGCGTGAAAGAAAAAATAATGTTTTGTATCAAGAGAGGGTCTCGGTGACATTTATCCATCATTTCTTCGCAAAATTGGAGTCGTCTATCGGGATAATCTTCGTTTGATTCTTGCACAAGTTTGATTTTATAAGGATGCCATTTTTCAAGCTTCAATAGTTTGTGTACCGTTGTTTTGCCAACACCGATTTCGCGACTAACTTTACGAACAGAAGTGTGCGCATCTTCTTCAAAACTCAGTAAAACATCTAATGCTGTATCAGCATTTGCAGGGGGACGACCTGATTTGCGTACATTTGCAACCGTACCAGTTTCTCGAAATTTCGTTTCCAGCTTACTGACTGTTGAACGCGTTATAGGTCTTTCTGGATATTTATCATCAAACAAATTGCATACTTCCATCTGAGTTCGCGATCTGTCTCCATACCCAATCATCATAAGTATTTCAATTCTTTGTTTTACACTTAACTCCATTTCTACTTCCACGAATACCAAAAATATTGTAGTACTAAACTGTCACTGAACATCAATAAATTACTAAACAACTAATGATATTTCACAAAAAACTAGACGACTATGTTTTTTATAAATGTAGATAAGAAATAATTTCTTTCATATTCTGTCTGCTAGACCACAAGTACCAAACATGTTTGGAAACAGCTCATTTTTATTACTCTAAACATGTAGCAAACTAAGGGGTTGTTACATTTAAACCAATTGCCACTAGACAATAAGTATTTTTGATAATATTGTTAATTTACCTAATAAAGAATGTTACGCGTTACTTTATTAGCACACACACAACTACTGTATTTTTGTCCACCCTGTACCAATTGGAATCAACATGTGATACATTTTTGGAATCAGCTCAGCTAGAGTAATCCGAAAATTGAGACAAAATGGGGGTGTTCCATTTGAAAAAAATGACGGTGACGTCATTACTCGAACGTAATTCACCCTGTATATTAGATTATTATTTTTAAATACAGTAAATTAACATCAAAAATCGACGTGTTTCAGGATTATTTCTTAAAATGACCAGTGTATAGACGAACTCTATTCAGATGTTTGTGTATCCAGTGAGTAAACTCCTTTAGAAGGTTTTCTCCTGTGTATTCAGAGATAGGTAACCTGCTGATTTCTCGCTATTGTCAAATATGGAAAATAGTCATGAAATAATTCAAATTCATTCAAGCAAATACATGAATTGAAAGATGTTTCAACCTCAACTTCAATATTCTAAAACAAAAACACACAGTATTCACAATTCCATCTTTTAATATTCCAAGTTCATAGACATCAAAATTTGTACGATTACAGGATATAGAAATATAAAATAATCTCCAAATACGCAATGTTGCACGGATGCGTATTGAGCGTTTTACCTCAGTACGGTGACCCGAGCAAAGTTGCAGTCTCAGAATATGAATCTTTATAAATATTGGAGCAGGTCAAGATCAAAAACAGAAAGTATTGAGTATTCAGTAACTATTCGTTGATCAATCTCCTTTTCGTCGATCCTGCTGGGTAGCAGTATAATGTGGAGATTCTTTTATATATTTCTTCAACTATTCAATGTTAGTTCATTCCTTAGCGCATTTTTCTCGTTTTTTTCATAATAAATATTTTATTAACTTCTTAAATGAGTTCTTGGATGAATGAGGATTGGGTGAAACAGTGATAAATCCTCCCGTAATGAACAATCGATACTTTTCATTGCCCACAACGAATAACCCTTAAAGCATGAAACAACATCGGTGTCTCGTCAATACCGTAGTAGTGCTGAAAGTGATAATGAAGAACTTTCGAGGCCGCGTAATGTCGATGGATATGGACTGGAACCGCAAAATGTTGGATATTCCGATTGTGAATGCACTTTCCAGAATGGTGTTCATGATACCATCTAGCAGGTCCTGATGAACCTCTCAATTTTCGACTTCGGACCACTCGACCTGAGGAAAGCAAACATCAGATTTGACAAGCCAAAGTCCTCAATGCTGTTGAAGAAGATATCATGTTTCAGTTTATCCTGGTGCTGCTGCAAAGTTGTTCAAAGTGATTTTTGCGATGACACCTCGTTTAAAGCCGTAAACTGAACTAAGTCCATCAGCTGCTCAGGTCTGCCTCAAGAGATAATGCTTCAATTTCTGCTGTCTCATGGTCGCAAACCATACAGAAAAAACGATCCTGAATCCTCTTGACTTCACAGGTTCCATCCGGTATCATCCTGTTGTGTAGTTACTTCTATGAAGGTTTATGTCAAGTTGATACACCTCCTTCCGAGTCCACTCCAGAGAAGTAGAAAAAGCATATTTGTGATGGCAATTTTAACTCCGACAGTTCCGATGACCAGATCTGACGATACTTACCACGAAGAAAGTTTTTCATACAGATTAGCTCTTGGGAATAGCGTTGTTCCACCCTGAGGTAATCGGATGCATTATGCGCTCATGCAGTGCTGTATCAGATGTTTTTTGCGTTGATAAAACGAGTTGAAGCAAGTTATCGGACTGTAATTCTTGGAAATTGACAGATTTCTGTCAACCATCTCAAATAAAAACGGTATCTGCTACTCTCTCTTCAGCCATAAGTTGAAAACTCTAGTCGGATAACAGTGAGTGCTCGGTAGTTTTTTACCAATGAGTATTCAGCTCATCTGGACCAGGAACACCAGAGTTCTTAGAACCCACAACGTCATCTGGGTTGCGCAGTTCATTAGGCTCAGGCTGTTGAAACTCTTTACAGAAGGTTTTGAACTGTCATGGGGCTGTAGTGTCTAGGCTGTGAATGTTCACAAATATGCTTCCAGAAAAATTCCAGTTGATCAGCGGTTGATGGATTATATACAACATGCGGAGGATTCTGGAAGAAGCGTAAGGTTTCTCCCGGAACTTGAGGTTTTCTGCGGTACTTTCCGCTTTTCTCATTATTTACTTCAAAGTAGCCACCAATATTATATTATATCTAAGCAGTGCTGCCTAGTGGTTAGCAACACGCCGTGTGATAGAGAAATCATAGTTTGGTGCAACTCATTACACTGTGGGCGTGAGAAGCCTGCAGTCCAGCACAGATTGCATATGAGACGCATGTTGTCTATGCAACTTGAACTGATCTTTCATCGACCGCAAGGTCGAGATTCTGCCCTTTCGATTCGTACAGCTATTGAAGGGCGATGTCAATTTGCCAGATATCTGCGAGCCAACTGTAGTCGTTTCAGGAGCCTTATTCCGTGAAGAGTCCTGTATGGTCTTTTTGAATTCCAGTTTTTTGGGAGACATTAGATTTTTGGATACAGTTTCAGTGCAAAAGGTTTTGCTGATATCAAAACTCGCAAAAAGGAGACGCTTGTGGATGATTCACAAAGTAGGTGTTCTATAAATCAAACCTTTCGATGCCAGTTATCCATCTACCATCCATCGATCCATCCAGCAATTCGCATCTAATTACCATTTGATATATATTTGTTTGACGATATTTCGTTTTTATCTTGTCAAGCACACTGTTGTTAGTGATTAGTTTCCTATATGTACTTGTTTTTCAAGAACAAATAATAACAGCAATAACTTCATCAGATAGTTCAATGTATATGTTGGAACACCAACGAGTTATTCTATTCAATTTAAAAAATGGCTTAACCTCATTGATACATAGATAGATAGATATTCATTCACCACTTTACACACCATCACTTTAATTGTAGTAAGTCAAAATTGCCCAAGTCTCTTGGAAAAATCTCCTAGCCTAGCAGAATAGTCTCATAGCTTGGGTATCGTAATTAGCTTTCTGTTAATGAATAAATAAAATAGTGAAATACATGAAAATTTTTGAAACAGGCATTATTTTCACTTTTCGGAAGAGTGGACAATGATCCCTACATTTTGCTTCCGTCATAATTCTCATTACTTCCTCTTGTAGGGTGAAAATCCCATTAACACGAATTCCCCCATACTAGAATGCCATATGTTGAATGACTATGAAATAAACTGAAATACGTAGACTCAAGAAAGTCCAAGCTGATTGGGGATTTCACTATATGGATTAGAACAATGCACTGAATAACGATGGTACCGGTTCATTTTGTCATTGATTGTTATGCCCAGCAAAGTAACAATATCACTCTCGAGTGGAAAAATAACTATAACTGTTGATTTTCATTCAAGTCTACTTTGAGTCCATGTATTGATATGAGTCATTTATGTAAACGATGAATAGTAGGTATCCAAAGACGGAGCCTTGAGGTACCCCGTGTTCATTTTGAACTAAAGATGAATGCTTGCCAGTCAGTACGATATATTATGACCTCTTATAAGACTCGAAAAGTCAAAATGTTAACTTGTGAAAGACATAATCGAAAGCCTTGGCTAAGCACTAAGTCAAAAGTGAATATTTGCTTTGCTTCATGCCATCGTCTATGTCCATGATTTTTTCTGGAACCAAACTACGTCAATAAAAATGCATTCATGTTCCAGAATATGAACAGTTCTGGACTCGACTATAGAGCATGGAAACATGGAAAACAATTATGATGCTATGGAGAACTATGAATGAGCGCGATGTGAAAGTAGTTATTCGACAGTGATCTCTACAGCAAATGGGAAACAAAGAAATGGCCACGTGACTAAACCGTAGGGCACAGTGGCGTACAGTAATTAGAAAAAACTGAAATATTCTGCGTTCCGAAAAATACTATATTGTTCAAAATGTGAAATGGTATAATCTTGGATGGTTTTACTAAGTCTTACTTTTCCACAAAGCGCGAGAAATAAAATAATTAGTATTTCAATCACTTTAGAAACGCTTTTCGTATTAAAATAATTCACTTTCTACAAATTCAGCGCACGTCTTCTAATTCAGAAGTCGATAAACATCTTTTCATTAACACCATCTCTAATCAAGGTGGATTATTTCTTCGTGACCTTTCGAAGCGGCAATATCAATAAAGACAATATCGAAACCCCATCCAGAACAAACGATGCTAATCAGACTCTCGAGGTGAAAACGTGTTGATGGCAATTTCAATTCAAACGTTCTCGAGGAAATTAAAGGAAGCAATAAATGTTGTTTCGTTCCCCTTTTAATTAATAGCAATTTTCTTCGCGAGGTTCATTATTGTCGTAATGGCGTGGAGTAGATGATGTTTCTTGTTTTTGATAACAATTTTGAATGTAAACGAAATCACCCGCCGACGAACAAAAGGGATATAAGTTCACTTAGAAAGGTCCGATTGTACTGAATTTTGAATTTGGTGTTAGAAAAAAAAAATAATTTTTTCGATTTCCACTTATACCTTGAGAGCTTTTGTTTGTCTATTTCTTGATCTTCATACAAAATACTTCAGAAACTATTTACAAAGATTTTTAGATCATACAAGTACTTTCACATGAACATTAAATAACGTGGAAAAAAGTATTTTCCAAATGATGACTCTCATATGATTATTGAATTATATGGGTAACATGAGTAGATTTGTCTCTCCCATATGAACTATTTACAGATCATGCATAGAAGTTATTTTCAGATACACACTGGGAAGAAAGACCTCAAGAAACAACTAATTTCACATGAATATTAAATTACGTGGAAAAAAGTAATGAATATTGAATTATACGAGTAACATAAGTAGATTTGTCTCTCCAAAATAAACTGTTCACAAAGATCTGTAGATCATGCATATAAGTTACTTTCAGGTACAAACTAAAGAGAAAGACCTCCAGAAACGAGTATTCTCACGTGAAAATTGAATTACCTCGAAGAAAACGTCCTTCCGAAGTAATGACTCTCATATGAATATTGAATTATACGAGTAACATGAGTAGATATGTCTATCTCAAATGAACTATCCACATTTCATGCATGGCAGTTACTTTTAGATACAAAATTGGGAGAAATATCTCCAGAATCGACTACTTCCATATGAACATGGAATAATGTGAAAAAAAAGTTCTTTCGTACGTAGATTCGTCTCTCCCCACATGAACTATTCACAGATTATGCATAGAAGTAACTTTCAGATACAAATTGGGGAGAAATACCTCTAGTAACAACTATTCTCACGTGAACATTGAATTACCTCAAAGAAAAAGTACTTTCGAATTAATGACTCTCATATGAATATTGAATTATACCAGTAACATGAGTAGATTTGTCTCTCCCAAATGAACTATCTACAAATTAATGCATAGAAGTTATTTTTAGATACAAACTGAGAAAAAACCTCCAGAAACAACTACTTTCACATGAACATTGTATTTCGTGGAAAAGAATACTTCCGAAGTAATACCTCTCATATGAATATTGAGTTATACGAGTAACACGAGTAGATTCATCTCTCCTAAACGAACTATTCACAGGTCATGTTTAGAAGTTACTCTTAGATACAAACTGGGAAGAAAGACCTCCAGAAATAACTATTCTCACATGAACATTGAAATACGTGGAAGAAAAGTATTTCTGAAGTAATGACTCTCATATGAATATTGAATTATACCATTAACATGAGTAGATTTGTCTCTCCCAAATGAACTATTCACAGATCATACATAAAAGTTACTTTGAAGTACAAACTAGGGGGAAAGACCTTCAGAATCAACTTTTTTACATGAACATTAAATAACGTGAAAAAAGTACTTCTGAAATGATGACTCTCTTATGTTCACAGATCATGCATATAAGTTACTTTCAGATACAAACTGGGGAGAAATACCTCCAGAAACAACTACTTTCACATGAACATTGAATTATGTGGAAAAAAAGGACTTCCGAAATAATGACTCTCACATGAATATTGAATTATATGAGTAACAAGAGTAGATTATTCTCTCACAAATGAACTATCTATAAATCAATACATAGAAGTTACTTTCAGATACATACTGGGAAAAAAGACCTCAAAAAACAACTACTTTCACATTAACATTGTATTTCCTGAAAAAGAATACTTCCGAAGTAATGACTTTCATATGAATATTGAACAATACGAGTAACATGAGTAGATTCATCTCTACTAAATGAACTATTCACAGGTTATGATCAGAAGTTACTTTTAGATACAAACTGGGGAGAAAGACCTCCAAAAACAACTATCACACATGAACATTGAAATACGTGTAAGAAAAAGTAGTTCTGAAGTAACGACTCTCATATGAATATTGAATTATACAGTAACATCAATAGATTTGTCTCTTCCAAATGAACTATCCACAGTTCAATGCATGGAAGTTACTTTCAAATACAAACTGATAAGAAAGACCTCCAGAAACAACTACTTTCTGGTGAACATCAAATCACGTGAGAAGAGAGTACTTTCGAAGTAATGACTCTCATATGAATATTGATTTATACGAGTAACATGAGTAGATTTGTCTCTCCCAAATGAACTATTCATAAAGATTTGTGGATCATGCATAGAAGTTACTTCCAGATACAAACTGGGAAGAAAGACCGTTGGAAAAAACTACTCTTACATAAAAATTAAATTATGTGAAAAAAAGTACTTTGAATTAAATAAATTGGGCATAACGGGGAAATGGTCTTATACGTGTCTGCATTGTAGAGTATAAGCCTGAGGTGGCTACTGGAGTCTATTTGGAGGATTGCGAAACAATTTACAATCTTGAGTTTCTTCAATGGTTTCTGGAAATAGCATTTTCAAGGTTTAGTGCATCAAACTCTAGGGTGAGATCCTGTATATTGTTTTTATTCCTATTAAGGCTATCATTGGAAAGAGTTGACAATTTCAGAACATCGACACTGATTTATTTATTGATAATTAATTTCAAGGTTGGGAATGTAAAATCCTATTGAAACTCTCAAGTAAACGGTATTTCTTGTTTCATTAGTAGGCTTGCAGTATCTTCTATCCCGGTGTAACGAAATAGGTCTACAGTGACAAGTATTGAATAGGGGTACAATATTTCTGGAAACCTCTGTAGATGGCGTCCAAATAAGAGCTATCAATTTGGTTACCTTTTTTAGAACGTATATTTGAATTTCTATTGAAAATCAAGAACCGACCTACGTCCTTGCCTCCGCAAATCAAGAGTCATTCCAACTGGAAACATGTACCGCTCTCTTGCTCTAGATCAAGAAACGAGTAAGGTTACGTTATAAAATCATTCCAAAATGTAAAAAACATTGAAGTGTCAAATTGCCATTGTCGAAAAGTATACTTTGATGCTATTCAGAATATATGGAATGTTTGAATTCATTGGATATCTTTTTTAGACAGATGTCACTACCTCAATCTATGATTCTATTCGTACATTGAGATTGGACGAGGGCATAAAATACAGTTTTGAGGTAGTGAGGGTACATTTATCAGGTTTTACCGAAATATTATAGACTTGTGTCTTTTAGATTCATTTCATGAAATGTAGCAGTAAAAACAGGTCCGAGCATCCCTGTATTTATTTTACATTAATTCAACAAAGTCATTTATTTTCACTGATATCACGCATCCCATTAGAATTATCTCCAACCCAACGGAAAACTTAAATGTTTTACTTTCCAATCACGAAAGAGAAACTTCCCTCGCCGACTTAATCTTTAAATTCGCCGGATTGTCGTGAAAAAATTTCAATTCCTTGTTTTTCAGTCAATCCAAATCTAGCCCAAGGCAGCGTCTTTCAAGTCACAAAGTTTCGTTGTTCGCGTTTATTTATTCCCATTCACCGGCAACAGCCCCGTTTGATGCTACTTTATATCTCGAGTGGAATAAATAAATTACAGGGAAAACTTCTGGGTCGAATCCGAGGCCGGCTCGGGAGGTGTTGAACTGTGGAGAGAACTCGAAGGCCCGACTCATTGAACCGGGTCTGTTCCGTAGAAAGATAAATGGCCCTTGGGGGATGGAATCTCCAATGGACAACGTTAACTGGTGGTTCAGGTAAGAGTACTCTACACGGTAATATAAGTGAGACCTCCATTATTCCTTCTTCCTGAAGTTTCAGTTGGCTTCAAGTTCGATGAAACATGGGGAAACACATCTGGTAACAAAGTTGGGATCTCTGGTGGGCTCCCAACTGCAACTTTCGTGTGTTCATTACGGCTCCAACTAATCCAGGCTCTACTGAATAAGTCGAACTCCTCAATGAAACTGGTGGATGATCTTCCAATCCAAAGGTGTCAATAAAGTTATACCAAGCATTGAAAACTTGTCAGATTTGTCATTTTTTACAAAACATATTTTCACATTATAGAATTTGAAATAGTTGAAAGCAATTGAAATAAAACAAAATATGAATACATTACGATAGGGCTACATATTACGATACATTTCAAGTATTGTTTAAACTCAGGAGCTCTACCAATTCATTAATCGAGTATATAGGATTAGCAGAGCTGGATGTTTTTCTATTTGTTTCTTGAAATTCTCATATATTGGAGGTATAGATGTAACTACCGATCGATTTTGTGATTATTGCGTGTTGAATAACCATGTATATTTGTGACTCTCTGCGTGATGTTCTTGTTATGAATGTTAGTTGAATTCTTTCAGATATATATTGCAGAAATAATCAGAATGTTGATCAAAAATACAATAAATCACCAAAAACTTACATTATACTGCCACCCAGCAGGATCGAAGAAAAGGAGATGTGGAACCTTTGCTGGAACCTTTTCTGAAGATCAATGGGCCTTTTCGTCATAAGACGAGCGCAAGCGTAGCTGTCATATTGAAATGGTGGTAATTCAAAACATTCGTACTGTTTTAATCAACAATGGCTGGGCAAGGAATATTATCTCTACAAACAAATATATTATTGGAAAAATCCATTGATGGTGCTTCACTTGTTTATAATTCAGTACGAAATTCAGGTACGAAAATGATGGCTGACACTGACGCATGTGCCCAAAAAATTGTGATGAAAAGGCCTGCAGATACTGAATAAATCTCTCAATACTGTCTGTTTTCGATCTTGACCTTCCTCAATATTTATGAAGATTTATACGCAGATATAGCAAATTTGATCCGGTCACTGTACTAAGGTAAAATGCTTAGTATGCAATCTGTGCGAAGTTTGCATATTTGGAGATTGTTTTATATTTCTATATCCTGTGATCGTATCAACTTTGATGTCTTTGAATTATTTCATGATTATTTTCCATATTTGACAGTATCAATTTTTGAAGACTACTAAATACTCTACTATATTGTATACAAAAAAGGTGCCGAACTGAGTCATGACGCAAATGGCATCCATTTATTATTTACCCCTTAATCCGTACTACGTAAAACTGTAAAAAAAGGTTTCTATTCTTCTTTTCCTAATACTTTCTTCGTCATACATATACCAAAACTTTATGCATATACGATTTTTCCCACCGGCTATGACTCAGTCCGGTAGCTGTACTATTATAGCTAATCACTTTGGCTAAATGCGCCGTTCAGAAGCAAAAGCCAAGATAACCTAGAGAGAGAGAGAACTAACCACTGAGTGGGCTGAAGCGTGATGAATATGTAGTCACGAACTTCTGGTAATCGAGGACTGAAGATTGTTTATAGCAAAATAAGACTGGTTAAGTTTCTTGCACAAACTGTTCATTTGTCAAACCATATCATCAAGTTTACCCAAAGAATCATTCGAATATTCCAAAAGTTTTATCCACTTTTATGCGTCTATATTATGAAAATGATATGTCCGGGATTTTATGGAGTCGATGAAGGCCTGATTGGTGTCCTGATTAGCGAAAGTTTTACCGGTGACAAGTGCTTGAAATGAAAGTCGGTTGGTGAGAGGTCCGGATTGTATGGTGGTTGGGGCAGAACTCCGACGCTCAGTTCGATTGATTTTTGAACGGTGATTTGTGAAACGTGCTGATGGGCGCTGTCGTGCAGCAGAATCAAACCTAACCTCTTGTGTTGACTAGTGCTGTTGTACTGTTAACGCAATTCTCGGAACATTTCACCGATTTCCCCTCAATACGACTTTGCTGTGATGGTATATACCAGTTCAAAAAAAAAATCTGTTTTTCCGTTAACCAGCCGTCGCACCCCTACGAACGACAACCCTCAGAAGTCGAAATCTGTGTGAGCTAAGGATTAACGAGGTCTTACATTTTAACGTGTGATTCCTAACACGGAAAGTTATTGTGAATCAAATCAGCCGCTGACCACCATACTGGTCTTTTCAGGTGAGTTTTCGCCTTTGAGAAGTGCCTGGATGGCTCAATAATGTCCAATCATTGTCCTGTTATCGTGGTGGATGTACTTTTCGAGCTGTTTCGGCAGCGTTTTATTTCAGTTTGAGTTAATAGAAAAAATTGTCTGGATTTTGTCCAACAGCATCATATAGTAATGAGCTGAAATGAAGCAAAAAATTACAGCATCAATGTATAAAGTGCAAAATTCTCTATCTATAGTAGAATAAATATTTATACTTTATTGTCCGAAGAATAAATTCTTATCGACAAAACCTGGTGAAAAATATAAATAAGAAAAGATGGAAATGTTATCACAAAAGTATAATCACAAAAAGTAAGTGATGACATGAACTGAAAAGAAACATGTAAATAACAACCTAATAAAAATGTTCAGAATTCAACAACTTGGTCAATTAAATAAAATGAATTGATTTAAAGTGAATTAAATCAAAACAAATCAAGTCAATAAAATACCGTAGTTATTACAGTTAGTCATACTCAATTGAAATTATCATCGTAGAATTTTTCTAAGCTATGATAAGGTCTCACAGAAAGCAAATCCAGATAAGAGCTTGGATTTCAAATTATCTACATAATAATAATAATAAATCGAAAGGAGAAATGAAAATTTCTATGTTTTTTACCACTTTTATTTGTAACTTATATTGTATAAGTTTGAGAATGTCCATATAGGACGAAACTGCAGTAACGTTAGTTACAAATGAAAGTGGTAAAAAACATAGAAATTTTCATTATGATCTCCTAACCGTAGTAGCGGCTACATCCATCAATTTATAATAAATCGACTTTATTGATAATACAAAAAAACAATACAAAGACATTTGAAAATGAAAATAAGTTACAAGAGATTCTTGTACTTATTGGCGAAGTCAAGCTCAAAGCTACTCATAACTCAACCAACAAGTACCACTTCGTAATGCACGCCAACATACAGAAATAAAAGACAATTAACAGTGATGGTACCACGAAATAAGAAACCCAAATAAAAATAATAAATTTGTGATTACTCTCTAAACAGAGTTGATAAATAATTGAATTTAATTGATCTGTTGTTTATTAATTTGTCCAATGAGCAAAAGTTGACATAACTGACTATCATAGATATGATTTTTATGTTTGTATTTGAATTTCCTGATATTGAATCTCTTCAATGGCTCGGGCAATGAATTATAGAGTTTTACAGCACCAAAATGAAATTATCTCTGAAACTGTGCAGTGCGATGTTGTGGCATAGTTAATTTGTTTTCATGCCTAACGTTTCTTGAGTGAATATTTCCATGCAGAATTATTTTTTGAATCAAAAAGGGAGAATGGGGAAAGGTTATCAATTTATGAACAAAACAACCCAAATGATGAATCATACGGTTTTTCATATCGAGCCCGTGGGAGTTTTTGAAGGCTTCAGAAATTGAATCATACTTACGAAGTCCACTTTTTGTAATCTTTTTTTATCTGAATCATATAATTATGGCCCATATATGAAATCACAGCAGATGAAATGGGTTAGCACCAAACTATCACAGAGCATTCTTTTTAGAGGTTGGCTCAAGATAAAACAATTACAGTATAATAGTTTCAGTAACATATAAGCTTTTTTTATTGAATTTTTAACATGACTAGTGAATCTAAGACTAGTGTTAAGCATCACCCCTAAGTTTTTAGCTGTATTGACAGGAATCAAGATAGTATGACCTAGTTCTGAATGAAAATTTTCTGCAAATTTACCATTCTTCTGCGATCCAAAATGCATAGTCATTGTTTTATTAGGATTAAATTTGATATCATGTTCACTTGATAGCCTATTGATCAAATCAAGATCAGTGTTGAAGAGATTTTGTGCCTCAGCACACTCATTGATTTTAAAGTGCATGTATAATTGTATGTCATCAGCATACGCCTGTATTTTACATTTCTTGATGGACGAGATAATATCATTAATATAAATGATGAAGTAGTAGTCGAAATTAAGAGATAAAAGTCGAAATTACGAGGTAAAAGTCGAAATTATAAGATAAAAGTCGAAATCACGAGATAAAAGTCGAAATTACGAGAAAAAAGTCGAAATTACGAGATAAAAGTCGAAATTATGAGATAAAAGTCGAAATTAGGAGATAAAAGTCGAAATTACGAGATAAAAGTCGAAATTACGAGATAAAAGTCGAAATTTCGACTTTTAAGTTGAAATTATGGTGACTCAAATAAACAAATAATCTTTGGCCCTTCTACGTTTCCGTACAAGACTCTACAAAATGTTGTGTGACATTCGCAACTCTCACACAATTACTTGTAGAAAACAGGTAAAGAGTAGGTATATGTCAGGTATTGTCGCAACTGTGTAGTCGCTTCGCTTATTTCTAGTGGATTTTTCGCTGTCTCACCCGACTCTCATTCATCCTAATAATGGAAAGACTCATTCAAAAACTCAATAAAATACGCTCAGGAATGAACTAACATTGAATAGTTAAGAGAAAAATACAAAGAATCACCAAAAACTTACAATATGCTACTGCCCAGCAGGTTCGACGTGAGGGAGATGTGCTGCTTTTTAAAAATACTCTGGAACCGTTTCTGAAGAGTAATCAAAGAATACTGGATAAATTTCTCAATACTCGTTGATGATGTTGACCTTCCTCCATATTTATGAAGATTCATGTGCTGAGTTTGCAACTTTGCTCCGGTCACCGTACTAAGGCAAAATGCTTGATGCGCATCCATGCAAGTTTTCGTATTTGGAGATTATTTCATATTTCTTTTTTCTGTAATCGCATCCATTTTGATGTTCATGAACTTGGAATATTGAAAGATTTAATTGTGAATATTGAGTATTTTTGTTCGAAAATATTGAAGTTGAGATTGAAACGTCTTCCAATTCAAGTATTCGCTTGAATGGATTTGAATTATTTCATGACGATTGTCCATATTGCTACTGTTATACCACTGTCACACCACTACTAACTTGGTGGGCTCACACCAATGGAACATTCATTACTTGGAGGATCTTTGAAGTATGCAGACGTATGTTTGTACATAGACAAGCACATGATCATGTGACGTATGTAGAGGTCATTTCGATGTTAATGTGACCCGAGACAGACTGAAATCACAAGGTCAACCCCCAAGGTTATGCGACTTTGAACATTGTTCGAAATAGCTGTGAAAATATGAAGTGTGATTGAAAGTCATTCAAAGTCAAACCCAAAACACTACCTCAAAGTCGCCTTATCCTTATTACCTTGTGACGTATGTTAAGGGTGTAACGTAGATCGAGGTCGAAACCAACTAGATGTTTACAGCTGATTTTCGGCCTCCCCCGACCACTATGACATATTAATTGCTTTTTTTGTTGTTGTTTAGTAACATCAAGGCGATGTGACCTTGAAGTGTCTGGTGCATGTATCGTTCAGAATGTTTTTTTTCATATGAGATTTTGTGTGTGTGTGTAGTGACGTAATTACATTTGGTTGGTGTGTGGGAATGCACGGTACAGGGTTTACATTTTTCATTTATGTTCATGACCTTGAACATGGAATTCAACTTTGAGATTAGGGAACTAGATTGCATACATGGTAAAGTCAGGGTTTGATATTGTCCTTCATGTGTACTCTGTACCTGTTTGTACAGAATAAACACACGTCTGAATACCACGAAGATCCATCGACTGATGAGCAGTCCTTCTTCACCAGTTTGGACGGTACCCATCGTGACAGAGAGCGTACACGTCTGCACTCCGTAAAGTTTCAACGACCACTGTTTCACAGTATTTCTGTATACAGTAATTTCACTCAGCGTCGGTCCCTTTGATGTCGGTGTCCAGGAGTTTCATTTTTTATAATGATGACGTATTTGACACTAATGACATTTCTCCCTACTACAATCTCAACCAAAGCGTGTATACACTGCTCAACATAACAACTATTCATATAAACTGCTCAAAAAAAAACAGTCTATGAAAACCATGTTGGGCACCTGAGAAAATTGTACAAATGATAATTTTGCATTTGTGTAATATTGAAGTAACCCAGATCATTTGGGCAATGATGAACTAAGTTTCAAGTAGATTTTAAAAATTCATGGAATCGGCAGATGTTCATATTCGAATGTGACAAAATATATTTTCATTTCAACAAGAAAAAAGACAAGATAAAGAACGTGTTTTGTTATTCATGAACCATGGTACGAATCCATGCGAAATTTCTTTGTAGTGATTTTTGGGGCCAAATATAGCATATTCATTTATTGATTGGAGAATTCAAGATGGCGGACGAGTTTGCCGATTCAATTATATTAAGGACCAATTATTAAAAATATTCCTAATCGAATTCATCACTCAAGATTAAGGAATCTGTAGAGCCTATTCTTTCTGAATTATGTAGTTACTATTCAGGACTTGAAGAAGTAAAAAAGTAATTAAGTATGTAGTGTTCAATCATACAAAAATAATTTTTTTGTATGTATGTACTAACTATAAATGTATGTGAGAGTTTTCGGAGTCGGAAGTTATGAATTATTTACACTGTAAGATAATAGGTTGTTTTGCTGCTTCCAGCTTTTATCCAAGTGAAAATTGATAATAAAATCACTGACAAGTCCAAATACATTTTGACTATACCATTATATATGTTTTCCGACAGAAAACAACTACTTCTTTAGCTAATAACTCGACATATATTGACAAATGTTGATATTTGAATCTATACAAGTCTAGATGTCTAATCAACCCCGAAAAGTTGCTGCGTAGATTAAAAACAGTTATTCTAAATGAAACATGTCCTATTAGTCAGCAACTTCTTATATAATGTAAATTTGACTATCAAAAATACCTTACGACTGTTAACCTTTCGGAATCCAAGTCGCCTCAGACATAATTGCAAAGATTCTCACTTTGAAGAAACAACTTTGCAAGAGCTCTCTAGGACAAATAGTGGGACTTCGCCTGATTCGAACAAGGAACCAACTGCGAACCGTTTTGAAGTGTTCCTCATCAGTGCAGACCATGCTATCACGGTTGTATACACACAGGGACTCGTTATTCCTCCTAGAGAGCTCTTGCACAGTACCATGGTTCATGAATAACAAAACTCGTTCTTCATCTTGTCTTTTTTCTTGTTGAAATTAAAGTATATTTTGTCACATCCGATCCCATGAATTTTTAAAATCTACTTGAAACATAGTTCATCATTGTCGAAATGATCTGGGTTACTTGAATATTACACAAATGCAAAATTATCATTTGTACAATTTTCTTAGGTGTCCAACATGGTTTTCATCGACTGTATTTTTTTGAGCAGTTTATATGAATATTTGTTATGTTGAGCAGTGTTTAAACGCTTTGATTGCATGCCTGTCTTGAACTCGTCGTTTGCGCAGACCTAAGACATCGACGCGTGGGTCTGCGCGTAGGAAAATTCAAACCACAAATCAGCCTTTATGAAATTACTGTATACAAAATACTGTGACTGTTTGCTTGTATCGCCTTCTGTCAACACATCGAGTTGGAATTGGTGGTGGTGGTGGTGGGGAGCGCCTGTGTTCGTGGTATAACAGTAGCAAATAAAAATAGGGGATTATTTCAATGATCCTCATTATGCAAAGTGATGATTCGTCTAGATTCAAATACATCAACACAACCGTTAGATGTAGTTTCAGTTATCTCCTGATTATGCTAACTATGGTAGCGAAACTCATGCCGATGGACGGTATTCTTGCTCAGCTATCATTATATGTTGGTTCTTTAACTGGTCTGAACTATCAAAAAATAATAAAAAATAATAAAATTGACGTTATATTCATCATGAAAAATCAGTGCATCGTTACGAATATGTCATCCATTGAGATTTTCTAATTTTATCGAAATATTTCTGTCGAAATTATTATCCCATCATTCGGTAATTTTCCGAATTCGAAATGCAAAGTCCCAGCATATTTCACCTTCCACAATGAGTTCAGCCAGTTTCAGACCCCGAGCAAATCAGCAACTGAAAATAAATTATTTTAGCGAGTAAAGTTCAGAAATCGCATTACCGAAACAACGGAAAACAGATGCACTCCTGCTAAGTAAACCCGTAACTCCAATTTCCCGAAATTAAATTCGCTTTAAAATCATCCTCCGCCGAAGAACCGTTCCGCGCCCCCCAATTCGTTTACTCGTTCTTCTTGCCATCATCATTTCGTTAAAAAGATAATTATTAAACTCGACGTGATACACAACCCCTCTCGACGGCAACACAACCCTCCTAACGGAGGCCGCAAACTTTACAAATCGACCCAAATTAAATATCTCCCGAAGTAGAGACCTTTTTAGAATTTTCAACCGTCGGGGATAATAACTTTTAATAAATTAGCTGAAGGGTTGGAGAACTTTCCGAAACATGCCACTTACAATGAGAGCCCGTTTCGAGTCATCAACTACTTGTCTTCAGAGCGGTTAATGGAAATGGATATGAAGGGACGAGTGGATGTTGTAATTTTGAAATTCCTGATTTGGAAAGATGGAAATCATGGACAACGGAGTTCGAAGTTTTGAATTGAACTCAAACACATTGTTTTTGCTCCAAGTTATCATGAAACACTGCAACGTTATTGCGTTTCCATTCTATCTATTTTTGTCGGGTACTTAGATTCAATTAACAATTTTTTCATGTTGGTAAACTGGTTTCGAACATGTGTTCATAGTTTCAGCTGTTCAGCATGTTTAGTATGTTGGTGAGAGGCATGAAAGTTGAAAATGTTTGCGTGTTTGGCGATTTTCTGTTATAGAAAAATGGATCAAAGAGTTTGCAATGAATTTTGTGTGAAAAAAAAGAAATGAAGTGCTCAGAAACATTTGCAATGTTGGCAGTGGCATATGGTGATCTGAGTCAGCAAAATGTTTATCATAGGGGAGCCCAAGCGGGGATTTCAGGATTTACTAAAGCGCGGCAGATTAATATACAGGGGGATACCTTTTACTCGTTTAAGTACCTCCACAAATTATGAGCCCCATATATAAGGCCGCCTGTGAGCGATAAAGGATCAGATTAGTGAAAAAAAATTGATCATCTGAAATTCTCGAGCGCGACAGATTAAGGTAGGGTGAGTTAGTTACATGCTAAAAAGTGTATATTCCAGTAATCTGACAATTTGAGAGTGACGTAAAGAAAGGGAAGGGCAGCAAAGTTGTAAAAAAATAACGTCATTTCATTATTCTCGAGCGTAGCTGATTTTTTTTTCATTTGAAGCAAATAATACAAGGATAACGAAAAATATATAATCTAACGATTTCAGCAACCCGAAATAACAAAAATTCGTCGATAAAGTTTAATACGTGCAGCTGCGTGATACCTATATTTCCCTCTCCACGTTTCTATTCCTCTTTCAATTTTCTCTATCTATTACTCTGTCGCTCCGTCCCAACTATGAATTCTGTTGTCATGACGTCATCACAGCTGATCACAGAGACTCGTTCGTGATGAATATGAAGATGATGATTAATTAATCAATTGATTACAAAAAATTGAATTTATTGAGCATTTTTTGAAGTATTCTATTTAAGAAACATACACTTATTTATTTGCTTGCTATTTCCTGAGCTATTCAATTCATTCTGTTTAAAAAAATCTGTTTTTCCGGTAATCAGTTGTCGCCTCTATACGAACAACCACTCTCAGAAGTTGAGAAACTTGTGCGAGCTAAGGACTAATGAGGTCTTACCTTTCAACGTGGGATTCCTAACACAGTTCCAGAATCATCCCAGTTTCAACCAGATAAATTCTCTCGAGAAAAATATCTGGTCGAGGCAGGAATCGAACCCACAGTCTTTCGATCGTGAGTTGGGCGCAATACCACCGTGGCCAATTCCACAACAATTAAGTTCAATGAATTGAAAAAAATAAAAAAAATTATTATTTTTTTGTCAGATTAGGCGAATCCCTCTAGATAATCGTCAGATTATGAAACAGCATGTCTAGAACATAACGATGAATAATCTGACGCGCTTGAGTTTTCCAAAATGGGCAATTTTTTTTGCACATTGCAATAATGGCCGCGAGATCGAAATCGTCAGATTATTGAATGAGAGCTTTTTTTTGGTGCACTTAATACCCCCTTAGAAAATCTGACGCGCTCCATTAAAATTTTTTTCTTTTTACTTTGAACCCTTTCGTAAAACCACCCGCATCATGCAAACGATTAGAATAACATACGAATATAATTAAAAATACGTAGGACATTGATGCTATCAATATCTGACACGCTCGAGTATGTCCATGCAACAGTATTTTTTTACATATTTAAAAATCTATAGCCGCCTCCCCCACCGATGAAAAGGAATATAACATTTTTTCTTCTTATCATCTAAGCTTTGCAACCTAATATGTCTCTATGACGCTCGAGTAAATCCCCAATTTGCATCGTGGGCTCGCCTACTATTAAAAGAGGTACAAGGTTTTCACTGAAGGTCGAGAAGATGTGAATGACGACGCTCACCCTGGACGCTCCAGCACATCAACAACCTATGAAAATGTTGAGGTAGTGAAGAAAATTACTCCTGAAGAAGTTGCTGAGGATGTCGGCATATCGGTTGGCTTTTAACATGCAATTTTTTGTGAATGTTGGGCATGAAGCGTGTGGCAGTGAAATTTCTGAATTTGGACCAAAAAACCGTCGATTAGGCATCACTCAGAAATTATTGAATGACGTCAACGGCGAGTCAGATTTGCTTGGAAGGGTAATAACTGGTGAAAATCATGGATATATGGTTATAACATCGAAACCAAAATCCAATCGTTCCAACGGGAAAGCTCAGGAGAGCTGAGATCAAAAAAAGTACGCCAAGTTCGAACAACGGTCAAGGTTTTGGTCAATATTTTCTTCGTTATGCGCCGCTTAGAGAAGCAATACGAAGAAAATGTCCATATTGTGGAAAAACAATTCATGGCTTTTGCATCACGATAATACACCTGCTCACTCGTCATTGCTTGTTTGTAGTTTTTTGGCCGAAAACAGCACAGTAATCATGCTTCAGCCACCTTATTCACCAGATTTGGCCTAGTACGACTCTTTCCTGGTACCATGATTGAGAAGATCCATGAAAGGAGGAGATAGAAACCGAATCGCTGAGAGACCTCAAGGACATACCAAAAAATGCATATCAGAACCACTTCGAAGATTGAAAAAAAAAGCTGGCACAAATGTGTTATATCTGAGGGGGACTACTTTGATAACAAAATAGAAATCGATGAATAAATGAGTAGTTTTTGAACAGATCTAGTATTCATGGCACCTTTTCAGCAGTCTTTTATACTGATTTCTACAGGTTATATCTTGTATGTCATATTTTTGTTTGTATTCTGTGATCTCTGAATTCTTTTAAAAAAAGACTAGAAAAAAAGACTAGTTGTTGCTGCAGTCTTTATAGATGAAATCTATGGATTTCTCATCATCTGACAAAAAATATAGGAAACTTTAGAGGAAAGAAAAAGACAAAATGAACTCTTCACAAAGATGTGAAAGTATTGAAATTGATATTTTCAAATGTTGGGTTTTATTATTTCAAGAGATTTTTTTCTAATTCACATATTGGCAACAGCGCCTATATCAAGTTGAAATAATTTATACGTAGATATTCTATTTTAAAAAAGCAAAATTATCTTTATAAATCAACAATAAGGGCAAAAATAAATTATAGTTCAATACCACCTCTGCAAGCCACATAAACAACAGTTGTTTTGTTATTTATTTATATAGAGGAAGATGCACAAAATGTCATATATCACAGAATGTCTCGGAACTCGGAACATAAGTAAACATAACAGCACGCCTTGAAATATGTCATCTTTGTTTGTCTCATACAGGTAACAGATTCATTGTCCTTTATTAGCTATAACCGATGTTGCCAAATGGTGAGATAGAAACGAACCCCTTTAAATGTTGAATGCATTATTTCATTTCTCTTTTTTAGGTGTTCAAATGATTTTTTGAAGAAAAAGGTTGAAATGATAAGTTTTAAATGCGTTGTTTCAGAGCTCTTTAATGAAAACTACTTGATTTTCGTCAGGAGGAACATTCCCCATTACCAACTGGAAGAAAAAATCCATTCAAAACAATTACTTTCAGACGTATGAACATTGAATTTCTTATGAATCACTTTTACTTATTCAGTTTTAACTCCAAACATTCGATTACGATCTTTAAAGGCTAGCCACAAGGATATCGACACAGACAAGTGGAAGTTACAGTGCGGTACGCTAAGTGACCTAGTAAGGCGATAGACATTCAAATAATAGTTGAAGTTTTATTTGAAGTGTTTGTTGTATTTAAAGTGAAATGAAGATAAGTTTGATTATTCAGTGTAGTCAATTATTGGTCAACCCACGGGGAAAAACTTAACAATATTATTCGATTCATAGTTGGTTTGTTGCAGTGTTGCAGTATCTGGAATATTTCCCTAGATCACTGCGTGTTCTATTCTGCATCTTTCCTGTTCACTTTATCCTGGTGGAATATATTCATTTTCTTTATTTACAACCGAACTCGATATAGATCAAATCAATTTTCCAGATAAACTCATTTTCACCGGATATTTTTCATTCCGACACATCAAACATCTTTCCATCAAAATGTTTTGTACCGATGAAACATCAATTTGGGTCGAATACTATGAAAATCGAACAGAGTTCCTGCTTCTTCCCTGGAAAATGTTCTTTAACGCTATCTCGCGATCACAAATGGATTCAACGAAATGACATTTCAAGAATCACAAGTTCATAAAATACTTCTCTAGGGAACGGTGAAGTTGGTCCAAGCTTTCAGCTGCCACATTTCCGCCTTGCATTCATACAGACAGAATTCACATTTACATTTTTATTTTTTGTGAAATGTATTTCCAGTGCAGTCATTCCGTTTTCAACAGGATGATATGACAAATCATTTGGGTCAGTTCGGGAAAACAGTCAATAGTTTTAAATGATTCTATATAGTTGTTTTGATATTTTTTTATAAAAAAATGTAGGGATTCAATTTTCTTTTTTCAGAAGTAGCCAAATCCGTCCATTAAAAATATTGTGAAGAATTGAATGACACAAATAGATGGACAAACACAAATATATACAGGCTCTGATCTGACTGGAAGTCGGATCAGAACCTAATGTGCTATTGAAAACAAGTGCTTTGAATTCGAAACTTGGGAATAGGGTTAGCATCCTCTAGCCCTGATTGGGTGAATATAATTTTGTTGTTGAAAATTGTTGTTGAATGTTTTTTTTGCACAAATATTTCCAAGTTCAGCTACCAAGCAGAGCTTGGTCTTTGCCCAAACGTCGTGATATTGCCAAAGACGAAGAGATGTACACCCAAGATGACACTTCAGCATATATGAGGTTATCTAAAGCAAATGAACTTTAAACGTTCAATACAGTCTCTATATACCTACACAGTAGGTTTGATGGACTGACGCTTATCAAAAAACAACAATCCCCTGGCTAATAACACGAAGGGCGTTGGATTATATCAGAGAGGCGTCAGTGCAGGAATCTTCACAGAAAATTTCCTGCATATGCAATTGGCAATACAACTGAAAGAATCGAGCTTCAATTTCGGAACGGGCACACTTGCAGACCGGTTTTGGGCTTATTAGCCACTCATCAGTGCAAGATAGTGACCATCATCGACCTAAAGTCAATGATATTCCACAACTGAAAATCAGAATTTTTTCAGAGTATTTCATTCCTCTTCCGAAGTTGGAGCGAACATCACAAAATGTCACCCCATCTAGTGGACGAGGTACTAACCAACTGCATATCCGTAATTTGCCCGATTGCTCTGGATAAGGAAGAAAAACTTTCTTATTAGTCAGTGGGCTATGCTTGAAGACTGGCAGTAAACGTTTAAAGTTCATTTGCTTTAGATTTGTAATTTGCCTGAATGCCAGTCTTCAAGCATATCCCACTGACTAATAAGGAAATATATAAGGTTGTTTGAAAAGATTTGTCCTATTTGATGTCATGTGTTTTTTTCTAGGTCCTCCTAATAAATATTGATTCTACTGTGTCATGACATTAGTCATGCGATAAGTCTTATGTGTAATTATCTACAGGACATGAGTCAATATGTGGAGACAGCTATGGGTCAGTCATCAAGAGAAAAGGTTACTCGTGGGGTTTCACAAGGGTCTATACTCGGCCCCGTACCATTTAGTATATACACAAGTAATTTCATTTCGAGCATTACAACTTGTAAAGTACACTTTCAAGCTGATGATACACAGCTGTATCACTCATTTGCTCCAGAATACTGGTTTGAGGCTCAAAAAGTTATATCTATACATATCTATACATATAGTATATGTATCACATGCGCATAAGTTGAAAATCAACGCATTCAAGTCTGAAGTAATGATATATGGAAAAAACAAATATCACATTGGTTATCTAATTTCCTTTTCGATGCCAAAGATAAAGTGGACAAGTTGGAGAAATCTGGAGTTTATAAGTGTCCGGAGTGTATTTGTGTTTATGAAGGACAATGTGGTCGAAATTTCCCAAAACGGTATGCTGAACATAATAAGTCCTTCAGACTGGGAAAAAACGATTCGACGTTTCGAAACCATCCCTTGGTATGCAACCACAAGTTCCCGAATCTAAACGATACGAAAATTTTGCACTATGCAAGGAAGGGTTGCAAACTCAATTATTTGGAATCCTTGGAAATTCACAAGCATACACATTGCGTGTGCAACCTGTTGAATGATCAAATCGATTTAGTTCACTCACCGGTTTTCAAATTAACATACCCACATTGTCACAAAATGTCTCAATTAAGCTGAGTACCTCTGTTATTACCTACAGTGCTGTTATATAAGGGCTAATGTAATGAATCAGTTCTAGTTTAATGAATAATTTTGAAAATGTTCTTATAGAACGAAAGTGCAGTAACGTTAAATACAAATAAAAGTGGTGAACAACATAGGAAGTTTTATTTCTCATTTTTCATGAGATTTTTTTTCATTAAATTCTCTCTTTTTTATATAGATTCACAAATTATATCATGTACATATTTGTAAATGCCCTATTCTGTAATTGCGTTCATTCTGTAGAATAGTTTATGAAATAAATAATTAATCAGTGACGAAAATGCTTAAAATGATATCAGCTCAGTCTAAAAACTCCAGCATATAATCCGTCAGATCTTTGAGAATACCGTTAAAGTTGCTTAATAACATCTTATCATATTCTCGTTAATCAAACTTCTCGATAAAATGATGATGTGAACGAGATCCAACCACAACATACCTCAGCCATTTATTATCCCACTATATCAACCCTTGCAGGGGCTCTGAATATGCGAACGTTCCCGTCTTACATAGATATAAGATTAGAGTCCTTGATGGCCTAATTTTATGTTCTACTTGGAACTCTAGAGTTTATTGAAAGCCTCACGAACCGAAATCGCTCAATTTATCCCACTTCTGATATTCAACGGAGAATATTTATTCGATATCATCTCATTAGCATATCTGTTCTACTTCATGCGAGGTTACTAAAATATAACCCTCCCTCCAAAGATAGAAAATTTAATTTCATTTATTCCTTTTAGTTTATTCGAAACTAGAAGTCATACAGTGAAAAACTTCGCTGAAAATTGTTGCACTATAATTCTTACTCTCCATTATTTATGAAAATTCAATTCGAAGTGGATGCTTCTATTTTTTGATGTGAAACATCTGCATCCTCACGTAGAACCGATTTTTTGCCGTGGCGACGCATGCCGGTGCGACGAGTCGCCATGCGCAAGCGACTGTGCCATTCTTTTTCCGCTGGTTCCGCGTTACGCTATCTTTCTTGCCACACTGAACTCGGATACCTATAGTGAATATAGTTGTGTTTAATTTTAAAAAATAATGAAAACTGAATTATGTCTGGCAGTGATAATTTAGAAAGTGAAAGTGTGCAGCCTATTTCAAAGGAAGCAAAATCACACTATAACACATAATCAAGTCATAGAAGTAACATAGGATACTTTCTATTGAAAAAGACATATTTTCATGGAAGATGAAAAAATTGTTTGTCAAAAAAATCTCAAACTCTACCTACTTGAACATCATCTAGCATTCCAGTAATGAAGTTCCAACCCTTAGTACCGTAATACCGTCGCACTGTATTATTCACAGTCACGACAATATCCAATCCATTCCAATACAATTGACTATAGTTTCAGCTGTTTTGAATTTTTCTATATTTATTGTTACTTTCTTTCGTCATTTTTATTTTTAGGTTAGGTTGGATTAGGTTAGGTTATTTTTGTTACAGTGAAATATATTTTAACATTTAATGTTGCGATTCAATAAAGCATATTTTAAATTTTCGAAACTTCATCGTATGTAATAATTTTTAAAAATTGATAATCCCAGCCAAGCATTTAATTATAGTTCTCATATTGATTCATTTCTATTGTACTGACACTCATTTAATGGCACAAATGCGAGCGAAACCGCGAGTAAAAGCTAGTATTTTATATTTTTTAAAGTTTACATTTGTCTGTGCATCAAGCCCACGTATATTTGGTCTGACTCAAGGGTCAGTAGATGTATAATCTATTCTCTTGGTAGATTAGAATTTACACAATTTTTATAGCATATAATATTTTTATCATTTTAATTGTATTTTTCTGAAAAATAATGCACTAAAATACTTGCTTGAAGAATGAATTTCATAAAGACCGGCAAAATTTCTTTTAAAATCAGCTGATAGCGAGTAACGCACGAATGTTTTTTCATTCGTTAATAATAGGAACATCAGAAATGTATCTAATTGAGAAATTTTTCAATGATGATGGAATCTATATCAAAACATTAAAAAATGATATTGTTTAGTTTTTCCCCGTGAGTTGACCGATAATTGACTACACTGAACAATAATCAAACCTAACTTTATATCACTTCGGAAACAACAAACTCTTCGACTGAAAATTCAACTATTATTCGAATGTCTATCGCCTTACTAGGTCACTTCGCGTACCGCACTGTAACTTCCACTTGACTGTGTCGATACGCTCGTGGCTAGTGTTGATATATCGTAGTCAAATGCAGTAGAAATTTCGCCGGAATTCCATCGAAATCGGTAGCATTATTCTCGCTACATCTAGAACGGCAGCGAACATCGTACATTCAATGGCTACCAGTGGCGACCGATGTTATTTTTTTTAAGGCAACACTATTTATAATTCATGATCTTCAGTAATATATTGCAATAACTAGCTAAGATATATATATATATATATATATATATATATATATATATATATATATATATATATATTTTGAATGATGCAACAAATTCTCCTTTATTTTCAGTATTTCAATATTAAATTTTACAAAAAGTATTTAAAGCTTCATATCTTTTATTATCTACGAGCGCTTTCGACAGTTGGTAGTACTGTCATCTTCTAGGCACTCCTCAATTAATTTTTCTTGTAGGCACTCCTCAAAAACAAGTAAAAACAAGTTTTTACCAACACTAAACCGTTATTTTAACACCTCGACACGTGTTTCGATCACCAAGTGTTCATTTTCAAGAGGAAGATCAAACTCAGTTATATTCATTACTACACCAAAGGTACCAAACAGTGTATCGCAAGGTTACTAGAAGCCAGACGGTTCGACGTGTGTGCTTTGTTCACTCACTCGAATTGACTGCCGTGTTGGTGGGTGGTTCAAGCCCTAGTCTGAACGATCGATTTTCACTTGCTATCGTTCAACCCGTGTTAAAAGATAAGACTTCGTTAATCCTCATTTAAATTTTTCCATCTATATTTTGAATACATATTTTTTATAAAAAGTTCAGTACCTAACAATGATCATGGGGTCACAAAATATCATTATTGAACTGAATATCGCCAAGATCACTTAAACACAAGACATACTATTAATGTTATGTGAGTTTTTAATAATCTAATAGTATCAGAATATACTTATTTTTATTTTGGTTTCTAATAACTTTTTTATATTTTTTCGGGTAGGTTATAATGGAACAGAACATCAGAAACGATACAGGGAGCAGACAAATTGAAAGAGAGTGAAGTGGAATATTCATAAAGTATTGCCGGATCATCTACCTCTTCAAACACAAATAGATTAGAATTGAATAATGAAGAAATGATAACGGCTATTTCTCAAAGTTCATTCGGTTTGGAAAAAACACAACCATCATGCATTCGAACAAGTGGTCAAGGTTGAGTAATGAATTCTCTTCAAAGGAAAAAATGGAACGCCAACAAAGATACAGGTAGCAGAACAGATATTAATTCAAGCAGCGTGAAGCAGAAGGAAGGAAACGCCTACAAAATGCAGGAATGATTACAGAATTTTCCACTTCACCAAATATAGAATTTACAGAAATAATTAGTGAATTAAAAATCATCACAGGGATCACAATATATCATCATTGATGTTTCAACGTTTGTTTGAAGATGATTGACAATGTTTCGTGGTGTATTTCATCAGTTCGGACTTCCATTGTCTAATATACCATAAATCGATTTGAAATCTCCACAACGAATTGCCTTTCTTAGACGTATTGGTGTAGAGGACCGACACTAAATGAAAAACATCTGTATATAGAAAACCAACTCACACAGGACAGTATCTGAACCAGAAATCCAACCACCATCAATCGACTGAGAGAGGAATCATCAAGACTCTACTAGACCGTGCTTTCGGGCTCTGTAATACAAAGGAAGGTCTCGAAAAGGAACTAGGCATCATCAAAAATGGCCTTCAACGGAATGGTTACTCCAGAGTAATGGTAGAACAGGCTTCAGCTAAAAGACAGCAAGAGCTTCACAAGGAAGAGAAGCCGTCACAACCAGTACTTGTACTTCCCTACATCAGAAGATTATCGGAAAGAATAAGAAGGATTGGGTCCAAGTATATCATCAGAACCTACTTCAGATCTGGGAACACTATCCGTAGCAGCCTCACAAAAACCACGCCACCAAACGCGGACTGAGATTCCAAGAATTGCATTTACTGGATACCCTGCGAGTGCGGAGAATCAAACATCGGTGAAACTAAGAGGCCATTGAAAGTTCGCATTGGTGACCACAAGAAACACATACAGCGAGGAGAAACCAACAAATCCGGAATAGCAGAGCATGTTTGGACTCATTAACATAATATCAAGTGGGCTCAAGCTGAAATCATCCACAAGAGGAACACTGGCTTGGGAGAAAATTCAAAGAAGCCGCGTATATATTGTCCAACAACGCATTTAGTCCAGCGAGCGTAGAGATAGGACCAACTCCTGCCAAACGGTTATCTCCCGCTAAAATCAATAAAGCGGAGAGAGGGAAGAAGGCATAGGTGAAAGCAGCACTCGATTGAGCTATAAATAGTCAGATCTCGGAGGAATAAGTCCAGTTATCACCCGAAGACGATTGTGGATATTAACAATCGAAACGTCGTGACGTAACTTGGTTTGGAATTTTTCAATTTTTTATTTTTATTTTTCAATTTTGGTTACTAATATTTTTCAATTTTCAGCTTTTATTAATATTTCAATTTTTTATTTTTTTGGTTGTAGCTTGTATGTTATTTTTTTGTGATTTCAGTTTTTTGTTCAATAATATTGTTATTTTCGGTTAACCTTTTTTAATTTTTTTTCAGAGATTTCGAATCGATTTATATTATAGTAGACAACGGAAGTCCGAACTGATGAAACTGATGTTTCACATCTGCCAAGCGTCCCGTGACGGCTCAGAATTTTTTTCCATTCATTAAAGGCTTCATGTATTCCTATGTCTTAACTTTCGCAACAGCCTCACCTACCTCCTTCAATATCTTGGCAGGCAGTTTAATTTCTTGCTACCCGTCCTGCATTTTTCGTCATTCACTTCATAACTTGCATTTTATCTAGTTCTTACGTTTCTAATCGTTGAAAAGAAGCCACGCTAACGACCAATGGAATGAAACTGGTGAACCAAAGCAACTCACAATGTGTTTTTCTTGAAAAACTTGAAAACAAACCATACTGATGTTCTACAGTCCGAAATGTAAACCGCACTCCAGTGGAAGGAAATACGATAGAATACAAATGAATCAGGTTCTTGATTGCGAAATAGTACACAAACATATGTGTGAAAACGTTCTTTATGTCTGGTAGCGGATTCCAGCTGAGCTACCATTTTATTGGAATGCAATTTGAAGCACCGTGAAAATCTCGGCGAAAGAACAAAGAAAATTGGTTTGATTGAAATCGGTGTGCTGGTTCATTTATTACAAAAGGCGTTTCATTAGTTCCAGCTTTGTTCCAGATCAACACAATCAGGTCCGTGTTGAATTTCTCGAGAAACCTGCCGTTTTTGTAATCATGAAGTGGATTTGAGGATTATTGTCCTGAAAATAAAACTCAATTCTTTTGAATCATCATTCCTTCAGTTTGATAGAAGAATGTATGAACAAGTTGTAAAATCACGAATTGGTGTAAGTATATTTTTAGGAGAGATAAGTTTTATCTGGAAACAGATTTTTGTGAAAAGAGGGATAAGAGCAATTTAGTTCTAGACAAACTATCAACAAAGAAGTGTAGATCATGCATAGACGTCACTTTCGGATACAAACTTTTTCAAGGAAAAAACACAAGCACTACATAAAAATAATTAAGGTGCTATAAGAGCGGTGCTTGTGTGAAAGTAATGATTCACATTAGATTTGAATCGCCGGAGATTGAATCCATGTGAAAGAACGATCTCAGGAAGTTTATTCCACATAAACCACCAACCTTTCTTCGATGTTCCAGACTATCAAGGTTGCAACTGATGTTCACGTCTCCAATCAGTCGGATGGCTCTTTTCTGGATGGAATCCAGCAGCATATATATATATATATATATATATATATATATATATATATATATATATATATATATGTATATATATATATATATATATATATATATATATATATATATATATACAATCGATCGCCTAACAAACACTTCACTAACTTCCTTCAAAAGCTTCTGATAATTCATCTTCCATATTCTCTGTTTCACTATCACTGTCCTCATTTAAATCAATAATGAATTCATTTCCACCATCAATATAGAAGTGTCCAATCTCCATATAGTGTGTGTGTGAGTAAGTTGTATTCAGAAGTATTTTCAATCATCACTCTGTTATTTGAATCCCTACTTTCCCACTCATGTATATAAACGGAATATTCATTCAGTTATCAGTTTATGCTTGGGGAAGCTATTTCATAGCGAAATACGTGATGTGAACGGGCCACCGAGATTATGCGATTTGACTTTTTTTGTGGGGTTTTCTTAAGTCGCAAGTGTATGCGAATAAGCAACAAACCACAGCGGTCTCCAAAGCCAACATAACCTGTGCCATAGGTCAAATTCCGCCTGGTTTATGCGTCAAAGTCATGAAACATTGGACGTTTTGCAGGCGCTCCAACCAGAGCAGCCGTGGCGGACATTTGGACGATATTAAATTCCTCACATAATGGTATCGAAAAATCTTTTGAACTAAAGAAAAAATTCGATGATATCTCACACACACTTTGTTTTATTCAAATTCAAAGATAGGAAGCCCACCAAATTGTCAGTCAATTTGACGACAGAAATGAATGTAAAAAAGAAATAGAAATGAAAAAAAATGGTTGAATATTAAAACTGAAAACAACACTTCTAAAACAGTGGAGAGTTTTCACTATTCCACTGATTCCATCATGTATTATGAAAGAAAATGAATGAAATGAATCCAAAGAAAATTGTCCTCAACTCAAGTCGATGTAATTTTCAGTCAATTCGACAATTCAAATTATTCCTCACTCCATTAGACCCCTACAGATGCTCTCCAAAGTTAACATCCCTTTGACGAGTCCCAGTGTCTATCTTCGATGGAATAACAATTATACATCGATAAACATCAACTGTTCCAATAATGTACCCCTTGTATCATGCCGTTTGCGGTTGAGTATCTGTCGTTTCGTCCTATTCAGCACCAGCAAATAGATATTCCGGGACAGAGCCATCCAGGATTAATTGTCAGAGCACACGAATTAAATTATTACTTCCTGAGAATTAGACACCGCCGGAAGGCAGCGGTGTCTGATGACATATATTCGAGGGGTTGATGATATCACTGCTTATGGAAATTCTCGAATGATTGTAGTTTCGAATATGAATAATTCAAATCTTGATTTAGGAGGTGCTAATTTTGGATTTAATTTTCATGGTTATATGGAGTCTTTCAACAGAGACTTCCAAACTTCAACAATTGATGAAGGCAATCTTGTTGAAGCCACATCTGTAAAGTTAGTTGTCATTTCACTCAACTATTGAAAATATTACATCAAACCTTCATAGTGAAAGCATCTATAGAAGAGAGACAAATCTCCAACCTTTTTTCGATGTTCCAGGCTATCAAGGTTGCATGTGTCAGTCGAATGGCTCTTCTCTGGATGGAATCCAGCAACTTCAGGACATGTTTTTGGAGACTGGGCTCCAAACATGAGAACAATACTCAATTCATGAAACATCAAAAGTTGCTGAGGGGTGTACAGTTTTCTGGTTCGGAACAGTGTTCCAAGCTTTTGGGAAGCAGCCTATGCAATTTCAGCGACATGATCATGATCATGAGTTTCGCGCAATCAAAAACTCGCTGATTCCTCGACTGAATGGACTGCCAAATTGAAGGCAGCTGCAAATCTCTGCTGATGGCTTCATTCCGCACGAACCACGGAATATTCACAATCGTCCTTATCAACTTGTTTTGCAATCTCTCCAGAATGGAGATATTATACGGAGCCGCTTGTCCCCAGACGCCTGAAGCATACATGATGACAGGCTTGAACATCGTGTTGTATATGGTAATTTTATTTTCGAGGCTCATTTTAGATCTTCTGTTAATCAGAGGGTACATACTAGCTAACGGATATAATGTGCGGGTTCTAGGTGAGTCTACGGTCTATTAGAAGGCCGAGGTACTTTACTTGTGCTTGCTAGTTGATCTCCCTTCCAGAAACCCTCACTTTCCTAGCCGGAGAAGATTTAGTTTTTTCCGTGGTTTTCGCCTGTGTTCTATCTAGGTTCACTCGAGGTACCAGCGCTCGAGGTCGTCCAATGCATGTTGCATAAAGACGATCCTGAGCTCCCGACCCATGGAAGATGAGAGGAGAAACGTGTCATCGGCGTAGAGAGACACGTTCACTTGCTCGGATATCGGGAGATCGCTGGTGTCGAGCTAGTATAACGTGGGAGAAAGCACGGCTCCCTGTGGCATCCTAGCAAGGATCGCTCTGTTGTCAGACAGGGAGCCCTCAACTCTAACCTAAAATGTTCTGTCCTTCAGGAAAGACTCGATCCACCAGTACAGTCGCCGAGGTAAGTCGAACGCGTCTAGTTTGTATAGAAGGCCTTCATGCCAAACACGGTCGAAGGCTTTCGAGATATCTAAAAGGGCAATGTGAACTTTGCGATTGTTGTTTAGTTCTTGAATGGTGTTTTCAACTCGGTGGAGTGGTCTCTCCTGAATCTGAATTGTTCGTTAGGCAGAACATTTCGATCCTCAACTTCTTCGTTGACCCTTTGCAGAACGACTCCTTCAGCAAGCTTAGCCGCCGATGAAAGCAAACTGATCGAGCGATAGTTCTGTGGTTACAGCGGGGGACAGTGGGATCTGACCCATTTCAGGAGCATAATGACGATCGCATACTTCCACTTTCTGGAAGTTATCGAATCGACCCCCGAAGCTTTCTTGACCTTTGCAGCCTTGATATAACTCTTCAGTTCTTCCACAGAAGCCGGGCGGATGTTATCGTCATCATCTTCCCCGAAAATGCGGTGAACCCGATCTTCCAACAGCATATCGTGATCGATATCATCGTTGTCATCGACGTTAAGTTGGAACTGACGTTCCATCGAGTCGGCGGGGAGTAGCACACTCCGCGCTCTCCGCGAATGGGTGACGGAGCAGTCTTCTTCACCCTGAGTCTGCGGGTGACTCGCCATAACTCGATATCCCCAGGCTCAAACGATTCCAAAAACTCCTCTCACCTTTCGTTCCGATGATCAATGATGGCCTGCTCGACTTGATTGGCCATCCTGCTTGTCGCAATTTCATCCCCTGAGAAAAGGGTTGGCTGATAGAGCCTTCTCAGGCGATTTCTCTCTCGTATCAAGGCTTTGAACGCATCATATCCGATTCGGAGACATTTATCTTCTAGGAGAAAACCGATGCCTGTGTTTTCGTGGCATTGAATTGAACCTGGTTACTTCCACCCCAGTTCGAAATCACTTCCAGATTCTCATTATATGCAACCTCCTGCTGCCGGTGAAGATGTGCCTCCGTATTCGATGTCCTAGAATCCAAATGGAATGACGAGATAAGTGTGCTGTCATCAGCAAAGCAATATATTGGATTATTGATTGTTTCAATGAGTCGTTGATGTACAATAAAAAAGAATTGGAGGCGATATGGATCCCTGGGGAACACCAGCGTTGATGGTGGGAGTATTCGAGAGATATCCATCGACGGCCACTTGCAGAGTACGTTTTTTTAGGAAGCTGAAGAGCCATACACAAAAATGATCCGACCAGCCAAAGCATCGAAGTTTGGCTAGCAAACTCTCATGTCACACACGGTCAGAGGCTTAGAAATATCAAGCGCAACAGTTCTTGATTCGCCATGTTTCTCGATTGCGTTATTCCAAATATGGGTGACACAGGATAGAATGTCGCCTGTTGCCGAAAGCCATATTGATGATCGCTCAAAATGTTGAAGCCTTCCCGAAGATATGATGGTTTCTTCTTACTTGGAATTTTACCACGTTCACCAAAACCTTTCATCCACAAAAACTAATATATTCTAAAAAATGTACCAGTTTCGATTCGAATATTCGTATATGAAATAAACGAATATGAATTGTTGATACAGAAACACCATCTGAATTATTTTTTATATCTTTAATAGTTTTTAGACGGTACTGTTCGTATTTTTCTACATTGAAAAAGTAATTTGGTTGTCTGACCCCATTATAGAATGAAAAATCAGAAATTCTTATGAAAATCAGATTTCCTGTAAGATACATGTATTATTGTTCAACAAGCGGGTACCTTTCTTCAAGACATAGTACATCGTCCGAATGAATTTTCTTTTTTGTCACAACAAACAAAATCACCATTCTAGAACGATAGCTATATCCTTTCAACCTGACACTAGAGCCGCCGCTGAACCTAACTGAGAGGCAGATGATATATCGAACCAGATGCTCGAGATGTATTTGATGCATTAGAGAAATATCCAAACCATTTCCATTAGTATCGATTTCTCAAGCTCCAGTTCATGGCAGTAACGTTCTGTTTGTTTGTTTGTATGCATTTCAATTCAATAAAAGAATAATTTGAAAAATGGATCTTCAAAGTACACAAAATGTAATACGTTTAAAAATGAACGAACATTATATTAGTATGATAGATTTGGTTGAGTTTGATGAATATTTGATACATTTGGGTTTCAAACAGTTTCTCTGTTGAAGTTCTTCAGACTCATACGATAGTGCTTGTGTTCAAGAGTGAATTTTCAAATGACCTTCTTAATTTTCTGAACTGTGACAATGATGTTCTACATATCTGTCAAACATCTTTCACAATCTAATTTTCCATTGACCAGCTGTCGTCCTCCTACGAAATACAACTCTCAGAAGTCGAAACTTTTGCGAGATGAGAAATGGGGGGGGGGTCTTGCCTTTCCCAGCTCCTGTATCTCCTGTATCGTGAAAATCTCCTTTTTTAAAATATTTTTTGTCGATTGTCAATGAAAGTTCATGCTTTAAAGTGAGAGGGTGTATTTCTAGCTGTATATTGTTGGCAATCTTTATGATATGTCCTCAATGTCAATCATCAAAACATCGACGAGAGATTCCCCCAATGTGAAATGAAATAAGTAATGTCTTGTCAGTATCGTTCACAAGAACTTAATCCATATTTTTCAACTCACCATGAATTTTTTCCAAAATCCAACCGGAAATTTAAAATAAAAAAATAATACACCATAAGACTGAATTCACTTGAAATAATTTGGATACCGCCCATGATACTCTGGGTTGAAATGTTCGTATGCTAACACACAGATGGTGCAACTAGTATTGAATATATATGATTTCAAGTTGATCCTAATATTCAATAGACACGTGTACAAATTTCATAGCTTTTGGACTATTAGTTTGTGGGATAGAACATTTTGAGTATAGCAACTTTTGTAGGTTAGAAGGAAATGGATGAAAAGGGATTTCGTGTGTTAATGAAGCATTGCTTTTTTGCGAAAATTATTACCATTGAGCAAGGCTTGGCTTGATAAATATTATTAGGTCTCTGCACCAGGCAAATCAACCGTTGAAAAGTGGTTTGATGCGTTTAAGCGAGATGAAATGAGCACTGAGGACGATACAAGCAGTGGACGCCCCAAACAAGCTATCACCGACGAAAACAACAGAAAAATCAACAAAATAATTTTGGATGACCGCGAAGTCAAATTGATCGAGATAGTTCGGGAAAGCGAAAGCTCAAAGTGGGTGCTGCGCGAGCTCACAAAAACAACAACGAATTGATTATTCTGAACAGTGTTTGTAGCTGTTCCACTATAAAAAACATAAACTTGTGTGTCGAAATGTGACAGTGGGTGAAATGTGGCTCCATTATTTCACACCGGAGTCAAAACGATCATCATCTGAGTAAACCGCACGTAGTGAACCGTGTCACAATCCCCCGTTCTAGTTGCCTACCAGAAACATTTGCCAAGTTAGTGGCAATTGGGTATGTTCGCGACTGAACTGCAGTGCAGAAGGGAGTGGTTCTTTCTCAATAGTTATATAATTTTCAATGCCAGGCGACAGGTAAATGTGACTGCCGCATACCCACAAGAAACTAATACTCTACCTCATCTGCCTAGGAAGTATTCAGAAATGAAAGACAAATATTTCTTTGAAATTGTATCACCCAGTGTATTTTGTTTAAAAGAAAAATTATATTTACAGATTATCATTCCTCAAAATTTACCCTTGTATTCATCAAATGAGAAACATTCTAAAAGTCGCAATCCTAACTGACACTCAGATCAATCTCAATTCAGTTTCAGGTCAGACTAAATCTATGGTGAAAAAAACTCATTCCAACCAATTTCTGGTTCCCAACAATAATTTCTATATGAAAAAAAAATTATACAGTAAATCTCCTATATACAATCCTTACAATCCTATGAAACTCTTTTTGCAGTGTAGGCTGCGAATACCCATACGCAACCCTTCTAACGTGGTATATTGATTACCAACACTCAATTATATCAAACAATTGATTTCCCATTCTGGTTCAGTACTACGAATCATCATGAATAATCTCATGTAAGTTAGGAAATTCCGCAAAGCGCAAAGTGTACACTGTGCCGATTACGTTACAAAAGGATATAAATATAATTCTTAAATTTTCATACTACGGTATCTCAGAGAATAATAAAAATCAGTTGTTAAACTTGCGTGTTACTCCAACTGCAGTCACGAGATAACATTTCACCTCTTTGCTTTGGTTATTCAAACAGTAGCTTCAGAAGTCACGACAAATGGAAAACTACAGAAGTCTGGCAGGCAATGGCATGATACTTCTTAGTCCAGGAGACAGAGAATATGGGTAATCCAATAACTTCTAAGATAGATTCAGCATCGATAGACACATCTGTATACTAGGCAATAAGGACAACCTCCAATATCGGAAGACACAACCTCCTCCTAAATTAAGCTAATTAAGACATCATTCTCAGTGAGTGGGGTGATTCAGACACCCTTTGACACCACCAGAAATACCCTGAAATAATAAAACCCATGTCAACCAATGGTCATCCGTTTCTGAATGTTAGATAACCAGGTACATACCTTTTCTGAGGTCACAACAGCGAAAACGTTCTGAGAGGGCCATTTCGAAGGAGATATTCTTCCGCTGAATTGGCCGATAAGCCTAGACGATGCCCTTGGGCCTTAAGAAAAGGGTGGCGTGGCACGTTCCGTGGAAGTCCCAAAATCCCACAAATGTGGATTATTCCATCAAAAATAATAACAGAAATGGTTTCCCAATACTCTCCTAGAAGGAAATATCCTTGAGCTCCAACCGTTATAATCCTTCCAATCGAAGATTGGAGCTCCAACCGTTATAATTCTTCCAATCGAAGATTAATTGAAAATTCAATCAAACAGGCTGGTGGCCGACTTTCACACAACAATACCAAAAGAAAAGGAAAGTGACGAGTATAAAAAAAATCCATATCGTCAAGTGTCACTTCATCCATTCATGAACTAGGTAGATATCAGACATCTCACGCTACCTCTCATTCATCATGAACGACCAGCGTGACCTTACCCAACCTAGTATCAAACAGTTAGTACTACTCGCTGTACAGACTGACGATTCTGAAGATAAATTACTCTGTGGACCTGCAACTTCGTTCCGTATCGCTCGTTGGTAGACACAACCGTTGTGAAGTTACTCCCAGGCATCTGTCAAATCATAACCACAAATCAGTCGTACCCAGATGTGAACAATTGCTGAAAGGATGAGAAACGCAGAGTGATTACTCTTAATTGAAGACAATGGGTAATGATTTAAAGGACTGATTTATATAGGTACTGAAGTTACTAGACAGCATGAGCAATTTCCCCAAAATGTAGCAACTAAGTCCTTAACAGCTGATCACTAAAAATTATAATGATACTTTCTTATTTAATCCTCCTACAATAGACGAAATTTATCTGAAGAACACTCTCTAGAATCAAATAATGTATATTACACTATTTACATATGAAATTACCTTTAGGTATTTCACTCTTACTGAACAACTGCAACTAATCCACTGAAATTTGCATAGATCCATACAATTACTAAAGAGTCCATCAGGGACTGTTACAAACGACTCCAAAGCGTGCAAAAAAGCAACAGGCGGCTGAAAAAATAATGGTATGTATGTCGACAGATTCGACGAAGTCGTCAGTTCGATAATATATGTGCTGATTTTATCCGAAGGCCTCCCGAGAAGGAGGCGACCAGTAAAAAAAATTTAGTGTTTTCATAAAATGAAAAGTTAATGAGAAAACTTAGGGTGGAGCTTTGCTTCAATCAAGACAGCTGCACCCCTGGACGAAGCTTCTGTTCACTATGGACAGGAGGAGTCTGGCCGGATGCGCTCGACTGGGAAGCAATGACCTAAGAAGAAGAAGAAGAAGCCAACTCCAGGATGGCGGTTTTTCGTACGCGCATCGTAAAAATTTACTCTCTAAATTTTTCCCTAACTCAAAACATGTAGTTAGTTGAAGTAAATAGTAAGTAAAAATAAATGACAATTTGGCCGCAAGTTTTTGAACCTGACATTTCGTCTTCTACTGCAGCAAAAATTATCAATAGCGACGCGGCTACGATCTAAGCGATCAAATTAAATTAAATCAAAATTTACTTTATTGTCGAAGATGAAATCTCATTGACAAAGTGTTACTATTTTGAGAAATATCAGGTACACAATTTGAAAGATATTGTCGAAGATAAAATATTATTGTCAAGGTGTTATTATTTTAAAGAATATAAGTTATACAAATTGAAAGTAACATTTGAACATTTGGTGATTTCAGCATTTTGGGGAGAAAAAGTAGTCAGAAAGTAATAATATATATGCTACATATTGAAATGAATAATAATTATAATGAATATTCTCATGCAACACATAAATGTAAGTATGAGAATATAAAAACTATAAAGCATAAAAACATAAAAGTGAATGCATAGAAAATAACAGTAAGTATCAACTTCGTAAATATTTTCAACTATACAGTTCAGAGCTAAATGTAAACATCAAACAAAAAATAAACAAGTCACATAGTTTAAATACCAGTAGGTACTGAAACAGAATAATTAGAATTAATTGTTTATATAATTTAAATTTCTGTCTGAATAGAATTCATATTACTGGAGTTTTTTCCCCTACACCAAATCGTTATTTTTAACCAATTAAAAATTAAAACCAATTAATCTTCCTCTTTGAAGATGATCACTTGGTGATCGAAACACGTGTCGAGCTGTTAAAAATAACGATTTGGTGTTGGTTATTACTCCAGTAATATTCATTACTACACCAAAGGTTCCAAACAGTGCATCATAAGTGAATAGAATTCGTCTAAAAATAAAAGACCTTTGAAATCAGAAGCTTTTTTACAGACTTTCTAAATTTAGTGGTACATGTTATGCCTTTGATCTTGATTGGCAAATGGATATTGGAATCGGTAAATCTATATTGAGCTTATTTCTGGTATTTCGTCGTGGTGAAATGAAAAATTGTCGTCCTGTTTTTTTTTCATCAGTCATAACATCTCCAATATAAGTATGGAAGGCAAGGTCAATATTTTATGATTTCTGAATAAAGGTGGAAAGGAATCCCTGAATCTACTTCTACTTCCTCTAATTCCTCTTTTTTGTAGTACACACACCCTATCAAACATGTATTGGCAACACGTTCCCCAAAAACAGATACCGTATCTCAGATGGGAATCGATGAGAGCAAAGTGAACATTTTTTGCCATATCAGTGCCCTTTCATTCTTGCAATGCCAAAATAATGTAGTGTCATCAGCGAATTGGGTAATTTCTGCGGTTATATTAATGCGCCCTAGGTCGTTAATATATAACAAGAAGACAATTGGGCCTAGAATTGATCCTTGTGGAATACCACAAGTAACTGTTTGGAGATGGTTCAGATCATACCGACAGGTATCAAAGATATATCAAAGATATATCTCTAAAGCCATACACTTCTATAGTTTTTGCAGCAGAATTTCGTGATCCACGCAATCGAAAGCTTTTGACATATCGCCTTGCTGCGATGTGTAAACTTACATTTACGACTCAGATGACTTTATTTTCACGCGACGCGAGACTTATTCCAAAAAAAGTGTTCTGAAAATGTCATCATGTTGCTGCCAGTTTTAAAAATCATCATCGAGTACCTGATTCGATCATAGATTGAAACATGGAACTGATCACCTAAATGGCTCGAAAGTAATGAATATCCAACCCAATTTCGACATCTCTTTTTATTTTTCCGAAATGAGATTTCAGTATTCTTGTTCGATAAGCAGGAATCGTTACATTTTAGAATGAGTTTTATGAACTCCCTCGATAATAACTGGAGAGATTTTATAGACTTTTCCGATCAAGCCATAAATCATAAACAGTCGATGGGTTTATGCGATTCCTAAACCATTCATTCACTGAATCAGTAATACGTTCTATATTCTGAATACACCGAAATCGAATTCAATGAAGTCATTAATTTCCGCTTGTATGTGTGCACCTTTTGTTGACTTTGATTCAATTCGACTGCCAGAACTTACTAATTGTTCAAATGGCATTGTGCTCAACCTCATTTCCGAGTTAGCAATACATTCGAGTTTCACTTGAATCTAAAATATTAACGAGTTCACTCGGTTGGAAGTAATGTGGGGGCAATTATGGAAACAACAAGTAGTATTATGTTTTGTTGCGAGCGTACATCAACATTGACTACGCAAAAAAAACTAGTAGACTTATCATCGAACATTGATTATCGGTAGCGATTATTCGAAGTTGCGTTCATAAATTTACTTCATGTCGACGAGGCAATTTCTGGAATGAGTGGGGTTTTGATTCTTTTTTCAAAGAAGGATCCGGCTGGGCATGGATATCGTCAACTATAGAGCCGGTGAGTAACAGGCCAACGGAGCGTCCCGACCTCGTAATGTCTTTCGCTTCCCGATATTTCGAATCAATCAAAGAAGAAGCAAAGTTGGAATTTCAAAGCCCCCAGCTATCAGAGCAGTGTAACATCTACGTAACTATGTCATAGGTGAGATGAGATCGGTTTTGGTTAGTGGCCGGTTATTGGGCCTCTAGAAGCCTTAGGCGAATTCTTATCTTGGCCCTCAAAAGGACTGGTTGGGTCGGTTGTTCCAGGCGGCCTCAAGAAAGACCCACGGAGGTTACTTCGAAGGAGTCGGTTGCAGAACTCGAATATTTATGGCTCGAAACGTATTTTGTTATTTTCTAGAACTCTTCCATTCTCTGGAATTGGGTGCCCTGAGATAAAATCTTACCGACACTGTTTCTGCAGGAGCCAGAAACTCATTTCATCCTCCCCCACTCATTTCTGACTGGACCTTAACTGGCTGTTGAACACTTCAGCAAGATTGATATCTCACATGTTTTTGGTCGTAAGTCAGCCTTTAGATGCTTTTACTTCCTTGTCTGTTGTATTTGTTTGTACCTGGCTGAACTGTGTGTAGTGTTTGCATATGGGTCCTCTAACCTAACCGAGACGGGTGTTTGTTTATCGCTAGCTAATGTGTGTGTGTGTGTGTGTGTGTGTTTGCTTATATCTATGTGATTTTATAATAAATATTTTTATATCCGCCAGACGGCGACTTTCGGAGGTTGTCTTTGATTGTGTTTCGACGGCTTCATGTGTTTGACCCTCTCCAAAATCTTGGGTCATCCCTGTTGAGCGCGTCATGTAGGTCACGCAGCGCTGGACTGGAGTGTATCCGAATTCGTTTGAAAATATTTTCGACGTGTTTGCATTTATGTAGTGGATGTTAAGGTCCTGGTAGATATATCTGTTTGGCATATATCCTGAAGCGTTTACGGCCGCCTGCTAGCAAGAGTTCAAAAACGTCTGAATATAGCGTCTGTATGTTTTGCGCACTGGCCCCAATCAGTAGAGGTATACAGACTGGTGAGAAGTAGAATGGTATTGATTACGATCAGTTTCACTTGAAGACCCATGTTACTCCTGCGTCCTATGATGGGATAGAGGTTTTGTCGGATGGCTTTCGCTAGCCCGAGCTTCTTCTGGATATGGGACCTGAACGTTAGTTTTCTGTCGGGGGTGACTCCCACGTATCTTGTCGTTGGTCCACGGAATCGTCTGTCGTTAAAAGATGATGTGCCCTTCCGGTTGTACCAGCCTCCAGGTGAACATAATCGTCTGACTCTTGTTAGGGTTGGTACTGATTTTCCAGAGGTTGGCCCAGTCCTCTAATATGTCCGCTTGCTCTTGCAGGTATCTAGTAACTTGCGCGTGGTTAGTGGATTTCGCCAGTAGAGCTGTGTCGTTCGCGTAGAGTGTCAACTTGTTGGAGTTGTCCTCTGGCTCAGGCATGTCTGCTCTGTATACCGAGAAGAGGTGTAGGTAGAGAACTGCGTCTTGTGGGACCCTTTCTTCTAGATGTCATCTGATGGACAGTTCATCTCCTACTCTGCATAAGCATTGTCGGTCTGCTAGAAAAGAGTCGATCAGTCTCACTATTGATTCTGGGTAGCCAAAATTGGCCATTTCGGTTCGAAGTCCGTCGTGCCAAACTCTATCGAACGCCTTAGAGATGTCTAGGAATATCGCTCCGGCAATTGTTGCGTCGTTCAGTTTTCGATACTCTTCTGATCTTCTAGTTCAAAGTTGCGACTTCGTTTCATTTATTAGATGATATTTTACCAACGATTCAGAAGGCCTTTAGTTCCAAAATGCTACATGCCATCATAATTTCCTGGTCCTTTTCCAGAATCCCCCTCACTTTCGTCGGCAGAACAGTGAATGGCAATTTTCCCTATAATAATCCAGGCTCGTCTCGTTGAGAGCTCGTTCTCCAACAAAAGAAGTGTATTTTAATAGTTCATAGCCTTTGTGATGGTAAATCTTTCATTAATTACTGATGGAAATGCAAATCGGCGAAGGCACGGCCTTGTAATTTATTGTGCTCCCCCACAATGAAGGGTACATTACCGGATGTCAATTGGAAAAGATTTTTTCGATCCAATCAAAATATGAGAAAAGAAGGTGGAAAATTAACATTAATGCGCATATAGAACTGATATAAATCTCGACTTCACTGTTTCATATCGATTTTGTTTTTTATTCTCGTTATAATTCGGTTGAATGAAAGTTATAAATTATGCAATTGTTACATAATCTTTCCTAAGAAACACTATTTTTACGATATTGCAATTTCAAATATCGAAAATACTAATACGCAGTTTTGGGCCTTCATATTGATGGCTGTTTTACCTGAAATAATCATTTGCCGAATGCTGATATCCAAACTCAATTCCTTCTCTTATCGGTTTAGGATTCTGAGATCAATCACTAGTAATTCAAATAATGTTTATTGACCTTCTCTATGCATACCCAAGGAGGTGACATAGAAAAACCAGATCAATGTCAATGCTGACTTTGCAGGATCAACATCCGGTAATGTAGTCTTATGGCGAATCTTATTCAATTGTTGTATTGTCTGATGGAAAATGAATCATTATCATTTCTATCATTAATATATTTTCACTATAATGTCAAAAGCCAAATTGTTAAAAATAGTAATTTTCGAAAATATTCAATTTTCCAAATTTATAGCCTCAGTGCACCGCACTGTGAGGGTCGATCTAATGAAAGTTCATTTACCTAAATAAAGTTATTGTATTCGACAATTAGCGATAATGCAAAAATGCAATAATGCTGACTGGCGATATTAGACTTCGACCTAAAATCGGGAACAAGAATGTGTGGGTATTGATCATTCGGTTGCCACCTTCTAGAGAGAACACATCCATCACCTCTGAAAATGTACCTCTTCGGTAAGTGAATTTTTTTTAGCTTTTTAAACTTTTTTCAAAGTTCAAAAAACAATTTAACGTTTTCCTCCTACTCTAGATGCAGCTTTCATTACATTCTTGTTGGCGTTCTGTTTGGGTGCTGCCTCAATTTTTGCTGGGGCTGCTGGTTTTTTGGTGGTTGGTTTAGTGCCTTCCTTCTGTTCCTTTGCAGCACGGATAGCTTGTTCCCTTTGTGCTTTCCTCACTTCGGGCCTCTGATTCCTCTTGGCCATAATGTCGTTCAGAGAGGCTTCTACAATAGCTCACTGGAATTTTTGAGATCTCCTAGTTCGCTTTTTGGTGGCTTTTTTTTCCTGGCCCTTCCTGTGCTTACGTCTGCACAAGACAGTCCAAGTTACTTTACGAGGATTCCTCTTCAGAAGGTGAGCCCGTTCACATTTTGAGTTGAGGAAGGTGAATGTCTTTCCATCAACTTTAACCATAGTTTTTCCATGGCCTGGGTAAATTTTGTCCACACTGTAGGCGACGAGTCCGATCTTCATCTTTACAAAGAATTATTCCTCCTCACAAGAAACTCCAATATTTAAAAAAAATCACTTACCGAAGGTACATTTTCAGAGGTGATGGATGTGTTCTCTCTAGAAGGTGGCAACCGAATGATCAATACCCACACATTCTTGTAACCGATTAAGTCTAATATCGCCAATCAGCATTATTGCATTATCGATAATTGCCGAATATCATAACTTTATTTAGGTAAATTTTTACTAGATCGACCCTTACAGTGCGGTGCACTTAGGCTATAAATTTGGAAAATTGAATATTTTCGAAAATTACTATTTTTAACAATTTGGCTTTTGACAATATACAATTTGTTCAAGATAAAAGGGGCTAGCATGGGAAATTCGGAAACCATCAAATGATCTGATCTAACTAGCAATAACTACGCTTTTCAAAATTTCATTCTGCTGACCAATATCAATTGTAGCAGTGCCAAGTACAACTATCTCATGAGTGTTTGTGCATATTATGTAAAATACTACTTCTTCAAATTTAAAAATGGCTATTGAATGGTCGATATTTTTGACTTTTGATCGCTGACGAATTATTTACCACACAAGGAATCTGTAAGGACTTTTGACATTTCATTTATAAGAGTGTTTTCAAGACGTGTGCCAATTTCCAGTCAATCATTGTTAGCTCACCACTTTTCAGTTTATTTCAACTGGACTATTTTTGGTTCAAAGCAGTGGTAAGCTATGCGATTCAGAACGATTTTCTTCTGTATTGAATAGTCCTCGGTCAGCACGTGTACGAGAACATTTGATATCCCGGGGGATTCGCTTCATGTGCGGGTCGCACACTGTCCGAATCAATTTTGTTTCGGAAAGTTTTCTTTGAATATCACCGCCTGAATACTGCGTGGATTGTTTTCGAAATTTTTGTCGGGATAGCACTGATTTCGAAGTTATGAAGAAAGTTAGAGGGATGATTTGGAAATCCTCATGATCGGGATACAAAATGATTTACATCTTCAGTATCAAAATATATTTATATCAGTTGATTTCTAGGAATGTACGGGGTTCTGCAAATGAATGAAGATTGTACCAGAAATGCATGTCTTCACAGATAGAGGGTAGCTGTAAAAATACTACGACAAAGACATACATATGTCCTTTGGCAGCAGAAGGTTGCATATCTCAATGAGGATCTAGAAGTGATTTCCAATTGGTGTGAAAAAAACCAGCTTCAATTCAATGCCACATAAACCCAGGCATCGGTTTTCTCCAAGAAGATAAATGTCTCTGAACCAGATATAATAATGTTGGGTCAGACAATTTCGCTTCAATAAGTTTGTTGGGGATTAAAATGGACACCAATATGTCTTGGCACAATTATGACGCTGGAATTGCGAACGCTACTTCTCAAAAGCTTGGAAAACTGTTTCGAACCAGGAAACTACACATCTCAGCAACTTTTAATGCTTTATAAAGCTCAGATCAGACCTTCTTTGGAGTACTGTTCTCGTGTATGAAGCTTTGCCTCCAAATATACCTTGAAGTTGCTGAAGTCCATCCAGAAAAGAGCCATCCGCCTGATTGGAGGCGCGAACATTACGTGCAACCTTGATAGCCTGGAACATCAAAGGAAGGTTGGAGATTGGTATCTCTTCTATACAGGGTGGTAATTAAATATGTACCATAAATTCAACAGACGATTCTTTAGGTAATTTTAAGACTGAATGTTCATATAAACATGGGTCCGCAAATCCTTCTTTCTCAAGATACAGGGTGTTGAAATAAAAAAGGTTATTCGTAAATATCTTAAATATCCTTCATTCAATTTTGTTGTAGTTTGGCAATGGTATTTATAACATCAAGGAGCTAATTTACCCAGAACGTGATTCAATTTATTACGTCCAGTGGCGTCTTGAGCGGGATTTGAACGAATATTTTTGATTTAAAAATGTACGCTACTGACTTTTGTGCAGTTTTTATTATCTCTTTGGATTGAGCAATTAGAAATACAACTTTTTTGTCTCTTGAATTTTTTTCGTATCTTACTTAGTTTTTAAGAAAAAAAAAGTCGACCTAATTGAATATCCCTGGACCTCACAAGGAATAATATGGGGAATTAAATGTTTCTTTTGGAAATTATCATTTTTACAATTTTCCATTGCTAACTATGTAACAATAACAACAAATATTAAATAACATTAACATCTAGACTAACGAATTGCATTAAATTAAGTGTTGGAAATGGCCTCCTTCGGCTTCAATACAACCGTCTAGCCGCCGCATCATTGAATCAAGGGTTGCCTTGGAAAACGATTGCAGCATTTAATGAACAACTTAACAGTTGTCGTCAACTTTATAAGCTTTCAATTTATAATTGTTATGAAAAGTGTGTTTAGTGGTTATTTTCCGAACCATTTTTGTAAAACATGGTTCAACAGTGAAATAGCAAATATGCATTTCTGTTATGGAATGGCTCACGGAAACTCGAATGCTGTAAGACGCATTTACCATGAAAGATTTCCTCATCGTGTAGTGCCTAGTAGAAGAACTTTTGTACGTATTCATGCATGACTTTCTGAAACAGGCAGCTTTAAAATATCGACGGTTGTCATTGGGAGGCCTGCAACGGTACGAACAGTTCAAATTGAAAAAGCTGTTTTTAATGAGATTGAAGTGAATCTTCATACCAGTACTCGGAAAATAGCTGAAGAACTGAATATTACCCATGTCACCTTGTGGCAGATTTTAAAAGCCCAGCAGCTATATCCCTATCACATGCAACGTGTGCAAGCTCTATTGCCCAGAGATTCGCCTGTAAGACTAGCTTTTCTAATTGGCTACGCGGTAAAATAAGAAGAAATCCAGGTTTCCTACGTCGAATATTGTTCACAGATGAAGCTTGTTTTTCTCGCAATTCAATTATTAACTTCCACAACAATCACATTTGGGTCGAAAACAATCCACACGTCTTGATAGAAAATAATTTTCAAGAACAGTTTTCTTTCAATATTTGGGTTGGAATTGTCGGTGACCATCTCATTGGGCCTCACTTCCTTCCACCTAGACTCAATGGAGAAGAATACCGAAGGTTTTTAGAATTTGTTTTACCTGGACTTTCAGAAGAAATTCCAGTCATGGAAAGATTCCGTATGTGGTACATTCACGATGGTGCTCCATCACACTTTAGTGTTGTAGCACGACAATTTTTGGATGAAAATTACTATAATCGCTGAATTGGGAGAGCAGGTCCACACCCATGGCCACCTCGCTCGCCCCAAATGAATCCCTTAGATTATTTTCTCTGGGGACACCTTAAGGCGTTGGTATACAAAAGTACTATTCAAAGTGAAGAGGATTTACGGAATAAAATCATTAGTTCATGTGACATAATAAGAAATACGCCAGATATTTTCAGAAGAGTGCGAAATTCAATGATGCGGCGGCTAGACGGTTGTATTGAAGCCGAAGCCAACACTTAATTTAGTGCTATTCGTTAGTCTAGGTGTTATTTAATATTTGTTGTTATTGTTACATAATTAGTAATGAAAAATTGTAAAAATAATAATTTCCAAAAGAAACATTTAATTCCTCATATTATTCCTTGTGAGGTCCAGGGATATGCAATTAGGTTGACTCTTTTTGACAATTGCAACCCAGGTTTGTGTTCAATAAGCCTTTGATAAAACAGAACACTCAATCAGATGCTACAAATGCGATACGCATATATACAGACGGATATGTCTGTTTCTGATCAGTAAGCCTAAGGATAAGGTGGGGAACGGGTTCAAACAGCGTGATTCGAACAGAACTGGCTGGTATCTCAATCGCCATAAAAAAATAACCAGGAGAGGAATTTATGATGCACTAGTACTAGTATTAGTGCATCATAAATACTAATAATAGCACTAGAGTGCCACCAAGATTTAGCCAAAGCCTCGATGAATAATAACATTATCCTGAGGTGGATTAAAGGGCACGACAGGAGTGAAGGTAATCGCATTGCCGACTCTTTAGCCAAGGAAGTGGCTGAGATGAGAATTTTAGGACACAGTAACACCTACGGCCTGATGACTTCGACAATTGCGGAACCAGCCAAACATTGCACCCATGCTCGATCCCTAAAGAGATGGGATGGAATCAAAGGATTCAATTTTGCCAGGATCACCCTGGACGACCCTGGGAAGCTGGCGCCAAAGTAATATTTGGCGATCATCAGGAAAAATCTACGCCTAATTGTAGGATTTCTGCAAAATAAGCAAGATACGAAAAAAATTCAAGAGACAAAAAAGTTGTATTTCTGATTGCTCAATCCAAAGTAATAATAAAAATTGCACAAAAGTCAGTGGCGTACATTTTTAAGTCAAAAATATTCGTTCAAATCCCACTCGAGACGTCACTGGACCTAATGAATTGAATCTCGTTCGGGCTGAATTAGCTCCTCAATGTTATAAAAACCAAATTACAACAAAGTTAGGTAAAGGATATCTAATATATTTACGAATAACTTTTTTTTTATTTTTATTTTAACACCCTGTATCTTGAGAACGAAGGATTTGCAGATCCATACTCAATCAACACCTTATGTATACTTCACGGGAAGTGTTCAAGAAACTTGGCACATTTAATTCCAACACGAGCGGTACATATCAGAAATTTGCGACGGACTGTGGCTGCTCATCGTTTTGAGGTTCAACTCAGTACACCTCGAACTTCACTGTTTAGTAACTCTTCCATCTGGAGAATTGCGGAATAAACTTCCTGAGAATTTTTTCAAATTAATTCAATTTCCAGCAATTCAAATCCAATGTGAATCGTTACTTTCGCACAGGCACCGCTCTCTGAGCGCCTTAAGGATTTTTCTGTAGTGCTTGTGTTTTGTGCCTAAAAAAATCACATGCATTTTTCTGCAAAATCTAACCATTTCAACTCTTTCTTTCATCGAAAGTGTTGAGGTTAACAGTACCTTCAGTTTGTAGGGTTTTTACACAGTCAAATGAATATTCTGAAATAAAATATCGACACATTCATGTCTTCCAACGTACTTATTCAGTAGGTTCTGATAAATGCTTGCCGGAAAACAACAAACTGTCCTGGCTTATACCACTCTAGAAATTGAATTACATTTTGTTGACCATGTTCTTATATCCTGAACGTTTGTTATTATTTACATGTCTCTTTTCAGTTCGTGTTATAACCTACTTTTAGTGATTTTACTTTTGTGATTTCATGTATATGTTATTTATATTTCGCACAAGGCTTTGTCAATAAGAATTCATTCTTCAGACAATAAAGTATATTAAAAAAAAAAAACAATAATGCAAGATACCACACAGAGAAAACTCTTGCAGATGCTCGTAGTTCATACAGCATAAGGGTCGTACTGCTTCAAACACTACGGGAAAGATCTGACCCAAATGGAAGTGTGCCTGGATTTGACTGACTTCAACGGGGCCCATCTGTATAAATGAAAAATTCACCTGAGAGAAAGATTTGTCAACTATTAACAACAGTAACTGCTAACAAGAAAGGTTAAGTATGTGATATTTTTCAAAAGGTTGCTAAAAATCCTTTAAATTGAGATTTCGCTCAACCCCTCTTTTCTTTGAGGATTTTTGAGATTGTGTCCGCTCTCGCTTCTCGCTAGAGAGTTTATGTAGTGTTTTGTGGTAGCCGTGGTAGTGGACAGACGTGCCGATAACGTTCGTCCACAAAGAAAGTACGCGGATGTCATGTGCTATCGCGGGGCTTCTGTATATGTTGTGATAGTATAAATGTAAGGTCAATAATATGTAAAAATGTATGTGAAACTTTAGACAAAAATTTGGGGGCCCCCTTTATTCACGCCGGTATCCAGGCCGGGGTGGTTGGGATAATCTCGTAAAGGGGACCATATATGTGAATTCAAAAACCCGAAGTTTTCCTGACGAGGAGGCGACCCAATAAATATATATGTGGAAAAAATCAAAAGATCTCCTGAGCAGGAGCCGACAATAAAAAGCTATATTGTTTTCATCATGAAAAAGTTCGAACTTGCATATGGAATATCAAATGTACATCTTGAAAATAAAAACAACAATAAAAATTAATTGGCGCTCCGAGGCGACTTCATTGATTCCAGTGGCGCATTTGGTTTTTCAGCTGCAGTAAAACCCGAAAAAACCTGCAGCACCACATCATCTGAAGATCTTGATCTGCCAATGTCCTTTCTCTCATAAAACAAAAAGTAGGGAGACTCCAGAGGCTCCAATGGATTCAATACACTTCGTGATACGACTATCGTCAAACTTAAACCAGTCCGTTTCGTCTTTGACCAAGGCGTAATAATGACCAAATTCAACGCCAGAACCACAGTGAACAATGACTGCAAATGTTCATCTATTTCGAACCTCCGAAAGAGTTTCTTGCTTCCGTCAAAGGTTGAGTCTTGTTTGAAGATCATCAGTGTTATTATTAGATTGACTAGTGCTCAGCTATACTTGTTTCCTTATAATAGTCAGTTAGTGTGGCGCATGTTTGGCAATACAGTTGATCATCACCTGTTGAAAATTCCATCTTCAAATGATTTAACAATTATCTTTGCACGGACTGGTTATTAGTCATATTAGGAAACGCTAGATGAAGTTCTAGAAATTCACATGAGTTTTTGCTACCTCTTGAATATGTACTACAAAAAAAAGTTTGACAAAAAAGGGGTGGCAGCATTGCTTCGAGCGAGACCACTGCGCCCTCCGATGAAGCTCCTGTCAACTCTGGTAGGAGGAGCTTGGACAAATGCGCCCAAGTGGGAAGCAACTTCCAATTAATTAGTGAGAGAGAGAGTTGGTGTAATCGAATCGAAATTAGTTCATCGTATTTTAGTATATTTTCAGATTTTCTTTAGGGGCCATGATGTAGAGAGTATTTCAGTTTCACTTTGATATACTGCATCCTGTTCCTAAATGACTGTAATCGTAGAATGAAAAATTGAACAACAAAATGAAATAATCAGATCTTAACATTGAACACCATTGTCAAATTTCCACTCCTGAATCTTATTTTACAAATGAACACCCATTCACGGATGCAACAAAACATTTCCAGATCTCATAAATGAACTCAAATCTCATTTCCACAGTAGGGAATCCTTCGGATTAAATGCGCCTCATCTTTTCGCAAAATAATCCCAGAGCAATTAACATTCTCAAAGGATGAACGTTTCTATAATTCAGCTGTTCTTTTGGTATGCTAATGCTCATTCTCATTTCAGTTTTTTCCTTGTTTCGGCTACTGAATTATTCTTGGTTCTGTCAGGAGTGGGTGGTGACCCAGAGCGAATTTACAAAAAAAACTGTCACGGCTGGAAACAGTTGCTGCGTTCAGTCGGAAATCGGAGGGTTAAACTTTCCAATATCAATCAACAAATCGGTGATTAATTTTATCCATGTTCGCAATATTTCATGTTGAGAAAGCCAGGAAAGTAATGGCGATGAAATTGGAAACTGTGTTCATTTTTTTTTTGGATAATGACGATTCAATTTTCAATTATTTGAATGTTGGGTATTCGGATTTGTGGAAATATGAGCTGTCGTCCTCAATAAATATTCCTTACCATATTCAAGTAATACTTCATCGTGAGATTTCTACGTGTTACACTATAGAATAGCTTTTTCAAACATATTGAATTCTTCCTCTTTTTCTCTATTTTGGATGATCTTTGCTCCCTATCTTCAGGCGCATATGACCAATGCTTCTCTTGTTGGGTAACTGTCTGTTACAGACCAAAAGCTTCGTCGGGGGACAAAGACGGTCTTGCAGTTCGCAAGCCTGTGTCCTGAATGGTGTGCTACTGAGGTTGTAGGTCCTACTGTGCTTGGTTGTGAGTATAGGTATAGTCGAAGTAACCGATATAGTAATTCTCAAAGCTTCGGCGAACTCGAAGGCCAAAAAAACCGATACAAAGGAATAATGCCGCTACGAATTAGTCCACGTGGACTGAAGAATCGGAGGTTCGTATTGGATAATTTTTACTAACAGAGTTTTATGATTGGCTTAAGAGTCATAAAATTAAATTTGAAGTCATGTTACGGTGAGGATGATTAGAAGAGACGTGTTGTCAATGTTCAGTTCAGGAACTGATAGCGATTTGAGTGTTGAAATTCGATATTGGTGAAGTTATAATTACCTAAAATTTTTGTTATTTGTTTAAAATGTGGATTAAAGAGATACCAGTGAATAAGATTCGGATGCATTTGAATATTGAAACACAGAGAGTATGTTTCAATGTATATAAGAATCTACATCTCAAGTTTGGTTTCGAGGAAGAAAGCTATTACAAGCAACATCAGATTTGACCGAAATTCCTTTCTCAACTGTACGTAAAATACTCAAAAACAAACCTTATGAACGCAAGACGCGATTTGATGCGGGATTACCAAAACCTTTAGATGTTCATATAATAAAATCATCAAAAAAACAATATACGACTGTTACAAAAGCAATAAGATTCCTACAATTGAAATCATAAGGAAGAAATTGAATACTTCCGACCATAACGTGAGCTGCTGTGACAAAACTCGTCAGAATTGGATAAAAAAACTGGGATTTAGATTTGAAATAATAAACAAACGTGAAGCAGTTATAGAAAGCAGAAGAATAGTGGAATTGCTTAACAAATTCTTAGAACAAATAACTAAATATAGACAAGAACAACGGCAAATTTTCTATTTGGACGAAACTTGGTATGACACTCACGGCACAGTAACGAAAGGGTAGACTGATGGTTCTAGAATGTGTACGTCTAACATGCCTGCAAACAAAGGATTGCGACTAATTATTGTGCATTGCGGAGGAAGTAAAGGATGGGTTCCGAATTCTTTGAAATTATGTGGAAAAAAAACTTGATGACTGCAATGTTGACTATCATAAGAACATGGAAGCTTATATTTTTGAGGAATGGTTTGAAAACACATTGATCTCAAATTTGGATGCGAATAGTGTAATAGTTCTTGACAACGCTATCTATCATTCGCGACAGCTCATCAAAGTTTTTTAATGAATAACAATTTGTATTTTGAAGATAACTTTACCAGAACCCAACTACTTGAAGTTTTACAGACAAAAACATTCGAGAAAGTGTATGCCTTTGAGAGTATTGCTGAAAAGTATGGACACACTATATTTGTGTGTTTTCATATTTTTGTGTTTTCAATTCCATCGAGTTGATTTGGGGAAAATTGAAACAAAGCATCAGACGTAAAATAATTTCCCAAAATTTGATAAGAAGGTGATAGAGCTAGTTAAAAAAAATTATCTAATATTACCGAAGAAGAATGACAGAAAAGGATTGAAAAAGTAATTTTAGTTGAAAAAGACTATATGGAGATTGGACACTTCCATATCAATGGTGGAGATAAATTCGTTATTGATTTAAATGACGACAGTGATAGTGAAACGGAGAATATGGAAAAGAAATCATCAAAAGCTTTCGTAGAAAGTTAGTGAGGTGTTTTTGAAGCGATCGATTGTATATATATATATATATATATATATATATATATATATATATATATATATATATATATATATATATATATATATGTAAGTGAGTAGTTAGGTTAGGTCACAAGTGAGTGGGTCTATTCGACCCTCCACCGCAACCCGCAAAGGTTTATTGTGGGTCACACCTATTCAAGTGCGAGTAAGTAGTATTCAGAATTATTTTCAATCATTTATATATATATATATATATATATATATATATATATATATATATATATATATATATATATATATATATATATATATATATAAATACAGTAACGTCAATATCTCTGCAAATATTTATTATTCTCTGCCGTATATCCAATATTGAAGCGGGTTCGGTTTCGTACATCGTTTGCTTCAAACGGTCGCATAAAAAAAGTCCCAAGGTGTCAAATCTGGCGAGCGGGCTGGCCACTCTGTCGGACCTCGACGGTCAATCCAACGATAGGGAAAAGTAGTATCGAGTAATGTGGTAGTGCTCCATCTTGTTGGAATACAATATTCATATCGAATCCATTAGAATTCGCTTCGACGATTGCAATAGTTTCCAGCATATTCAAATACAGTTCCCCTGCATCAATGGATGTTTCGCGAAATTTCACAGCAACAAAGCAGATATCTTGCGTCGTTTCATAACCATAGATGAAACATGGGTCCATCACTTTACAAATGGGACAAAAGAATAATCAAAACAGTGCGCTCGAAAGGGAGAACCGACTTCAAAGAAGGCAAAAACCGTTTCTTCTGCAGGCAATGTCACCGCATTGTTGATTTTTTGGGATCCGCGGGGGATAATTTTCATTGACTATCTTGAAAAAGGTAGAACTATCAACAGCGAGTATTATGTGAACTTATTGCAACGTTCCAGTGAAGAAATCAAGCAAAAATGGCCGCAGTTGGCTAAGAAAAAAGTGTTGTTTCATCAAGACAATGCAGCATCCAACTTATTCGCCACATTTAGCCTTCCCGAATTATTTTTTTTCCCCAAAAAATGGCTCAGTGGTCAGAAATTTTTCAACGATGAAGAAGTGCTGTCGGCGTATAATGGCTATTTTGAAAAGCAAGACAGTTCTTATTATAAAAATGGTATCGAACTTATTGAACGTCGCTGGAAAAAGTGTATGAAGCTGCAACGAAATTTTGTTGAAAAAATTAATTAATTTTTTTCAAAAATTTTTATGTTTGGGTACTTCTGGGACTACCCTTGTAGAACCTCAAAAAACTTTCATAAAATTATAAATCACTTTGTATATAGTGTAAAGACAAGACTTCAAAAGAAAATGAATATATCCATTTCTCAAAGTTAAATGAACCTTTTTTTCCGAAATATATATCTTCATGAAGCTATTAATTCCAACATTTTGAAAGTGTTTCCCTGTTTCATTCAGCATTGGAGGGATCGGAAGTGGCAGGAAATGGAAGGGCAGGCACATAAAATACTTTTGGGAGTATTGGCTGTTTTCAATTATGCCGTAAAAGTATAATAAAAGGGGAACTGTTTTTCTTCGACGTAATAGAGGGTATTTCAAATACTCAAGTTTGGGAAAGCGAACGGAAAGTTTCTGCTCTATGAGACGGAATTTTTCTTTCTGACAATTATTCCGGAAATACTTTTGAATTTTTACTGTGTGTTTTTATACTCTTCTAGGGAACGTCAGTGGTATTATGTTTAAAACATCCAGTACCTATGAATTTCGGTATTGGGTTATTTTCACACAAGGTAGCTCACGAAGATTTGAACAGCCTCAAATTGGAAAACACTCGAGATAAGAAGTCTGGAACTGACAATTAATGAAGATCGCATGTGCTTTCGTGAAAAAGAAACAGGGGAACAATGATGTCTATAGGATTCACTAATAGCCAACTATAATAGTTCAACGTGACTGAATACAATTTGAAGTATTGTTTTAATTCTCGATTGGAGTATTCCGTTTTCTCTTTCAATATAATAGGTAAGGAAACATTCAAGAGGAGAAAGATAATATTGATGAATGAATATGAATAAATCTTCCCTACAGAATTATGTGAGTCATCTGAGGAATAGTTTTGGTAGACTTCTGAAAAGTGGAAAAGCAGTTGAATTGTTAAGCACACTGCTGAAAGCAAAAAAGGTATGAAGGGTCAGTTGAAACACGAGCATATTAAACAATAATTATCCAAACAGTACTATGCGTAGGTGATACATGGGCCATGAATCAGAAAAAAAAAAGAAAGACGGCGATCTGGAAAAAAATTGCTGAAAAATTTGGGAATAGAGAAGGTGAACGAATCAAGAGTTGATGAAGATATATGGAAATACTACAAAAAAAAAGATAATTAAAGAACAGTTAGGTGGTATATTAGGTATATTTCCAGCTCTTTTTCAAAACGGACTGGAAATAATTTTACCTATAATCACGAAATTGTATAGAGCTGGTCTGGCGTGGAAATATATTCCACCCAGTTGGTTGGCAGCAAGGGTGGTATATGTACCTAAAGTGGGCCAGAGCTACCCACACCCCAAATCGATACGACCAATCAGGATACTGGACGGACATATCAGGAGGGTATCAGTATATTCATTCCCCCTGAATAATCACCAGTATGCTTGTCAAACTGGCAAATCGACAGATTCAGCATTAAACAACCTCATTGAGAAAATCTCCCAATACCTTGACAACAAGGAGATTGCGGTTGTTGTATTTCTTGATATTGAAGAAGCCTTTGACAATGCACTACCTAAATCTATAGGATTGTTTCTGGCCAGGAAGGTTATAGAATCGACCATAACTGGCTAGATCTATGCAGTGCTAGTAAACAGAACTGCAACTACGACTCTTCAAGGCGAGGCTATCAGGTTCAGGGTCACCAGGGGCTGCCCTCAAGGTGTTTGCTTGATCCCCTTGACAGAAGAAAAGTTAATCTGCAAGCTTATGCAGATGACCTTGTCATCCTGGCAAGGTCCACTTTGGCAAGGGTAGCTTGTAATATCCTCCAAAGCGCGTTGGACGTTGTTCACAGTTGGTGCCTGAGGGAGTAGATGTCTGATAACCACAGCAAAACTGTGGTAATCCCCTTCACCAAGAGAAGAAAATTGGACGATCTAACGCCACTTTTCCTCAATAGTGTGGTCATTCCATCTGTCCTCGATAAAAGACTCAACTGGAACGCTCACTTGGAAAAAGTTTTACACAAAGCCAGACTGTCTCTATGGACATATCGAAGAACTTGTGGTAAAACTTGGGATTTAGGTCCTAAACAAATCCATTGGATTCATGTGATGATTGTCAGACCAATAACCACTCATGGTGTAATGGCTTGGTGGCCGAAGGCTTCACAAAAAACGGTCCAAGCGAAGCTCTATGGCTTACAGAGACAGGCTTGTATGGCTATAAGTACCACACCATCAGCGGCCATGGCGATCCTTTTATATCTACCTCCTCTCCACATTTTTCTGGAAAGAGAGGCTAGATGGACTGCATACAGACTTGTGCAAATTGCTAATTGCACAAATCAATCCAGTGCACACTGCAACAGACTGTTGGTTGACATTGGAAGTCACAGCATTTTGAAAATGACCTCTGACTTTATGCCTCCAACTGTCAACTACGAACTGCCTTATAAAATACTATTCCCGAGTAGAGAGGACTGGATCCTCCGGGAGAAGGAAATATTAAAAGAAGATAGTTGTTGGTTCACAGATTAATCAAAAACACCTTCTGGTTCTGGTGCAGGTGTTTTCAGTCGCCGACCCAGGACATCTACCTGTCTAGGAACTTATGCGACTGTATTTCAAGCGGAAATTTACGCTATTGATTTGTGTGCGGAGAGATTGGATAAATCCAACCTCACTCACAAGTCAATAAAAATATTCTCGGACAGTCAAGCGGCGTTGGAAGCTCTTGGCTTCCAGGCCATACTGGCCTGGAAGGCAATTAAGCTGCTGACTCTCTTGCTGCAAGGGGGGGTGCTGCAAGCGGCTTCATTGGACCAAAACCTGTCATTGGCATCGCTTTGGGCTTTGCCAAACAAACACTGAACACCTGGATGGCAAGAAGATTTATGGACTTCTGGCAGAATATTCCAGGATTGGCTCACTCCAAGGCGTTTATTCACCCTTCGAAGCTCGATTCCAAACAGTTGTTGGACTACCATAGGGATGAACTACGATGTCTAACAGTCCTTCTTACAGGACACTGTCATTTGAATTATAATATGCAGAGACTTGGACTGTCGGGAGACAGTGTGTGTCGCCTCTGTGGGGAGAATAATGAAACAGCAGAGCATATAATTTGTGCCAGCCCTGCTGGAGACCGAATCAGGTTCTTTGAGTTCGGCATATCCGTACTCTCACCATCTGACTTGAAAGACCACTCACCATACAAACTAATTGGCTTCGTTAAGAAGCTGGGTTTATTTGGCCGAGTGTGAATAGTTGTGAGCCACAATAAACCCTTGTGGGTTGCGGTGTGGGGTCGAAGAGACCCCCTCACTTAAGACCTACTGGTTGAGGCATATTTTACGAATGGAAAAATAATACTACCAGAGTACTACAAACAGGAGAAGCAACACTTAGATGTTGTCTAGGGTAATACAGAAGAAATGGAACTGATGGTTTGAAGAAAACAAGCAAAAAGCCGAAAAAAGTGGAAAAATCTCACCAAGAAGCCAAATGCCTCTATGTTTTCCACAGATTGTTTTCAATCGAAGACCGTCTGCTCGGTACTGACGATGCCCGAACGGCTGAAACAGCTGTCTACCGGTGGTTCTTGAATTACAATCAATTTGTGAATGATCGAAATAGTACTATTCAAGTTTTTTCATTTTCATGGGACTATTTTCCAGCAACTTGACTGCATCAACCTTCAACATGTTGATTCGTATTTCAATTGTGTTCCAGGAAAACTTTCCAAATTTCTGATAACGCAGTTGTCGGTTTTAAAGATTAGTTGAGTCACCAACGCCGACATGAATTGTGGATGATCGAAATGTATAAATATAGTCGATGATTTTCAATAATTGAGAATCGAATTCCTTCAGAGTATCATTCCTTGTACTAGGCTGAACCGAATTACAAATATCAAGTTTGTCATCACACCATCAGCCTGTGAACGAGGTAACCAACCACATATCCAAAATTTGTATACAATTCTTTTTATAAGGAAGAAAATTTCACAAATTCACTGGGCATCCTTATACAAGGAATTGGGCAAATTTCGGACATGCGGTTGGTTACCCCGTTCACACGCAGATGTGGCGATAACCAATAATTGAAAATCCAATAATTGAAAATTGATTACGGCAGTTCGGTGAAGAATCCTGCACTGGCACCTGTCGGTTATAATCCAACACCATTCGTGGTATTAGCCAGGTGAGTAGTTGTTTTCTGATAGGTGTCAATCCATTAACCTACAGCGTAGGTATTTTGAGACTGGCCTGAACTGATTGTTCTTCCAATTAATTTGAATTTGCATTCTCCAAGTATGCCCACTCAATTTGTGAATGATTTCTGAACTGCATAGAATAACATAGATAGGAAAATGTGAAAAACAAACAGTATTGAATAATCGAAATCTCTAGTAGTAAAGGGATACAGGGTGTAGCATACTGAGGTTTCAACTCGGTTGAATTATTTGATCGGAAAAAGTTGTAATCTGCTTTAAGAATGTATGGTCTACAAAAGGCCAGAGTTCATTGAATGGAGAGTACACTATGAATGTTGATATATAAACATTGGCCTTCAGGAATATGATCAACTCCACCAGAAATTTAGTCATTCCACGACTTGAATACATTTCAGGACTAGAAGATTCATTACGTTCTACATTTTTCAAAATTGACTTTATTAAAAAAATAACGCCTTGAATTTTCTAGTACTGAATTCTTCAAGCATTGATCTACCTCAATCTAAACTTTTCAACAGGTCTTCTTCATGACATAATTTGTTTCCTTCTGAATTGAGGAACAAGATGGATGTGCCTTCGTCAGAAATATTTTAGATTTTTCGTCTTCACGATAAGATATTTTCATTTCAATGGGAATAAATATGAAGTGTTATGTCATGTGATGTCGTTCCACTTCGACATATAATCATAGAACGTAAATAAAACACTTGAAGTTACTTTATGGTTTTGAGCACTGTTTCATGGAAACCCATCACGACTATCATATAAATTTTATATTCCGGGAGATAAAACAGAAACATCATAGGGGTCATATACAACGAATATTAAATTTTCATCGTGTGATATATGCTATGATAGTAACTATTCTGCCTCTTCATTTTCGAAAGCTAGAATCAATACTTTTGTTTCTTGATGTTTTCGGGAACTTCAATCTTACATACTCTGAAATAAATTACTCTTTCCAAAATTTCACAAACTGACCTAATATAATAAAGTGATAATCAGGTATTACATTCTGGTTGGAATTTGTAATCAACAGAAAGGTTCTGATATTTCAATTATTTTCACTATTGACGCTGATAGTTATACGGAAATCATGATTGTCAATCATCTTGAATATGGTTATTTTCAAACTGAAGCGCAAAAACCCCATGTGCTGTCATTTGGTGAGAAAGAATTGAGTTGGAAGGATCGACACCTCTTCAATGGTACTAGCACTGAAATATTATACTTGGCCACCACTTGATTCTTGTCAAATATGGTCGGATTGTCAAAATTGAGAAAGAATGAAAGTGATTCAAAATGGTTCGGCCATTGGAAATGATCTCAGTGACTTATCAATAATTACCTGTATTACTGATATCACTTCTTTGGATTATAACACACTCGAATGTTTTCACTACTGACCTCCTACAAAATTGTATCTACTTTTCGAGCAAATTGAAATAGAAGTAGAGGGTTCACGACACCTATAAAAGTGGAGGAGTAAACAAGGAAATGAAATACCGGTCAATTCAATCAACAAACAGAACTGAAACCAAATTGAAACGTTCGCTTCACTACATTTCTAGTTATTAGATACCAGTGGTGGCGAAAAGGTTCTTTTCGGAATTTAGGTGGAGAAATGTTATTTCACGTTTCATAAAAAACTTCGGGTAATGACTGGACTTATTCCTCCGAAACATGAATATTTATAGGTCATTCGAGTGCTTTCACTTATCCTCTCTTCCCTCTTCCCGCTTCACCGGTTATGGGGGGATAAACGTTTAGCAGGAGTTGATCATTTTCCGCTTTATTATGGGTCTCCATATGTTGCGTATCTCTACGGTAACTTGGCTGAATACGTCATTGGACATATATGCAGCTTCTTTGAATTTTCTCCCAAACTAGGGTTCCACCTGATTACTGAATAAAGTTTCACAACTACAAAAGTTGCGGAATAAAATAATACTATGTTGAATTCAATATAGTGGTTTTCTATGACACGAAACTTCTCTGTCTCACGAAGACTCAGAATCGGTAAATCAGTCAACAAATCTACACTTGGTACACATTTCAACATGAGATATGTGTATATACGTTATGTACAACCATATGTTATGAAACCAATTAAGTTCGGAATCATCTCTTCACAAAGGTGAGTAGATTATGTGTAAAAGTTATATATATATATATATATATATATATATATATATATATATATATATATATATAAACTGAAAGAAATGCCCTTCAGAAAGAACTTCTTTCATTTGAACATGGAATTACACAAAAGAGAAGGTACTTCGGAAACAATTACTTTCAAACAACATTCCCATGGCTGGGATTGGATCAAATAAGTGAATGAATGTCTCTACATACTGTGATCGTAACATGAGTAGATTCCAGTTCTTTCGTGACGTTAAGTCGTAATTGTTGTGAATGAATTAGGTGCTTCCGTATAATATATTGTGTATAGTAATGATATTATTTCCAAAATGAATATTTGCAAAAACGATCAAACCTATTTCAAATCAAATGCATGAGAAAACTATCTATGAATTGAGATTTTTGGAATAATGATCCACCCCCAAATCAAGGATCCACTACCAAATCAAGGGTCCACCACCAAATCAAGAACCCGCCCCCAAATCAAGGGTCCACCTACAAATCAAGCACCTGAATCAGATCAAGAACCTAAATCAAGGCCCACTGCCAAATCAAGGTCCAACCCCATATCAAGGACCTGTACCCAAATCAAGGGCCCATACTAAAAATCAGGACCTGCACCCCAATTAAACACCCGTCACTGAGCGCTCGATGCTGTGTGCCACGTCCCTGTCATTTGTCATACTTTTCCCGCCACCTCTCACGATCGCACATAGAAACATCATCTTCATCAACCCTTTAAACAATGGTTGCTCTTCTCACCGACCATCGAGCTCACCATCGACATCTCGCCATCCGACTAGACCGGAAGTAAATGATGCAGAACGAACTTTGCATACCTACTAATGATTACTGAATGGAAAAAAGTGAGTTTTCGCATAATTCAATATTCATATGAGAGAACTCGTTTCCAGATTAATTTTTTATATCAATATTCATGTGAAATGTTTCGACAAGGCTTTTTTCCAGTCTGTAACTGAAATTAACTTCTATGCGTGATCTACAGATGTTTTTGAAGAATTTCAACATTTTTTGTATAAAGATGGATAAATAAAAAGACAGAAACCTTTCTTTCCCAACAAACGTACAATTTCGTGAAAATTTCGATATAAAGTGTAACTTTGACACTTTCTCCATCTTCCTCGAAGTTTGTAGCGCCACCCTGCGGCGATAGTTCCTGCGAATATCCTATTTTCGTCATTATGAAGTCATGTTGTCATTCAAGTTTATCTTTTTCAAGAGATACTATCTATTCATACATTTCAGACCGTTCAGGACGTGAACAAATCATCCCATTGTATTATTCTCTTGAAATAAAAGTCCCGGAAAATGGCGAAACTATAACGAAGGAGCGTATCTGTAAAACCTCTCTGGAACTGTTCTTTTTAAGACTCTTCAAAGCAACGTATTTCATTCGACAGTTTTCGCTAACGAACATGCCTCGCTTGTCCATTGTTATCAAGTTGGCTTTATTATTTTCCATCCGCTGTGACATTCACTCAAGATTGTTTCATTCAACGGACTACACTTGGGATTCAGTTCGTATTTCGTGCAAGATACGAGATCTCTGTATCGATTCGTAGCTGTGGCATCATTGACGAAATTAAGTTGCAGTGTGTTTCTGTTTTAAGTTATCTGAATTTATTTCTGAGGTGCAATGCATCAACTATACTATAGTTCATGAAACTATACACTATAGTTTAGATAGAATATAAATTATGTATGAAGCATTAAATGTTCTGGAATCTGGTATCTGTAAAGTAGGGAGCATGAGTGTAGACTCACAGCACTTAGGCCACATGCAACCCATTGTACATCCTCCCGAGGAGTTGTCCTCTTAGGTCATCGTTCATCCTGTCCTCTCCAGGTGAACAGGTCACTAGGAGACATCTCTTTTATATTGGCAGGTATAGGCTAAGACTCGCCGAACACACACTCTCTCATTAACGATAACTCCGGCACTCGCACAAGACATGCACAGTCTCATCTACCTGTTCACACATCCTGCATAGAGGTATGTCCACTAGCCCCATATTGTGGAAGTGTTTCCTTAGTTGACAGTGGCCAGTCAGAAATCCTACTGTTAATCGTAGATTTTTCCTGGTCATCGCCAGATATTTCTTCGACTCCAGCTTCCCAGGGTCGCCCAGGGTGATCCTGGCAAGATTGCATCCTTTGATTCCATCCCATCTCTTTAGGGATTGAGCATGGGTATAACATTTGGCTAGTTCCGCAATTGTCGAAGTCATCAGGCCGTAGGTGCCACTGGACCTAAGATTCTCAGTCCAGCCGCTTTCTTGGCTAAAGAGTCGGTAATACGATTACCTTCACTCCTGTCGTGCCCCTTAACCCACCTCAGGATAATGTTATTATCAACCGAGGCTTTGGCTAAATCTTGGTGGCACTCTGGTAGTAGCTCTGAGGTAACACGTTGTGTTTCCTCTGGACTACCCCACCGATCAGTATATACCACAGTGAACTGAATATTCATTGAGATATGAAGCTTCAGAAACACACGACATTTGAACGGACAAAACTTTCGAAACAACCGATTATCTACTGAGATGAATACTGCTATCATGATGCGATATATTTCTGCAACATTGAAAAAATGTGGAAAAGTTACATTTAACATATCTGTAACAATTCCACATTGAAATATTTGTAATACGAACCTATACCTATACCTAGTATGATTCACTGTTGTTTCCAGTTTGTATCTAAAAGAAAATTCTGTGTATACACTAGGTACACATCTATCGAAAAAGTTTATTACGAAGCCAAGAGGCTTGTTTCTCAAAAAACTGTTCACTACTGGAAATATCTCTTTTCCAATTCAATCTCATATATAAAAATGGATGTTTGTTGGTTGGTTGGTTGGTTGGTTGGTTGGTTGGTAAGTGAAAAACTTCTACATCGCTCAACCGATCATGATAAAACTTGGCATGTATAAGTAATTTTTCATAGAGAAGGTTTTTAGGCTATCAATTTTTCTGTAACTCGCCACTAGATGGCGCTATAGAACAATTTTTCAAAGCACTGTTCTATAACGCTACGCCTAAGTTCGTTGATTCTGATTCTGTCAAAACATTGAAACAGCAGCGATACAGCAACATAGTACTAATCAGTACTGTAACTACCAAATTCTACGCAGGCGAAGCCGCGGGCAACAACTAGTACGATATAATGATGATAGTTTCACGCTACCAAATAAAATTGCTGTTCATACTTGCCCAAGCCTAAAAATGTAATCATAGTATTGTGGCACAAAACCGATTCAGATTCATCGGGTGGATCATAATTGGCCGTGTTCATAATAAATTCTTTTGTGATATATCAAAAACGTTTCATCAACAATATAATATTAGTCCCGATTTTGTCGAACATATAAATCATAAAATGTAATTAGTTTTTACTAACGAGATACTATATTTTTCGCTGGAATCGAATTTTCATGCTACCGAATGGAAATTCATTATTGAACAACATGAATTTACATTCTGTTGGACAATTGAAAATGTAACCAGTTGATAATGGATTGGATGGAAAGAGGATCGAAAATAGAAAATACACTGAATATCAGCAAAATTTTTGGATTTGGTATAAAAATATTCGATATCAAATATTCCTCTCATTTCAGTTCAGGTACAGAAGTTTGCTATTTGAATAATCCTGAAACAATTCAAATCAATGGAAATTGGTTTTCGTGGTAGGAATTGAATTTGTATGACTATTTCAATGACAGAAAAGTTAGTTATTTTGAGGTGGACTCTCGCAGAGATTTATGAGGGTATATTATTTGATCTGTGAGAAACAGGTCTGCGATGAAAAAATTGTAGGATATTTAACTAGTGATTTTAACAGTATTCAGTGCGCAGATTACGGAAATGATAGTAAAAAATTAAGTTGAAAATCACCTGAATTTTTTTTATTGGATTGGTTTTTAGGTTCGGTATGGGTTCGATGTTTCTATATTATACAGCGTGACTCACGGTCGATGGTAGGTTAGACGTTTTTGGAAAACGCAAACCATGATTTTTCTGAAAATTTCACCTCTCACATTTCCTTACGTGTTCTATCGATCTGAAATATTTTAGCATTACGGCGTTACCACTTCCATCAATAAGTCCTAGCAACTTTATTTTTTTAATGGAACACCCCATATATTAATACATTTTTGAAATCGCTTTAGTATTTTAATACTTTTTTGTTAATAATGTCCTATACCTATCTCTATCTGTTTTCGAGATAAAAAATGAATTGTGCTAAATATGGTCCAAAACATAGCCTTAATTGAAATTAAGTACATCAGTATTCTCAATTCATGAAAAGTTCATATTTTGAAGATAGTTTGGATAAACTCGATATATTCAAAAAACACCAAGAAATCGACTCCATATCATACAGGGCGTGCTAAAATTACTATTATTTCCATTGTGCATAAAAGTAATCAAAAGTTGATTTTTTCAAAGGTAACCCCCTGTATATTACTCCGTAAATTGAAAGATGGTGAAAAATGCTTCAAGATGATATATCATGTCCCTATACCTAAATCGTCAAGTTTTCTCAATAAAGTCGCTTCTTCTAGAAACATTATTTCTTTTTAGAATTTGGATTTAGGTAGCAGTGGAATTATCAAGCTTATAGCAGTTCGGTTACTTTTATAAGTAATTTACAAAGAGTTATCGACGGTGTTTCGAATCGTCTTCCAAAATGAATGCAAATATCGATTATTCAAACGAAGTTCTTATGAAATTATTTATTATACACATGAACAAAGTGATCAAATCATTTTGAGAACGTGTAAAAAATTCAACCAAATGTATCCTGAATTAACACCAATGAACGAGAGGAAGTTTGTAAGGTTACAAAATAATTTCCTTAACTTTGGCTCAAAGTTTCCAGGGAACAACTGTACCAAAAATCAGTCATTTCTAGGTAAAAAGTAAGATTTTGTGCGCTAAAACATGTGAAAGTACAAACAATAACAGAGTAGGATGATTCAAAATAACAAAAGTGTAAACAAAATATCACATTTTCACAATAAATGCTGAAAATGTTGTCCATTACATTCTGAACACTTTAAAATGTTTTTTTGTACGCGACTTGTGGTTGCTTTTTCAATTTACTGGGGATCCAGATCTTCAATACTCCGCACTATTCGCCGTCGCAATTTTTCTCTGGTAGGCACTGGAGTATACCCTTTCTTTCAAAATCCCATAAAAAAAGTCAAGTGGCGTGAGATCGGGTGATCTCGGTGGTCAATACCACGGCCCTAAACGCTTAAACCAACCATCATCGAAGAATTCGTCAAGTTTCCTGGAAACTTCCTGGGTGGAATGAGCTGGCGCTCCGTCCAGTTGGAACCACGAATTCCTATATTCCTCTAAAGGCAAATTTTCAAGAAAATAGGTTACAGTCGTCCTTTATATTTGGAGATATTTCTCTCTGCATTCAGTGTGTCTTCATAAATAAAAAAGCTAATTTTATTGTTCTTCAGAATACAGAAAACATTCAGGTCAAATTTTTCTTGAAACCCCATTTCTTTTGTAACATGAGGATAATGATCAGCCCAAAAATGTTCATTCGTTCTATTGAAAATACCATCCCTCGTAAATTTTGATTCGTCGCTCCAAATTATTTTTGACAAAAATTCCCGATCTTCCTGTTTATGAATCAAAAGGGATTCACAAAAATGCATTCTACGTTCGAAGCCTTCTGCTTTTAGAGCTTGAACTTAAAACTTGAACTAGAGCAACAAAATTCGTTGTACTGGAACATGTGATACACCTAAATCTTTTTCTGCACTGCGAATGGAAGCTCCTGGATATGCATAAAAATATGCCAAAACATTAACAGTATTTGTTCATGTGTATAATAAACAATTTCATAACAACTTCGTTCGAATAATCGATATTTGCATTCATTTTGGAAGATGATTCGTAACACCTTCGATAATTCTTTGTAAATTACTTATAAAAGTAACCGAACTGGTATGAGCTTGATAATTCCACTGCTACTTAAATCAAAATAATGTTTCTAGAAGAAGCGACTTTATTGAGAAAACTTGACGATTTAGGTATAGGGACATGATATATCATCTTGAAGCATTTTTCACCATTTTTCAAATTACCGAGTGAAATATAATAGGGAGTTTCATTTGAAAAAATTAACTTTTGACTACTTTTATGCACAATGGAAATAATAGTAATTTTAGCACGCCCTGTATGATATGGTGTCGATTTCTTGGTGTTATTTGAATATTTCGAGTTTGTCCAACCTATCATCAAAATATCAACTTTTCATGAATTGAGAGTACCTACTGATGTACTTAATTTCAATTAAGGCTATGTTTTGGACCATATTTAGCACAATAAGTATAGGACATTATTAACAAAAAAGTATTAAAATACGAGAGCGATTCCAAAAATTTATTAATATATGGGGTGTTCTATTTAAAAAAAATAAGTTGCTAGGACTTTTTGATAGAAGTGGCAACGCAGCAATGCTGAAAATATTTTAGATCGATAGAACAGGTAAGAAAATGTGAGAGGTGAAATTTTCAGAAAAGCCATGCTTTGCGTTTTCCAGAAACGTCTAACCTACCATCGACCGTGAGTCACGCTGTATAGTCTATATAAGCCGTACATTGAGTCTGAATTATGAAGCTTTTATGATGAACAAGTTACTACACAATGTGAGTGTATATCTTAGATAAAATACGGTTTTAATCTATTTATTTCAATAACAAAACGAATCTAAACTGGAAGAATCCAGTTCCGACTGGAACAAGGCATGTATGTGTCAGTCTGTCTAGACTTAAAGAAAGACATATGTTAGCCTTTGGTGTTTCATTTTCATGTTACCGATTCAAGGAATTTGTCCCTTTTTTACACAAGAGGGTGACGTAGTTTTCTGCAACAATGTACCCGGCGTCATGGAAATGTTCAACATAACATATGAACCAGAGAAATGATTCGAAAGCTATACTTCTTCACAATGGGAACCAATATGCTTCTGTGCCTGTTGGATACTCAGACCATTTGAAAGGATGCTACGAAAATCTTGAATTTATTCTTAATAAGCTCAGCTACTCTGATCATAAGTGGACCATTTGTGGAGACTTGTGAGTATTTTCAATGTTACTAGGTCAACAAAGTGGTTACACTAAGTTTCCATGTTTCCTATGTGAATGGGATATCCGTGACAGGAAACGAAACTATATATCAAGCAGGTGTGGCCAATAAGAGAGGGTCTTATTCCCGGAGTTGAAAATGTTGAAAAACAAAGTTTAGTGGATCCTAAAAAAATTTTACTTCCACCACTCCATATCAAATTGGGGCTAATGAAACAGTTTGTGAAAGCATTAGACAAAGAAGGAGATTGTTTCAAGTATCTTTCTGAAAAGTTTCCTGGTCTATCCGATGCTAAACTAAAAGAAGGAGCCTTCGTTGGGCCTAACATGAGAAAACTTATAAAATATGAAAGCTTTGTCACTGAAATGGAAATGAAAGAAAAACAATGCCTGGAATTCATTTTAACTTGTTATAACAGGCTTTCTTGGAAAAAAAGACCCAAACTACAAAACTTTGGTTGCTGAATTGATACAAAACTACAAAATGTTGGGCTGCAACATGAGTGTCAAAGTCCATTTCCTTCACTCACATCTGGATTCACGAAAATCTAGGGGCTGTAAGTGAGGAACAAGGAGAACCGTTCCATCAAGACATAAAAGAAATGGAACGCAGATACCAAGGTCGGTGGAATGTTAACATGATGGCAGACTACTGTTGGATATAAAAAAGGGAAAATTCACAACAATACAGTCGAAAAAGTAACAAAAGAAGCTTTGACGGAAAAAGAAAACGTTTTTACAAAGACTTATACATCACTTTGCAAATACTTGTGTACCACTATTATGCTTAGTTTAGCTATGTAGCATCGTTTTTTTTATTTTTATTCATTTCAAAATAATAAAAATAAATCCACAATTCCTCGTTTTTTTGTATTTTTTCAATTATTTCATCGTTATTTTGTAGGCAAATCCCACGTGATAGATAAAAACAAATGTCATTTTTTAAATCAGCGCCAAAAATTACATAAAGATCAGTTAACGAAATCAAAACAATTTTTTTATAAGTTTTTTCTGCAGACCTGTGTAATCATCGATTTTTCGACGACTGCCAGTTCTTCAGTGATAGTTATGTAGATTTTTTGTACTCCCTCCATTTTGAACTAATCATTACGTAATTGAATAGAACTGGCCGATACTTGATGAAAATCCATATTAAAAAACTAATCAATACAGTTCATTGTTTATTGTATGATTATAGTTTCACTCTGTGGTATATTATAATTATGGTAATAAATATCTGAGGTCTCAACCTTTTATGGGATCAGTAAATCTATTTACTACTCCTCCTTGATTCCCTCACGGGACAGTACCTGAACCACGAATCCAATCACAATCAATTGACTAAAAGAGGAATCATCAAGACTCTAGTAGACCGTGCGTTCGGGTTCTGTAATGAGAAAAAAGGTCTCGAAAAGGAACTAGCCATCATCAAAAATGATCTTCTTTGGAATGGCTACTCCAAAGCGATGGTGGAACAGAGTTTGACTAAAAGACAATAGGAGCTTCACAAGGAAGAGAAGCAGTGCACAAGAACCACACACAGCGAGGGGAAACCAGCAAATCAGGAATAGCAGAGTATGTTTGGACTCATCAACAAAACATCAAGTGGTCCCAAGCTGAGATCATCTCCACGGAGGAACACTGGTTCAGGAGGAAATTCAAAGAAGCCGCATATATGTTGTCCAACAACGCATTTGGCCAAGCTAGCGTAGAGATACGTAACATGTGGAAATCCATAATCAAGCAAAAAACGACCATATGCCGCTAAACCAGCGAGAGGGAAGAGGAGATAGGTGAAAACAGTCGAATGACATAAATAGTCTTTTGGAGGAATAGTCCAGTCGTCACCCGGAAACGATGGTGGATACTAACAATCAAAACGTTGTGAAGTAACTTGGCTTATTGGCTTGAAATCTTTTAATTTTTATTTTTTTCCAATTGTTCAATTTTTTGCTTGTTTCTCATTTTATTGTAATTTTATTTCATGGTTTTTCATTCCATTTTACAATTCAAATGTTTCTTTCAGGAATTTCGAATCATTTTATATCATATTAGACAATGGAAGTACAAATATAATGAAATTCACCATGAAACAGTGTCAACCACCTCCAAACAAACGTCCTCCTTGATTGTTTTCACAGGGTGTGACTCATAGAGGTACAAAAATGATCACTATTCGGTTTGAGAAAGTGCATATGCAGATTGTGAGAGGAAATATTGCAAACATGAGCCTCATCCACATGCGGAGTTCAACACGTAGATTCGTCACCTGAATTGAAAATGTCAATCACGAACCGCAAGTCCTCTCAAGACAAAGTCCTATCACAACACGAACTAGCACCTTATCCATTAAAATCCTGTCCTAACACATCCCGAGCTTGAGATTCCACATGTTCAATTTCAGGAACCAGGATATTCACTATCCCACAAACTGCACAACACAACACGTCTGCGTCAAAACAATCTGGACTGTGAATATAATATTAATTAGATCTGTAGAATTCACGGCTCGAAGGATTCCATAAGGAGGACGTGGAATTGCTCTAATTTCGAATGGAACGGCCTCCCGAGATTCCCTGACGGTGATTTGATTTCTACTTATACTATAAAGGATGGAGGTTGGTGTGTGCAGGAAGATCCGGCAGGATTTTGGAACAGAATGTCCTTGAGGTTTGGGAAATTGTGTGCATAAATCGGAAGGTGACTAATCCGACACGGTGACGATTGTATTTGTAAAATATCGGTCATATGATGGTGTTCGTGAGATAGGCCAAAGTAGTTCTGAACCATCTACTCTCTTGGTCAGATGATCACTACAGAAATGATTATTAAATAATGCATATGGTCATATCAATGAAGTTTGTAATCAGATATATAGGGTCTTCCATTAAGCGCTTCCTTCATTCGAATTCAAATTAAACAAAGTGTGTTTAGGAAATATCATCTGAATCTTTTTTTCATTTCAAATGCCTAATAACTAATACACATTCAGTGCTCGAGTAATAGATGTGGTATTGGAAAATTAAATTCAACTGAAAGAGTTAAATGGGGTACTTCATCCAGCGCTTTCTATCTTTAAATTTAAATAAAACAAAGTGTTTGTTGGATAGCTTCGAAATGTTTTGTCCGTATGGGAGACCTATTGATGCCATCACGTGTGAAATATAACATCGTTCAAATGTCTCCCACTGCGTCTCAGCGTCCGAATTTCCATGACTTTGGCGCATAAACCAGGTTGAATTCGATGAGTTATGAGTTATGTTGACTTTGAGGACCTCTGTGGTTGGTGGCTCATTCGCATATACCCACGACTTGAAAAAACCCCACAAGAAAAAGTCTAACGGGACAAAATCGCAGTATAACGGTGACCAATTCACATCACCTGCACCGTTCCGTCTTGAAACCCGTGTTGTTTATTTTCTACATTAATCAGATTGATTGCATTTCTAAAAGTTTTCATCACTCTGCCGATGCAGGTGATTTATCTTTGGTATTGTCTTCACCTGACACTAATTTACTAAATGCTAATTGTAGTGATGTGATGAATAATATATCAATTTTTTTCAATGAAAGTCCTTTATTTTTCAATACGGAAAAAACAGAGATATTTCGTTTCCACAATCGTCAGAAGTCAATACAAAATCTGGATTTTAGAGTAAATCAGACAATTTTGACAAACACTCAAGAATCTGTCAGATTTCTTGGGGTACATTTAGATGAATTTTTGAGTTGCAGAACTTACTGTAATCAACTAATGGGCAAATTGAATTCCCTGAATTTTCTTCTTTTGAAATTTTATCAATGTGGCACAGCAACTGGCAATTTACTACACCCAAATTGATTCAAGGCTTAGATATGCTATAAGTATCTGGGGAAATTTCACCTCAGCATCGGATGTTTGTTTTTATCTGTCAAAAACGCATATTGCGTACTTTAGTACATATTTCATGTAGGGACTAAACCTATTTTCAAAATGTACGGAATTTTAACTCTTCCATGCATATACATTTTTGATATAGCTGTTTATATTTTTGAAACTAGGTCGTTGTTCGAATTGAATAAAAATATTCATGGATATAATACAAGAAATGAAGACATTTCAAAAAAGATTTGAAACATTTTTTATTGGAGAAATGTTTTTATTCGCTTTCCGAATTTTTTATTGAAAATTAATGTATGTGATTACCTTATCTTAAATTCATATTATATTTTTTTAATACTTTTAATAACCTCAGAGTTAGGCTTGACAATTCCCATACATGTAACTGTCAACAGGAAATAAATATTTATTATTATTATTATCCAATTTGGCATGAGCGTAGCATCATCTTGTTGAAACTACATGTTGTTAGTCAGTCCAAAGGAAGTTATAATCATCTATGACCTGGCCACTGATGACCTGGCCAACGTCGTTCTCAAAGCAATATCAATGTAACTAGTTTCAAGCCCCAGTTGAAAAGGGGAAGAAAAAAAAATGTTACAAGGTTTGTCTCGGGGACCAACGTTCAAAATCCCTGCATGCTCGAGGCTACACTCGAAGTGGGGATGGTCGTGGGTATACTACAGGTGAGCGTTTGGGTGATTAAGACAAGTCATCTTACCTATACAAAAATGTGGGCGCCACCTAGTTTCCTTTCACAGCAGGTCCTATCTTAGCTTCTTTCTAAAGAACTAGAAAATCAGAAAAGAAAAAGCCAATTCCCAAAAGGAACAAACCAGTACAGTTAAGGACAAAAAAAATGTATATTGTTCATGTTATGCATCATCGCAACGTTCACACAAATAAGTCACTTGTATCTTCAGTTGAATTTCAACGAATAAAATAGACTATATAGGGCAACTAAAAATGAATTTAGAGGTTGTTTATTCCTCTCGGTACCTAATGCATCAATATATGGAACTGAACGTTTGAACTCTTTATATACAATATAAAAAATACTGCAGGGGAAATTATACCATACGGAAAGTAATACCTTGATGAAGACACCAGATTATGAGCGAACGACGGCGAATGGATCCATTAGCAGTGGTTACCTTATGCAAAATTGTATGCTTTCAGTAGTTCTTTGCTTTCCGCAGATATTATTTCGAAGGTTCAAAACATATGGGAAATGTCAAAACACTCGAAACGTGGAAGCCTTACGATCCGAAAGAATATTATAAATTGTAACATTTCGAAGTATGTTTTTCTCTGCAATTGCGCAACCAAAACAACTCCTTCTTGAATCAGATCGTCACGTGTGATGTTGTTACGTGGCAAAGTATTGCCACGTAACAAACATTTGAAGGAATAATTCATGGGTACTCTTCACCTTTTAAATAGACAACCAGTTCATCGGGGAGATGTATAATGGGTTGCATATTAAACATAGCCGAAATAAATGAAAACTAAAATAGCATAGTTTATATAAAAAGAAGAGATTATCATTCAAAACACAAGAGAAAGAGTATATCTAAATGCACAAAGAACCGTAACAGAATGCACAGTATTTGAATCATCAAGTCGTCTCTTATTAAAAACAATTTTATTCAGTATCAGGAATTATCACTCGAACACTATCTGGCCACGTTTCGTCTGCCGATGGTACGATGCCTATATTATATCGGTAATTCCAGTAAATATGCATCCATTTGAATGCTCGTAGCATTAATTTTTGAAAATTGATCCGATTTTTGTAATTTGTTTACATTCTTTGTGGTCGATTAGTCACTGGTCCAATAGTACCTGGAAATAACATTCAAAAAAATTAATCAGAGAACTATAGTGATTTAATATTATGTAGTAGTATAACTTGTTACTTAACTAACGAATATTTATTGTACAGAATCAGATATAGAATTAATTAGTAAATTGTAAACTTTATATGTGTCGTTTGTCAAATTCTTGCCAGCTGCTCAGTAGGTATTGGATGTCACTGATTGTAGGTGACTGAGCTGGTCAATTCAAATTCCGGGCGGCAATATTTGAATTTAGTTAATTAAACGTTTCACAAGTGACATTACGCAACCGTTAACGGTCGCAACTGTTGTTATTGAATTTTCCGCGAATTTTAGAACATATAGAACAGAGGAATAGATGTAGGTGACTCCAGTGTATTGTGAGAAGCATAAAAAGGGGACAGGAAGAAAAAAAAGGAGAGGAAGGGCAGTCAGTAATGGTTGTGCATGGGAGCAACACGTCTTCTCTGTATTTTATGGTGGAATTTGTGGTTTTTACCAATTACGAAAAGCATTTCGAGTTTCAAACAGAGCAGACAATTCAAGGCGCAAGATTTAGTGTTTTCTTGCGACATCATCGACAGATTGTCGGATCCAAGATTCCAGGCCAACTTCATTCCGAAGTCACCCCTGCTTTCTACACTGCATGGTATAAAGCAGTTTAGCAGCCCTCCATATTGCAGGAATAAGTTATAACAAGATAAGTGCTAGGTAACGCCTGGGGTGAGTTATCATATTTTCCAATTCCTGCATGCTGCAACCTTCCTTGTTGCTTACGCGACAGTCAACAACTGAATAACGACCAGCAATAGTCATCATCGAAGAATTTCCAGTTAGCTTGATCACACCGAACGCTTCATGCATGCTATGCATAGACTATAGTGCACATAATAGTGACATCCGCTTCGCAGACAGCCATCTCACCGAATTAGTAATTGTCGGTTTCATATTGTTCATATGTTTCATATTTATAACAATATTTCATATACAACTGGGGTAGCTGCCATTGTAGATGAGGTGTGATCACACAAGCTCTTATTTGTTTTTAATTAGATTCAGAAGGCCTTTCCATACTTATTGTTGTGTATTAATGTATAAATCAATAAATGAGGTTAATTTCAAAACATCACCCTAGTGGTGGATTCATTTACCTTACCCACCCCCTACAAAACCGCTAGGCTAGCCGAGTGGTCATTCTTAACCAATCACCACAGTAACATATATATTTTTGTTAGAAGTGACCATATAAATAAATTTGTTACTCATCGAAGATAAAGGTGAAATATAATCGTTCAGACCAAGATTATAATTATAAGAATTTATAACGTAACAATGTGCTGAAAAATGGATCTTCTACGAGAAGAGGAGACGTTCAGGACAATGGTTGAACACCTAGACACTTCCCAAACCTACCAAAAAAGACCATGACTACTGCATGGTGATCAACGGCTGATGTGATTCACATAACTTTTGCAACCGGGCCAAACTATCATAGCAGAGTCCCATTGTGAAAAAGACTTAACAGATTGTCTCTGGTCTGGATTCCTGGCCATACTGGCCTGGAAGGCTATGAGGCTGCTGACTCCTTTGCAAAGGAGGGTGCTGCAAGCACCTTCATCGGACCAGAACCTGTCATTGGCATCGCTTCAGGCTTTGCCAAACAAATATTGAACACCTGGATGGCTAGAAGATTCATGGACTTCTGGCATACTCTTCCAGGATTGGCTCACTCCAAGGTGGTCATTCACCCTTTGAAGCTTGATACCAAACGGTTGTTCGACTACAGCAGAAATGAACCACGATGTTTCAAAGGCCTTCTTACAGGTCACTGTCATTTTAATCATCATATGCAGAGGTTCAGACTATCGATAGACAGTGTGTGTCGCCTCTGTTTGGGTAACAGAGCACATACTTTGTGCCTGCCCCGCTGGGAATCGAATCAGGTTTTTGAAGTTCGGCTGAGCCGAAGGGGCAGTGCCTAATCCACCATAATTTCCAGACCTCCCGTCAGCCATCTTATCAAGCACTTCGATGACTTTCTCACCGATAGAAATTTCGTCAACTTCATCAAATTTCGAGCACCCAATTTCTATGCTGACAGAATTAATCGACTTGTGTTACGTTGGGCAAAATGCAATGAGTTACATGGCACTTTCTACTGTTTGAAGTACATTCACAAAAACGGACGAAACTTCTAAAACAACCCAATAATTCCTTTGCAATATATGTTTACTCGCTACAAAGAATATCTTCTCTCCCTTATGGAGATCTGACTGGTTTTCTTGGGAGAGTTCACTTATATTCATAGGAAATGTGTGTGCATAAGTGAGAAAATGTAAATTTGAGGACCAACGCTGAGGGATTTTGATAACGGATCCTTCGTGTCAGAGTCTAATCGAATGTGACTGTGTGTGTGTGTTCTTCATTTGAGAATGTTAACAAAACAGGTCTATCCTCATATCAGTTGGCATTATGGTGAATTTCACTGCTGAAGCGCAAGGGATTTTGTAATTAGAACTCAAGAATAATGGGGTGAACTAACATTCGTGTGTTTTGAGATGACAATATTTGAAAATATGAAAAAACAAACGCATCGTGTTGACCCTCAAAAGGGAATTACAAACTCATTGGAGCTATATGAATTTCAGATATTTTACATATAACTGAATGTGACCTGTAGGCTAACTAAACCATTTCGGAAAAATCAAATCATGAACACATTATTTGACTTTAACTCTCAATAATATCAGTTCCCAAATAAGGCTATTTTTGTTTTTGTTAATGAAAATTCGAGAGATGACATTATATGATGGAATTGGCCGATACTTGATGAAAATCCATAAATAACGTATTCAAAAAACACTTGATTGTCAGATTTTCACTAACTGTTAAGTCATGCCCGAAGAAGCCATTGTATGGCGAAACACGTGTTACCTTTTTGTAAAATTTTTTAGTGAAAATCTCACTATAAAGTGTTTTTTGAATACGTTAGATGAAATTATATTTTCTAGAGTTATCTCACTGAGCTGATTCCCAAGGTCTATAACAAGATGATAATGATTAGTACGGAATGGAAAACAATTACAAACCTATAACAAATAATGAACTAAATACGAAAATGATCAGGTCACTAGACATTTTATACAAGGTTATTTTAAGTCAGAACTCTGAAAATATCTGAAATCTGAAACACCGGAAGAGGCAAAACAAATACAAAATAATATTCCCTATGCTACAAAATATCAAAAATGATTTTATTGCCCTCAATAGAGAAAACTTCGAGCATTACTTCAAAATAATGAAGTTTACTTCATGTATACGTGGACTGCTCAAAAAATAAAGCGAATGTTCAAATTTCGCGGGGAACCTACATTGGATTAGCAATTTTTGAATGTTTTTATGTTAGTATACTCGCCTCTAATATATGTTTACAGTTTCAGAAATTTAAGGCGAGTATACTAACATAAAAACATTCAAAAATTGCTAATCCATTATAGTATAGTAGCAGTGACCTATCCACCTTCCTGGGAAGGACAGGATGGACGATGACCTAGGAGAACAACTCCTCGGGAGGATGTACAAAGGGTCACATGTGGCCTAAGTACAGTGGGCTTACACTCACCCTCCCTCCCAGATACAGATACAGATTTAGCACGTTCAGTTTGTTGGTGAGAAGTCATAAATTTAAGAAGAGTTTTGCTTCTTGGACGATTTTCTGGTATCGACGAAAATGGATCAAAAAACTCACATCAAATGTTTGGTATTGTGGGAAAACAATTCATAGCTTTCGTATCACGATGATGCTCCTGCTCACTCGTCAATGCTTGTTCGTGATGCCTTGACCAAAAACAACCCCAGATTTGTCCTCTTCGATTTTTTTTCATTTCCAAGATTGAAGAGAACGATTTGGAACGATTGACGAGATAAGAAACCGAATGCTGAAAGAGCTCAAGGATACACCAAAAAGTGCATTAGAAGTGTTTCAAAGATTGGAGGGAACGCTGGGACAAGTCTATTATATCTGAGGGGGACTACTTTGAAAGAGACAAAATAGAAATGATAGATAAACAAAAATTTTTTGAGAAAAATGAAAATTCCCATTTTTCATTTGAATAGACAGCATATTATTCATTCACTGCTTTGTGAAAATTACTGGGAAGTATAAACTCCTTATCAAATTTTCAAACACCATTTGTACTATTGCCCAACAAACACCAATTAAGTGCAACTTGTAATGCACTTTCAAAACCAATTCAACACATTAACTTCGGGAATTAGAATTCAACAAAAAATGTGATCATGTCATTACTCGAAAGTCACACTGTAGATCAATTATGAAATGATAAAGAGTTCATGTGTTACTCTGTGAAAGTACTCGTTTTGAAATAAAGGCGATTGTTTTGAATTAACCAGATATAACCGTACACTGAAGCACCTGCTTCATCTGAACATGCCACCTGATGTATCTAGATCTAGGAATGCGGCACCTTTTTTGGTTGCCTCTGAAGTCAACTATAAATAGTCTTAGATTCATCATGTATACAAAAGCAGATTCCCGGGGTTGAGTGCCCTGTGATAGAATCTTTCCCACGCGGTTACTGTGTGCAGAAGCTAGAATCTCGTCCATCCACCCCCACTCATTACTGAGTGGACCTCAACCTGCTGATGGGACTTCAGCAAGATTGACATCAGGACTCCTGCGGTCGAAAGTCAGCCTTTAGGTGCTTTCACTTTTGTGATCTATTGATTTAATTTGTGGTGATTTTACTGAATGTAATGTATGCATGGCGGTCCTCTTAACCTCAACGTAGACAAGTGTGTTTCGGTGGCAAACTATGTTAGTGTGTGGTAATATGAAAAAAAATGTCTTTCAGTAGTCTGTAAATGAATTTTTATATTTAATGGAGTCGTCTGACAGCGACTCTCGGAGGTGATCGTTGGTTCTGCTTCGTGGGCCTGATGTTCGTATTCTTTCGACGGTTTTCGGCGTGCTTTTTCACGTATACGTCTACGTAGTGGATGTTGAGGTCCAGGTTCCAGTAGATGGATCCGTTGAAAAATCAGAAGCAGAATTAAAAATCTTCAAATATAAGTATATACCGGGTGTCCCACATTTTATGTGACAGGCAATATCTGGTTTGTTGAAGGAGATACACAAAAATGTTTCATACAAAAGTTTTAGGAGTTCATGAGAGCTATATTTTGATATAATTTTTAAATATACAGGGTGTTTGGTGTAGGTGCTACAGACCAAAATTCCATTTTTTAAAATAGAACGCCCTGTATATCATTACATATTCAGATGCTACGTTAAATTCTGACATCATTTCATGTTTGGTTTTTGAAATTCGGTTAAGGCGTTGTTGAGTTATTGCTTAAAATGTAAAGCCTTGAGAACGATTATTATTTTTTAAAATATATCATACAATTATTCTCTCTGCATCAGATCACATGGAAATTAGTCAAAATTTTGGGTGTTCGAAGTAATGGTTTCAATTTTGAGTTGTGGAATTCAGTCAGGAATCATTTTGAATATGAAACAATTGCGAAATTGAAAGAGGTGTATTCGGAAACGAATCTTTAATTAATAACAATGTAAATAATATAACTTGATAAATCATTTCATAAGAATGGTAGGTACCTAGAAATAAGTCATAAAAATTGTTCAAAGTGATGCCCATTAGATATTATACAGGATTCGAAACGTCGAATCACTTCTCTCGTACAAGTCGCTCTTATAATATCAGGCGTAATATCACTGCACGCTAGTCGAATTTTTTAGATCATTTTCAGATCATCCACATTGAAAGGGGGAGTAGTGAAAACAATATCTTTTAAATAACCCCATAGGAAAAAATCAAGCGGTGATAAATCTGGGGAACGAGCCGGCCACCGAATTGGACCCTTATTACCAATCCATCTATTTGGGTACGTTCTATCCAGATATTCAGTAACAACCTGTGAATTGTGAGGAGGAGCACCATCTTGTTGCCGCCAAATTCTTTGTCGTTCTGCTATGGGAATATCTTCCATCAACTGGATCAAATCATTTTCTAGAAAATGTAAATATCGCAATTCATTGAGATTTTCATTGAAAAAGTAAGGTGCTATGATGCGGCCATTGAACAATCCACACCATACATTAATACCCCAAGTAGTTCAAAAATTACTTTCGCGGACCCAGTGGGGATTTTCTTGAGACCAATAGTGACCGTTATGTCGATTCACAACTCCATTATTGTGGAATCGCGATTCATCGCTCCACAAAATTTGACTGAATATGTTAGGACTTTCATGTAATATTACCTGAATACAAGCAATGAATTCAAGTCGTCGTTCAAAGTCCGTGGGTTTCAAACCTTGTACCAACTGAATTTTGAATGGGTGGTATTTATTTTCTTTCAGAATTCTCTGTACATTAGATTTACTCACACCGACTTCTTCTGCAAGAGTACGGATAGGAACATGTGGATGAATAATAATATAAGCCAACACATTTATCTCTAAATCTTCAGTTCTAACAGATTTCGTATGATGACGATGCTTTATAGTAGAAGGAAATGACCCAGTTCGCAATTTTTCTACAACTCCCGAAAAAGTCATTCGTGACGGAATGGGTCTGTCTGGAAAACGTTCTTGGTATAGACGTTGTGCTTGACGGCAGTTTTTCTGACATTCCCCAAAAATCAATAACATATCAATGCAATCACTTGGACTAAACGCGAAAGGCATACTGGAGTTTTCGCACAAAGAACACAGTTACTGTTTTGCAAAGAATCACTGAATCGAACTGACAAGTAGATACAATTCAACAACATTTGTTACTATGGCATCAACAAGCATAACCTACTTGATGAAATTGTGCAATATAAAGCAATTCACCCTCAAGTTAGTCACATTCTCAAAAATTTCAATATTATATTCAACTGATATCGATATCGTATCGTAGAGGTGAGAATAATGGTTTGTATTCAGTAGTCTAGTTCAATTTAATAAAAGATATAGACTGGATTCGTGTACGAGTAAATAAGTTTTTTTGAAACTTTATATTTAAGGAAAAGTGCAATAACTCAACAACGCCGTAACCGAATTTCAAAAACCAAACATGAAATGATATCAGAATTCAACGTAGCATCTGAATATGTAATGATATACAGGGCGTTCTAATTTAAAAAATGGAATTTTGGTCTGTAGCACCTCCACCAAACACCCTGTATATTTAAAAATTATATCAAAATATAGCTCTCATGAACTCCTAAAACTTTTGTATGAAACATTTTTGTGTATCTCCTTCAACAAACCAGATATTGCCTGTCACATAAAATGTGGGACACCCGGTATATATACAATGTAACTATATAACAACTGATATCACTGCTAGGGCGTCTCTCATGATGGAAGTGAGAAATTGTCAGTCAGCTGTGGTTTCTTCTGGCATCTCCTACCTTAAGCTTTAGGCAGCTTGTCCTGAGGTTGATAGTGAAGCCTATCAGAGATCACATTAGCTGACGATCCGATTTGTGACATAGACTCTCTGAGAAAGCACATTCTAAACAACCGGACTGTGCAATCTTATAGTTTGTAATTTTCAATGTTTTGGAGAAACTTGACAAGAGCTGTCCATTGTTACAGAGGTCTCGTTGTATCCACCAGCAGCCGAATGAGATCGTTGATCGACCTCAACATCTCAGCTTTGTGAGAGCCTGAAAGATCTCTCCCCTGTATTGCCATTTCAAAGAGGCCCCGATGACCCGACTTGTTCTCAAAGAGGTTTTAATGGTGTAGGTAGTGATCCTTCCTATGCATGAAGGTGTTGTCGCTCTTGTTCTTGTCCCATCTGCTAGGTTGTGCTTTAAAGAATATTGAATAATAATTATAGCTTTATTGTCCAACAGCTACCTATTTACAGGACAATATAAAATTTCATCCACGATACTTAACCATAAACGAAAAATAAAATGAACAAAAAAGAAAAACTAATTCTAATTACCTACTTCAAGTCCATGTTAGCAATTCAAATAATGTTGAGAAGGTTAGTGAAGAATAAATCATCATGGGCACAAATGCTATTGAAATTTGTGCACATAGCATATATTGGGGAATTGAGCATAATGTTAGTTCTTGCTCTGAGAGGTCTAAAGATGGATTGAGATCGTGAAGCTGGCCGTGGTACATTGAAGTTGATTTGTTCAAGAATTTTAGGACAGTCAACTCTCTCATTCACTAACTTGAATAAAAATATGAGCGACGCACATTTTCTGCGATGCTCTAAACTGAAAAGTTCCAAACGTTCATATATGACATCATTACTGATACCTCTCTCAGGGTAACAACCATCTATTCTGAAAATTAGAAATTTACATAACTTTCTTTGAACTCTTTCAATGGCTATGTTATGAATCTCATAGAATGGACTCCAGACGATACTTGCATATTCTATCTTCGAACGTACGTAGGTGAAATACAACAGCTTCATTGCTTTAATATTATGAAAGTTTCTGCAATTTCTACCGATGAAACCATAAGCTCTGAAAGATTCTGAAACTTTTTGTGAAATATGTCTACCAAATGTTAATTGATGATCGAATATCACCCCCAGGTCTTTGATCTCTTTACTTGTCAGCAGACATGAATCCTGTATTCCTGTGTTCAGCTTGTGAGCGGTTATGCTTCGCGGATGACTTCAAATTATTTTCTATAATTGAGAAAGTAGGTGATTGTGTAAATCTTCAATTTCAACTAGAATTTCTTGTTGCTTGGTGTAGCAACATATGACCAGAATCTGCTAGGATCTCTAGACAACATTGTTTGTATGCAAGATAGTTATGAGAAGAAACCAAAAAAATATTGATTTTGAAATAACTACTTTCCGTACAGATCGTTCTTTTTAGAATTATCATGAAGGTAATTAAAGTCTGTGAAAAATTGATTGATCCTAGTAATTAAGTATTGAAAAATTTATCAACAATTCAGTTTTCGTGTTTCTCCAGACTGAAAACAATTTGGTTTATTCAAATTAAAATAATTCATTTCACCGAAAAGTTCTGTTTGGATTTGTTTTACTAGTAAATTAGAAAGTGAATAACCATGTGAAACTTCAGTAAAACTAACATTAACTGGGTTCAGAAACTTTGTAGATGGAAGCAAGGCAGTAGTATTTGTTTTTTAACTGGGGGTGTACGTCAAAACAACTGACGGGTGTGGTTTATTAATGAAGCTCAAGCTAGATATGTGAATTATAAAATAGTGCAGAACGTAATACACAACAGAACGTGTGAATTTCAGAAAGTGATATGTATAATGAATGAATTTGAATTAGAAAAGTGTTTATACCAATCACAATCACAATGTCAAGAAATAGGTGAATTATTCAAAGTTCTTTCAGTAAGTTGGCATAGCTGTCAGCATTGCTTTCTACTACTCCACTATCCTTTCAGATTCTTCAAAAATAATGCTATACGGATTTATGGAAAACGAACACCAACTAAAGTTTAAATTCAAAGCTACACTTTCAAGTGGTTCATCATTATGCAAGGAAAATCAATGTATCACAACGTGATTTCAAACTTTGAAACATTGACCGTTTCTCAACGTTTTTGAATAGTAGAGTCTACCAAATACCTGTCGAAAAACAACAACAGCAGATCTTCATGACCATTTCCAAAATTTCTCCTGGCAAGATGTTGTTACAGCTCTTGTGTTTTTGAAGCACGGAGGTTATTTTATCTTTCATGTATGCATATACTCCTTTTTCAATGGAACGAACTTCTAACGGCAACAAATATTGAGAGCAAGATGTTGCCTCCAAAAATCTCGCCGACCGAGAGTGGCGCAAAAATCCCTTCGTAAACAAATATCAAGAGGCGACCTTCTATCGTATGCCACCCATATTTGGAACAACGCAATCGAGAAATATAGAGAGTCAAGAGCTGTTGCGCTTGATATTTCTGAGGCCTTTGACCGTGTGTGACATGCGGTTTTGCTGGCAAACTCCGATGATATGACTTTTGTGTATGAGAAGTTTTTTTGCATGTGGCCGTCGATAGATATCTCTCGAACACTTTTACTAATAATGCTGGCGTTTCTCAAGGTTCCGTATTGTCTCCAACTCTCTTTTTATTGTACATCAACGATTTATTGGGAAAAAAAACAAGAAACTATTAATTGCTTTGCTGATAACAGCACACTTGTTTCGTCATTTATTGAACGACAGCAGAAAGATGCATATGAGGGGTTCAAAGCTGAAGTGAACCAAGTCCATTTATGGTGAATTTGAAGTTGAAGTTGTTTGTTAACGATTAATTTCCATATCATCTATTTATCAAACCAATTCGTCATCAGCAATTTCAGTTTGCAGTTGAGTGGCTCGGGTAGAAGTTTCCAATGGTAGATTTTGAAAGTAGTTGTGGTACACTGGAGGAATGGAAGCAGACTGATCATATCATTTTTTTTTAGCTGAAGTAACAGGCCTCCGAGTAGTATAAAGGGTTTTTTCTTGGACATTCTACAGAGTCTCCAGAAGTCTTCCTGAGACACTTGTTTTCTTGACATTTATTTCACGAAAATCCACTAAATCATTGAAAGTATCCTTGAATTTAATTGAAAATTCTTGTCCTCTTTCAAAACGAAGCCACCGAATTTTCAACCAGTTCACAGCAAAACCGTCAGTGCCTGTTTTTCTATTGAGTACGGCTTCTTCTAGTGCTTCAGTACTGAGGAAAGCATTCATCTTCATTTCAATAACTGCATAGCGTGGTTGCTTCCTCTTAGCTTCCTCTTAGAATTTTTGATGATATCGAACCAGTCTTGCGGGACAAAAATATTGTGATGTTTCTTGCCGGATGATTCTTTTACTCTAAATCCTGAATCATTTGGCAGAAATGAGTGACCAGATATCAAGAATTTTAAATCTATTGTTTCTGCAGATATGCAAGGATCCTGCACAAGTTTCAGCAAACTGAGAGACATCTTAATATTACGATTCTGCCCTGTGCAGGAATCTGAAAACAATGTAATTTTTTTGAAGGAACCAGCATGTTCTTTGAGGTGATTGAGAATACACGAAGCTACATCCTGAGATCCTCGCCCTCCTTGTGTCTCATCCTAAACATGCATGAAGTCTGTATCCAAGTTGAAAGAATGTATGCTAAAATTATAAATATACAAGTTGCGTTTTTAATATGCCATTGATGTAGAAAGCTTCGGAAAAGAAAGTGCCTTCTGCAAGTCGAATGTGCAGACATAACATTCATCAGAAGCATTTTGCTGATCTTTTCTCGAAGTGTCTCTGGCCTTATCAGAACGAGCTAAATGCAATTTTTTTTTGTATTTCTAGTTCCTTCTTCGTCTTTCCATCAGTTTCACTACGAATCTTCAGGTGTAACTCATCACGAAAACGGCACGTGTGTTTGCTGGGAAGTGGAGATTGAATTTCGTGGAAAATACTTTGTAGTAGAATTTTTCTTTGACAGGTTGTTTATTTGCTTTAGAGCATTCTTGAACATAAAGGTCATACATCTTTCGAATATTCAATTCTGGATTAAGGTATTTCCTCTGCTCATTATCTGTCCGGCTGTAATGACTTTGGTAAGAAGGGAAAGATTTGATATGCATGATAACATCAGAATCATCTATTTTGTTTGTGGGAATATTTTTCCACTATCATCCATTACTGCAAAAACTTCTTCTTCAACTAGACGTCTATACAGTCATTCCCAACTAATTTGGAGTGTACCCAAAAAAATTTTGGCACACATTGATGTTGGCTTCTTTCAAACGTGTAGTATATTCAAACGATGATGATTTGTTTGTTCCAGAACCATCTCTTGAACGCTTTCTTCTTACTGTGGATATTTTCACTAAACCCCGCAGGAAAATGTTCTGTTTGCTGTAATCTGCTAGTTTCCAAAATGATTCGAAAATGTTGACAAATCTCCAATATTGATTTTTGTCCTGCACTGCTTGCGGCATCCACAGTTATAATCAGGACTGAAATATTCAGCTGGAACACATTATTTTGTTTTCGTTCCGTAAGTTTTGCCACTATTTCTCAGAATTTGTCTTTCATTCCTGTCCCAATTCGCTTCGTTGCGAGCTCTTTTCCGACCACGTTCTCCTACTTCGCGAACCACTGCATCTTCTGAAATAGACAATACTGATAAAAAAATCATCCAAAAAAACGTTAGTGATCATTACTGACCATTTCAAACTTCTGCTGTACGTAGTCTTTGGTTGGGTGGTAAAAATTGAATCAGGGGTACATCATCTTCTGAATTTGAAACTGTGAACGAATCACTGTATGAGGTAGGTCCATGAAATTCACTCATGCTGGTAACATGCACGATATAACCTCAAAGACTGAATACAAAAATTACATAGAATTGCGTGAATTTGACGCTGAGGATTTATCGTATCAACTTCCTGGTTTCATTTCATCAAGTCATATGAGATTAAAAGTCAATAACTTACCATCATCTTCATTGGTATTTACCATAACACTCATATTCTCACACAGAAAAAGCGTGAACAATGTAACTTGAACTTAGTTCACTGATGTTCTGAACGATATGCGACATAATTCTCAGGAGAAATACATCCGCTCCATCTATAGCTTTAAAAACTTAGTAAGGACTTGCTTCATTACTGCACTGAAAATAATGACCTATCTATCGAAATAATGATGATGACCTATCTATCGAAAAACATCGCTATTATAGACTTGGTCCACTTCAGCTTTGAACACCTCATATCCTAATGAGGATTGGGGTGAAAATAACCAGGTTCAATTCAATGCCACAAAAACCCAAGCATTGGTTTTCTCCAAAGTTATGAAAGTCCGCGAACCGGATATAGTAATGTCAGGACAGACAATTCCGAAAAGCTTTCTGCTTTGTTGGGGGTTAAAATGGATACCAATATGCCTTGGCATAATCATGTCGCTGATATTGCAAAACTGCTGCTCAAAAGCTTGGAACACTGTACTTGAGATGCACTGTTTGGAACCTTTGGTGTAGTAATGAGTATTACTGGAGTCTTTTTCCAACACCAATCCGTTATTTCAATACCTCGACACGTGTTTCGATCACTAAGTGATCATCTTCAAAAGGGAGATTAGGCTTTAACCTGTTTGTTTGAAGGTGATTGACAATGTTTCATTATGAATTTCACTAGTTCGGACTTCCATTGTCTACTATATAAAATGATTTGAAATCCCTGAAACAAATAAAAAAGAAGAATTAAAAATGAATAGCTGAACATAAGAATTATATTAACCAAAATAAACCTGAAATGAAATAATAGTGAAATAAAATAGAAGTAAAAATAGAACAATTGAATAAATAAAAATGAAGAAAAGAAAAAAGAAAATAAAAATAAAAAGTGGAGAGATTCCAAGTCACGTTAGTTCACGACGTTTCGATTGTTAGTATTTACAATCGTCTTCGGGTGATGACTGGACTGATTCCTCCGAGAGATGACTATTTATAGGTATTTCGAGTACTTTCACTTGTCCCCGCTCCACTAGTTTCGTGGGAGATGATCGTTTTGGCGGGAGTTGGCCATTTTTCGCTTGATGATGGGTTTCCATATGTTGCGTATTTCTACGCTGGCTTGGCTGAATACGTTGTTGGACAACATGTATGCGGCTTCCTTGAATTTTCTCCTGAACCAATGTTCCTCTCTGTGCAAGATCTCAGCTTGGGACCACTCGATGTTGTGTTGATGGGTCCAAACATGGTCTGCTATTCCTGATTTGCTGGTTTCCCCTCGCTGTGTGTGTTTCTTGTGCTCGGCAATGCGAACATTCAATGGCCTCTTAGTTTCACCAATATAGGATTTTCCGCACTCACAGGGTATCCGGTAAATGCAATTCTTGTAATCGCAGTCCGCGTTTGGTGGCCTGGTTTTCGTGAGGCTGCTTCGGATAGTGTTACCGGATCTGAAGCAGGTTCTGATGTTGTACTTTGAACCAATTCTTCTTATCCTCTTCGATAATCCTCTGATGTAGGCAATTGCAAGCACTGGTTGTGACGGCGTCTCTTCCTTGCGAGGCTCCTGCTGTCTTCTAGCCAAAGTCTTTTCTACCATCGCTTTGGAGTAGCCATTCCGTTGAAGATCATTTTTGATGATGTCTAGTTCCTTCTCGAGACCTTCCTTCGTATTACAAAGCCCAAAAGCACGGTCTAATACAGTCATGATGATTCCTCTTTTAGTCGATTAATGGTTGGATTCGTGGTTCAGATACTGTCCCGTATGAGTGGGTTTTCGGTATACAGATGTTTCCCACTTAGTGTCGGTCCTCTTCACCAAAATGTCTAAGAATGGTAATTCGTTGTGGATTTCCTTCTCCATTGTGAAATTGATGGAAGGTCTCGAGCTGTTGATGTGTTTTAGGAAGGCGTCTAGTTCAGTATTCCCATGGTTCCATATTATGAAGGAGTCGTCAACATATCTCAACCAGACTCGTTCTATTTTTACTTGTATTTTATTTCACTATCAATTCATTTCAGGTTCATTTTGGTTAATATAATTCTTATTTTCAGCTATTCATTTTTAATTCTTCTTTTTATTTGTTTCAGGGATTTCAAATCATTTTATATAGTAGACAATGGAAGTCCGAACTAGTGAAATTCAAGCTTTAACCTTCCTCTTAAGAGGATGTAATCAAATGTAATAGCTCTCCCTCCATTTTAGATGGCCGTTACTTCCCGTTCTAGCGTATTTGGCCGTTCTTCTCCTGTCAATATTTGACAGGTTATCCGAACCACCTCGGCCTGATTACCGGCGTGAATGGGAGAAATGTGAACTTCACATTTTGACTGGATTTTCCACATCTTGTTTGACTTTACATAATGAATAATCAGAACACATACAGAAGCCCTGCGATAGTAAATGGCATCCACGTACCTCAATGTAACAGTTGATATAGATTAGAATTATTTCCTTAGAAATCTAAGAATCAAGTCATTGTAACTTGTTGCGATGTCTTTATGAGAGCACACTTATTAGACGACTAGGTACGTCAATAACTCACTCATGTTCAAGTGTGCATACTTTTGTATTAGCAATCAGATCATTTTTGTTATTAGACCTTTGTGGTCTATTTGGTTCACGAAATAACAAGTAATTGATATATCCTCAAGGGCTCTCACCAGCAACATTCTCCAGTTGGCTTTCTCCCGACGATTAATTGGGGAGCAGTCCCATCAGGTCCACAATACGTCGTCATTGTAATTAGGCAGCAGGTAATCACAAATTTTATTGTTCCTGCTAATTGTTCGGCCGGTTCATCTCCCAGAGCATAATCTTGTCAACTAGCCGGGCATTATATTGCCTATTACAAGGGGATCTCTACTTGACGTAATTCAATATCATTATAACCCGTAGTTATGGCCGAAGATAAGGATCCGGTTAGTTTCACCCGTAATGATTTGATGCTCTACTTGCTCTGGCACTATTAAGTCGATGGTAATACTCGAAATTGATTGATAGCTATCTCTCATTTAGAGTAATTTGAGATGTTTCCCAATATGCATGTTATATACACCGATAACCAGTTTAGTGCGAAACAATATTTGACGGAATGGCCGATATTAGTTTATTGTTTCGAAAACTTCTTTCACCTTTTGATCCAAAGTCATTTTTTCTAGAGGAAATCGGAGTTTATTCGACGATCTTGTACAATTTCCAGCTCTTTTTTGATAGGCAAAATTATTTAATACGACAAATTCCTGATAAATTGTTATATTTTTTCCGATACTTTGGATTTACATCGTAATTTATTGGAGTGAACTGAAAGTTTGTCTTTTTTGACACCTGTATAATATCTGCATTACAATATTTGTTTCATATTGTGGAAGGTGAAAATCCCCAGAAAAATAATTTCCACAATCCTCATAAAATCGCCAAAATCCATTTTTTTTATTTCATTCAAGCCAAATATACAAACAAAAGTCGCAATACTTCAGATCATAAATTTCATCAGTTCAGCCTTTCATTGTCTAATGTCATATGAATTGATTTGAAATTCCTGAAAAAATATAACAAAGATTAACCGAAAATAACAATTTTATTTGAACAAAAAAAACTGAAATTACAAAGAAATGACATAAAACCAAACAACAACTAAAAAAATTAAAATAGAAATATTAATAAAAGCTGAAAATTGAAAATTATTATTAATAAAAAATGGAAAATAAAAATAAATAGATTCCAAACCAAGTTATGTCACAATGTTTCGATTGTTAGTATCCACAATCGTCTTCGTGTGATAACTGGACTTATTCCTCCGAGATCCGACTATTTATAGGCCATCCGAGTGCTTTCACCTATCTCCTCTTCTCTCTCTCCGCTTCATTAGTTTTAGCGGGAGATGACCGTTTGGCGGGAGTTGGTCATTTTTCGTTTGATCAGAGGTTTCCATATGTTACGTATCTCTACGTTAGCTTGACTAAATGCGTTGTTGGACAACATATACGCGACTTCTTCCAATTTCCTCCCAAACCAGTGTTCCTCTTTGTGGATGATTTCAGCTTGAGCTCACTTCATATTATGTTGATGAGTCCAAACATGCTCTGCTATTCCGGGTTTGCTGGTTTCTCCTTGCTGTTTGTGTTTCTTGTGCTCAGCAATGCGAACTTTCAATGGCCTCTTAGTTTCACCGATGTATGATTCTCCGCACTCGCAGGGTATCCGGTGAATGCAATTCTTGAAATCGCAGTCCGCGTTTGGTGGCCTGGTTTTCGTGAGGCTGCTACGGATTCGCATATTTGTCGATATGCGAATGAACATCAGACTATCATTCATAGCAACGTTTATATTCTGATACGTCAATCTATCTCATTCTGTTTCATTTCAAATCGACTTATAACTCACGAAACACCACTATTTATATTATTATCCCTGATTTGTGCTTTTCAACTGTAAAGAAAATTTTCTACTCTTCCTCTTTTTCCTAGCTCCTGTTAGGAGTTACTCCCGTTGAGTATAGCGAAACAGTTTTCAAACTTGATATTACATGGATGAAAACTGATAGAAAGCTCATGTTAATCGAAAAAATGGAATTTGACCAAACTTGGCGTGATTTTTTGTTTTTGGCTCTCCAGGGCTCTTCCATTGGGACGACTGGACTTTGGTTTCGATGTCATAACCATATACTAGATATGACTCTTTCAAGCAAATCTGGATGGTCGTTGACGTCAAAATTCAGCAATTTTGGGAAGAACTTCGCTGCCACGTGTTTCATACCCGAAATTTCTGACATCCTCAGCAAATTCTCCAATAGTTATTCGACGATTCTTCGTAATAATTTTCTTCACTTTCCCGTCGAGCATCTCGAGGTCAAGAAGATGCGAGCGCCGTCATTCGCATCTTCTTGACCTTCCGTGAAAGGCTTGTACCATCTGTAAATATTTTTCTGACTCAAAGTACAATCACCGTATGCCACTGTCAACATTTCAAGTGTTTTTGAGCACTTAATTCCATGTTTACACAAAATTTGATTAACATTCTTTTATCCATTTCCAATCTATATGCCTTTCACCAACAAACTGGACATGCTAAACAACTGAAACTGTGATCATATAATAATAATAATAATAATAATAATACGGCACTCTTACGGTATTGACGAGACACCGGTGTTGCCCTACGCTCCGGGGGATATTGAATCCGTTGTGGGGAACGAGAAGTGCCGAATTTATTGTAACTATTCGTTCCCCACCCTCAGGCTCATACAAGCTAATAAGCCTGATGTAGTCCTTCTCGACCACCAGACCAAAACGATATTTGTCGTGGAGTTTTCAGCTCCTGGCGAGACGAATATCGTCAGAAAAGAGGAGGAAAAACGGATAAAATATCGAGATTTTCTCTTCGAACTCCGCAGACTCTATCCAGATCACTCTGTCAAGATGGTCGTTCTGATTGTTGGAGTCCTTGGTGGAATGATGTCTTCTCTACTCTCGAATCTAAAAATCATACCGGCTTGCCGCACTAAGGCAGAAATCTTAGCCGCACAGATGCAGAAGGCTGTCATTCTTGGCTCACTGCGTTTGCTCAGGGCACATGATTCTCGGACCCAATGATCACTTACCCCACGGTGTGGGGAGTGGTCATTGGTTGATTATGCTGGCGCGCCCTCCCGAATGTGTCGGGGCTTCGGGGGATAGGGCCTGACCAGCGCACACTACGGTGAAAAAAAAAAAAAAAAAAAAAAAAAAAAAAAAAAATCATAATAATAATGATAAGCAGGGATGGCCACTAACACCCTTGGCCTTTGGTGAGTTGCGACACCACTTACCCGAGCAACTGGTGCAAAACCGGACCGGCAGCCCAGGCGCACCCGGGAAGGAGAACTCTATTCTTCCTCCGGTGCCGGCCGTGGGTCCACAGGGCTAACCACCCGGTGGACCCAACACTTGGTTCCCAATAATCAAGGAAGGGGCCCCCACAATCGACCCGCTCGGAGGGGTCAGAGGCAAGGTGGTGGGGCCCAAAACGATGATTTGCCTACTGATGACAACCCTGGCAATGAAAACGGACGTTTTGAGTGGACGCATGAACTAAGAGATAGCCTTATGCATTGCTACGAGAGTAGTGAGCCCGCGCGAAGAGGATACATGGCGAGATTGCATGCTCTGTGGTGTGAAACACATCCGGAGCATGCCGCCTTTTCCGCCCAAAACCTTAGGGATTACGTATCCTATCTTCGGCGGCAGGGCTATATAGCTCCTTTCCAGCCTGTTAACGAAGTGGTGGAAGTGGCAGTTCTACCACCCGTTGGCACGGCTGGAGAGGAGACCAGCACCATACCACCAATGGAGACGACAATCAGAACACGCAGGGCGCTCCACAGGGTTAAGCCCCTGAAGCCACAAGAACTGGCTCGTTTGGATGCGGAGGTTCATAGTGTTCTAACAGAAGAGGCTGACATCTGGCAAATCAACACCGCCGTGTATAACGTCGTCCAATCGCTTTCCGAATCGGATGGACGAAATCCCGGCCTTGCGGTTCGGAAGATTGAACGGCGTGTACACAAGATGGAGGCTAAAATCACGTCGGCGAGACAACACGCGTCTCGTATCCAATGTGTGATGGATTACAGGGCAGCCAACAGGCCTTTCACGCCCGCAGTGCGGCGAATAGCCGCCAATCTACGACGTATCCATCACACTTTGAGCCAAGGCGTGCTGCTGACCACCAAACAGCACTGCCTCGATAGGATACGAATGCTAGTGGCTGCTAAGAAGTCACTAGTGAGACGAGCGAGAAGTATCGCGGAAAACTTTAGGTTCCGCGAGAAACCTTCTCGCTTATTCCAAGAGCCTCCACGTGTTGTGGATAATCCGCCGACCGCTGATCAGGTGGAATCCTTCTGGAAGGATATCTATGAACACCCGCAGCCACTCAACTTAGACACTCCAGCCCTAGCGCAGTTCGAAGCTTTCAACAGAGAGCTTCGACAGCCTGAGCCCAATGAACTGCGCAACCCGATAACCCTGGATGACGTTCGAAGGGCCCTCGTTGGTTCCAAGAACTTTGCTGCTCCAGGCCCAGATGGGCTGAACACTTATTGGTGGAAAAAACTACCAAGTACCCACCACCATCTGGCCAGAGTTTTCAACTCATGGCTCGATGGAGAGCAGCCGATTCCGGATTGGTTTGTCGAGAGGCGGACCGTTCTTATCCCCAAAAGCGGAGATTTGTCGATTCCTAAGAATTACAGACCGATAACATGCTTGAATTCGTGTTATAAGTTGTTTACAAGCATCTTATACACACGAATACTCACCGCAGTTGACCGAGTGTTCGAACGGATATATGAGCAGAGAGGGTCGAAGAGAGGAGTCGCTGGATGTAAAGAGAACCTGCTCATCGATAGATGTGTAACGCAGGACTCGATACAATATAAGCGTAACCTCTCTATGGCCTGGATCGATTACCGTAAGGCATTTGATACAATTTCGCATGAGCTCATCTTGCATTTGCTCAGATGCCTTGCGGTACCCGACAACATAGTGAGATGCATTGAACAACTGACACCACTTTGGCGAACTCGCTTCACCATAACATCTGGTCAAGCAAGAGTTCAAACAGGGTGGGTCACTTTCAGAAGGGGTGTATTTCAGGGTGATTCCCTCAGCCCCCTTCTATTCTGCATCTCACTATTGCCATTATCCGTTGCGCTCAGAAAGACTCGAGGGTATAACTGTGGCACCCCCGGAAACCGGAGGCACAAGGTCACCCATCTGTTTTATATGGATGATCTTAAACTTTATGCCTCTGGAGAGAAGGATCTCTATCAGTCCTTGAGGGTGGTGGAAGAGTACACACATGCTATCGGTATGAAATTCAGGATAGACAAATGTGCAATGGTTCATCTCAAAAGAGGACGATGCGAGGACTACGACGTGGATGTGCAGCTGGTAGATGGAAGCATCCTACACCATTTGGATGCCGGAGAGACGTATACTCACCTCGGGGTGGAACAACGCCACTCACAAGAGGTAACAGCTGTGAAGAACTCTCTCCGCGGCAAGTATCAGCACAAACTTCGACAGATCTGGTCATCGGAACTGTCGGGGAAGAACAAAGTTGCTGCAACAAATATGCTTGCCGTTCCAATCTTACTCTACTCGTTTGGAGTAGTGAATTGGACTGGGGAGGAGCTGTATCAACTCGACGTAAAGGCTCGAAAAATGATGCATCTCTATAGGAGTTTGCATCCCAAATCGTCCGTCCCACGGTTGTACTTCCCCCGACAACAGGGAGGCCGTGGACTTTTGAATTTGGTGTGTCTACATGACAGAATGGTACTGGCCTGTAACGTCGTCAGGAGTTCGGATCCCCTTCTCTGCATGGTCCGTGACTATGCAGGGTAGGTAATTTCTTCAAAATTACTTCTTGAAAATTTCAAATAATCCTCTAGGTATATCTGGGTTCATGTGATTAAAGTTTTTTCCATTTATTGATTGTTAATATTTTCTATCTTAATTTCTGATTCTGAATTACCGACACTGTATCAGAGGTCTTCTCGTTGAATCTCCCTCAGTAAGCTATAGTTAATTTTGGTCCAGGCTGAAAGTCACACAATTTGAAGTTGCGACAATAGTCTCATTACTTCAATACAATCGTACTCTAAACCTGAATCCTGTCTAGAATATGGATTGTCATCTCTGTATAGTAGCAGATATTCGCTTGAATGGTGAATACAACCAATACCCACACAAGCTCGTGAATGTAAATGAAGCTGCTGTGAGCGTTCTACGAATCTATAATTCTGCAATGGAGTGTAAATATGCCGCTATCATACAAATGTCCACAGTCAATATTTGTTAGCATAAAACAATATCTGGTCTGTAGTCAGGGTGCTCTGGAATTGTTCGTTGAGAAATATTACTCTATGTGTTTTATGATTTTTTGTTTTATAATCTTTCACAAACTGAAAAATTAAGCTGACTCAAAATGAATAATATGCTGAGGCGTAATTATGTGACAAAAAAAGATTTGAAGCTTTATAACTTCTATTTATTACATGCGAGCGCTTTCGATAGCTGGCTGTGATATCATCTTCAAGGCTCTACTCAATCTGAACGTTCTATCCTCTTGTTTGTTCTTTCATGAGGTTAGAACGCCTGATTGTAGGTACTTCAGGCACTGCAGGAAAATTTGCCTGTATTTGAGTTACATCAAGTAATATCCTTTGTGTTGGATTTTCTCTAGGTTCACTGTTTCTAGGAATGTGTATTGTTTTGTGTAGTATATTGAATGTTAGGTCTTGTTGTGTTTTGCCCTGTAGTGCTCGTGTTTTGTCCTTAAAAAATGGCTCAAGGTAGCTATAATATATGTACATACACAAAGTAATCAATAAAAGAGTTTATTAATAAATAACCTTTCCTCAATATCAACATACATGAAATTCAAGTAATAACCCAAGCTCTTCTTGAGTCAAACAACATAAAAACTACATTATACAATAGAAATTTATTTATCAAAGGAAAGTTGTAATTTTTTCTCCCAAAAAAGGTACCCTGCTCCTGACAAAATTTCTTTATTTTTGAGAAACCTCATATGCGACTGAAATCATTTGATAATCGATGGATTTTCAGGTTTCATTCCTTTTGAAATTTTTTAGGAAAAAAAAATTTTTATTAACGAAGAAAAAGTGAATACTCCAATATAATTAATTCTTTTTTGAATAAGTGCACTTTTGTTGACTTGACCCAAGTCGAATTATCACGTCAGCATTAATATTGGGTACTCTGGATTTGCTTGAAAGGATGGTAGTCTATTGGCGATAGGTCTTGGGAGTATGGTGGGTGAGGCATAATTTCGACGCTCTATTCGTTTCATTTTTAAACGGTGATTTGTGAAATGTGCGAGCAGGCGTTGTCGTGGAGAAGGATTGGACCGTTTTTCTTGACCAGTGCTGGCTGCTGCTGACGCAATTTTTGGTACAATTCGTCAATTTCCTCACACTATGACTCTGCTGTGATGGTTTGGCTCGGTTGCAGAAATTTATAGTGAATAACACCAGCCGCTGACCACCATTCAGTAATCATTGTAACGTTCAATTTCTCGTTTATTGTTAAATTATTTCCAATACCAATTGGAACAGCACAGAGAAGGAATTTCCGCACTGACATAGGCGTCGGCATATTATTTTTTAGTGGTAGTTTTTCAGTTACTTATTCTTACAATCATAGCAATTGATCACTCCATGAAAAACTTATCTCAACTGAATTTTTCCACCATGGGTAATTATGAAAAACTTCGAAATTTAAGGTAGTTGATTTCCGAGTCGAAAACTCTAAAATACAATGAAAACACAAATAATCACACCGAGTTCTCGTCAAACATATATATACAAAATAATAGAGGCCAAAAAAATTGCTAGAAAAATCAGAATTCTTCTTCGTCATATTCAGATGAGGTGGAATCATCATCGGGTTGAATAACGATCGGATTTATGGAACTTTGCACATAATATTTGTTCTCTTCTTTAATAACGTCGGCCACACAGTTCTTCCACACATCACTATTACCTACTTCATTCACCACTCGCCTTATATTGTCAAGCACTACAGCATTCAAAGTCGGTGACTGATTACATTTCCGCAAGCTTTCTTTCATTGTGGCCCAAACCATTTCAATTGGATTGAACACACAATAGTGTGTTAAATAACTGTGATTTTTTTTATTATTTTGTAGAAACGAGGCCTTTTCATTATTTCAATACTCTCGGGGTTTTCTGTTTGTAATTTTTGCAACTACGGTTAGTAAGCCTTGAAATCCAAATCAACGTGTTTAACGACGTTTATTGTTTAGTAATTGGAGTTGTTATATTGTATATTTCAGTCAGATGTAAACTTTCTTAATTTTTCATTAACCTCACTAATTTCAATATTAAAATTAACTTTTTGAAAGAAGTGCTAGAATGCTTTTGTCTATTTGCCTATCACCCCCTTCCTGTTGAAGGAATATCAACTGGCGCTCACAGATTGCAATTAAAAACTATAAGAATAATACTAATAAAGAATATTTGGATATTCGATCCGATCCAAAAAAGCATCGTTTGGCTAGTGCAAAAGCAAAGGAGAATAGACAATTTCTGGCGATGGTACAAATCGTAGGACATCAACTTTTCAAGCTTTTTGACCTTCCCAATATATTTTGAAACATCAAAAACCATATGGGAACTAACGCCTAGTTCTTCCACCACCCTACTTACCGATTGTGATGTGTCAGTCTTCACCAGGGTCTTCAAATCCTCGTCCTGGATTACTGTAGGTCGACCACTTCGTGGCTTAACTTCGAGGCGGAAATCTCCAGAATCAAATTTCACAAACCAACGTCGAATAGTATGTTCATCAAAATTATTATTACCAATTCCTAGTTAATTTTCCGGGCTGTTTCGGAGTCGCTTTGGTTCAATTTAAATTCGTAGAGAAAAATTTGTCGAAAATCAATCAACAACGTCATATAATAATAAGCTAAAAAATGGCAAAAAGTTACAATTTGGAAAAAAATTACCAACAATTATCAACAAATTATCAATAAAAAACACGACCTTGGCCAACCAGCGCGGATGTTGTTTTTTTCAATCGTTACTCCGGTCGTGAGAGCCTATGTTCTTATAAAATAATGTAAGTATCAGAATTGGTAAGTGTGTGAATAAATCAAGCTGCCGAGGCCTACGTACCCCCAAAACACTGAAAACTCCCTATTCAGTGATTCTCCTTCAAACGCCCCTCAGAGAATTTCTTATCTGAGAAATGAGGCGATTAAATTCGGAAGGCCAATCGCTTCACTTACCAACTTATGAAACATAAATCCGAATTATGGCAGCAAATTTCGGGGAGTATTAAAACCTATCTCATGATTTCTCGAGCATCGGAGTTTCATGTAAATTTCGACCTTCCCGAAAGTTTGGTCAAGATATATATCCTCATTGAAATATGGAAGTGCCCCATTCTGTGACGTATATATCCGGGAAATATGCGATATTTTTCGGAGACTCAATTTTACTAAAACGCAGGGTGTGGTACACTTACTTGTGGCCCAATTATTCATCCGGATATCGCCGATAAGAGAGATGGGGCTGCTTTGCTGAGATAGAGAGTTTATTAATAACATTTAAGAAACTGAATTTGGAACCTTCTAGAAAAGAAGACTTCAGAAAACTGAAATCTAGAACATTCATCTGTCCAACGATTTTTCGTTGAACAGATGAATGTTCGTTACTTGACGAAAATATATAACAATATCCATGATGATAATGAAACAGTGAATCCACGGTTAAGGTTTTTTCCTATTGAAAGCTGTTTTGAAGGGCGCATGTAATTCCAGTAAGGTGTTCATGTTTTCGTTGAAAAAGGTTACTTTTTCGTCAATGGTATCCAAGCCATAAATATGGTGCCACGGAATTGACTGTAAATCAGTATATAATTGATCTTCATCAATATTTTTAAAGTCTCTGTACTTAATAATTTTGTTGCTTTCACTTTCACCAATCAGGTTGGGGAGTAAAATGAACCAAATAATGGTCAGATATGTGTGTAACATGAAGAGAATTACAATTTGTAACTTGACATTGATCTGAAACAATTATCTGGTCTAAAATAGAAGAGGTGTTCTGAGATATTCTTGTAGAAAAGTCAACTATCTACTTCAACCCAGTACTCATAAATAATTCATTCAACTTCCGAACAGAAAAACTATTAAAATTTGCTAAATCCACATTGAAATCGCCCATACAGATGATTTCATCAAATTGAGGTGCAACTGATATCAAACTGTTTTCAAATTCATTGAGAAAATTTGTCAAGTTCAATTTAGGCCGCTTATAAATACAACCCACCGCAAAACTCATGTTTTGCAACCTCACACTCACCCACAAATCCTCAATGGTATCATTATTGGGATGTTTAGAAAATTTGGGAGTGTTTTTCAAATAAATAGCCAACCCTCCTCTCCGGGTCCCTCTGCTCCAATCCCTTTGCACGACATTGTAACCAGGTAAACAAATATCTATAGTACTACAATAATTGTTCAGCTAAGTTTCACTCAGGGTGATGATATCATAATCATTTGACAAAATTAGATTTACGAAATCATTATAATAAGCGAATAATGATCTTATATTCAAATGGCATAGATTCATTTTCATATTGCCGACCTGCTTACATGCCAAAAAGGCCTATGGGAAGAGAAAAGCATATATATACATCGATATCTTACATACCAAAGATGAACTCAAAAGGAAACCTATCAATCAATTATAATTATAGCAACAATAAATGCAATACAATCAATACATTCAAATAAGAACGAAAACGAATAGTTTTATTTCTTCGACCTCCCAGACGATTTCTTCTGTAATTTATTGTACTTAGGGGTAGGAGCCGATATCCCAGCAGAAGGATTTAGTGAAGTTGCTTCCTGCAATGGGTTCGCCTTGAGTGAGTCGATGGAATACGAGTTATGGTTAAAGTATAGAAGATTTCTGTTAATGTTGCTCCGGGATCTTGAATTCCTGCTTTTAAGTTGATTTCTCAGAAATTTTCTGTCTCTATAATCTTCCGCAATATAGTCGTTGGCAGAATATAATCCTGAATTCTTCAAGGTATTTGAACTCTGGAAAATATTGCTTTTCTATCTATAATTCACCAGTTACAAGAAGATATGTCGAGGATATTCACCATTATTTTTATTTCCTATTCTATAAATATCGCGAACATCCCGTTTCCTACAAACATTTTTAACGTGTCATTGAATAAATTCAAAAATCAATGTACGTATTAGATTCCTCGCCACACAAGCCGTATATTATTAAGTTATTTTTTTTTGTCTTCTGTTTTTCAACTGCTGACGAAGCTTTTCATTTTCTTCAATCAGTTCTTCGTTCTGGATCCGGATAACAGACAGTTATTTAACTAAATCCTCTTTCATCGATATAAATTCAATATTCAACTCCTAGTGCAGTTGATCATCACGTTGAGAAAATTCTTCCAATAAGGAGTACAGATCATTGAGAATTACTGGACTATCATTTTTTCCCATGTCTGTACTGTAATAAAGGCTGGATTTATCCTTTTCTCGGACAATGTCACAACGTACAAAAATTAGGCAATTCCGACAAAGGCTGTAGGGTTCGTGCCGATTTGGTATAGCTAATTATATTCTTTCTCTCATTATGTGGTTCCTGAACTGAATTTTAATCTTAATTAAAATGCTTTTCATTCACTATTCTCTCCTCAATAGATTGACAAAAAGTATCTCATTTGTTTTTGTTTTCTTAACTTCATCTTACTCTACGAGGATGGTGTTTTTCTCAGTCCAAGAGGAAATGAAAGTCGAAGGTTTCAAATATAAAGTATAATAAGTAAAACAACGACGCCATGGACAACATAATGAAAAAACAACGTGTAAAATCATATATAAAAGAAAAATTTTAAATTCTATAAAATAAGAGAAAATAAAACAAAGGAAATGCTACCAATTTTACCATGCTATTTACTAATAATTCAATCTTTTGGAAAATTACAAACGCACCAACTTGATTTCACATTTACTTTAGGCAAAGTGGTGTATAACTTTGAATTTTTGCCCTTTTCTGTAATTGTATTACTTTAGCTAAACAATCAGCACTGAGAACCCAACAATATGTAACTTCTTTGCAAATAGGAAGTGAACTCAGGTGAAATAATATGTGAACTCTCTCTGAATATCAACTAGTTAGTAAAAAAATAACAAACACTCACATAACGCCAACCATAGGTTCTGTTAACCCCGGGGTGTCTTCACCACAAACACTTTCAATTTTAAACTCCCCTGTACCCAATACCGACTTAGGATTTCACTACACCGATTTTTCCTAAATTTCGCACCACGCGTTTATAGGAAATGACTCCCCTATTTAGGCCACCTTCCTCAGCCTCGAAGGCTGAGGGATGAGACCCCCGATCTCGTCTCGACGAGTTCCAGTGACCGACTTTTTGTGTCTCTCTGAAGAAAACTGCCAAGCCTTCGCGTCAACAACGCTATTCACAAAAAACTCATCTCAGCATTTTTTCAACCTTCCTAACCGTATGATCATCAGCAGGATGCAATATATTCATTTGTTTAGTCTAACTCAATTTTAACATGACTACAACGAAGCTCGAAAGTCCGACAGTCATGAAGTAATTCAGCTGGTGATCGACCTCGATCTCAATGAATGAAATAATATTTTATGTTACTATCGCAATGGCCGTTATTACAGAACGAAAAAAAAATACATTGATTTATTTTACTGAACATTCCTTCCACAGCAGCAACTGATCAACTGAACACTAGTGAGAAATAAATGTGGATTTGAATTGCTAGGTTGCAGGTGCGCCGATCGGTATTTATCGGTGCGATTTGCGAATTTAAGCCTAATTACTCACAGTACTTGGCGATTTTGGAGATTGTCTTAATCAAAATACTAGTTGATCTCACGTATATTTTCGGAAACAATTGCACCATTTCGCGCAACACTAGACTAGTAAACTTCCAGTTCAATTTCGTAATTGAATACTTGTTTCAACCCACGATATGAAAGATTTCTTTTCTGAGAATTAGTCACACATGTTCACACATAGCGAGATATTCCTGCTGCTGATGCTCATGCATCTTTTGCCTCAAACTAGGCCTCAGTTCCAGTAATAACTTCATTCGAACGAAAATTCTCAACGGTGAGCATTTTTCTGGGGTCTGCGAACAGAAAGTAGTGGCTAGGAGGCAAATCCGGCGAATATGATATATGCGAGAGCAATTCAAAGCCCATACGAGTTCATTTGACAGAAACTGTGTACATGAAATATCCTTAGAACAAAACGAATGCCTCTTCTCTACTCATGGATTCAGTGAATGTAATGCCACATCCGCTTTAAGGAGTGGGTCCTCGGTATAGGTACAGATGTTTCCCACTTAGAGTCGATCCTCTTAGACGTATTGGTGAAGAGGACTGATACTAAGTGGGAAACATCTGTATTTCGAAAACTCACTCACATAGTACAGTATATGAATCACGATTCCAACCACCATCAATCTACCAAAAGAGAAATCATCAATTTCTAGTGAATCGTTACCGTTCCGTTAATGGAATGGTTACCTTAAAATGACGGTGAAACATACTTTGGCAAGAAGACAGCAAGAAAGAGAAGCCTTCATAATCAGTGTTTGTACTTCCCTACTTCAGAGGATTGTCAAAAAGGATCATCAGATCCTGTGTCAGATCCGGAAACATCATCCGCCTCGCGAAAACCAGACCACCAAACACGAACTGTGACTCTAAGAATTGTATTTACCTCCCAAAGAAGGAACACTGGTTTGAGAGAAAGTTCAAAGAAGCTGTATATATGTTGTCCAACGCCGTATTCGGTCAACCTAGCGCAGAAATACGCAACATTTATTAACCTTAAATCAAGTCAAAAACAGTCAACCCCCGCCAAACGGCTAACTCCCGCTAAACCGGTAAAGCAAAGAGAGGGAAGAGGAGATAGAATAGTCTTGTCATTATCCGAAGGCGATTGGGGTTCACAACTCTACAAAACACTGTTGTAAATATTTTGAACCCTTTTGAGTACAATGGCAGGTACTTTATCGGGTTCAAAAGATGTAATATAATTCAGTATACGACTGAATAATCTAACAATAGGATTATTCTGCTTCTTTTGTTGGAGTTTTTAGGTTGTAGAGGTTGTAAAAATTATATCTACAAACATTCAAATAGGTTGAATTTTGCTACCTTCATCAGTGAATTTCAATTTCTCAAACATCTTCAACTACCTTAACCTTGGTTATTACGCATAGTTTGTCCATGGACATATAAAATGAAATTGTACATGTCAGTTCAAATATTTTCGTCCTTTTGTTGATAGATTTCTAGGGAAGCTCTGTATAATATTAAATTTTCATTCAATTCCCCGTCATTTTCTGATATGACTCTAATGTATCATTACTGAGCTTTCGATAGATTCAACATGTTTCATTAAAACAACAGATGTAATAATCAATTTCGAAATAATTTTCCATTAGGAGGAAAGCACGTCATTTTCGTAGGACATTAATATCGATTAATACTCCGTAATTACGGACATTTACAGTAATTTTATGTTCCATGGGAGGAATATGATGACGAGTGATACAAATTTGGTGCTCGAGTAATAGATCTGGTATTGGAAAATGAAATGGAACTGTGAGGGTTATACAGGTATTTCATCAAGCGCCTTCTATATTTTAATTAAATCAATTGAAGCGAAACAAAAAAACAAACAGCAGAATGGAAGGTGAAGTGTTAGGTCAGTTGATCGATTCTCACACACTTCCAAGAATTATTGAATCATTCCTTAATTCTACCCAGTTACGATCATGCAAGTACAAAAAACCCATACTAATAAATAACTAATACTTATCCGAAGAGAAAAATAAGGAATATCCAGTAGAAAGGTATTTATGGCAACCTGTAAGTTTTTGCATGCTAAGAGTCGGGGATACACTCTCATCCTGAAATGATTTTCAATTACCAGATTGATAACCCCAAAATTAGCTTTTTCTGGACGCACTCATTATGATTGTACCGTGGTTATCAGTATCACCACCATACACATGCGAGATATTGATTCTGTGATTTCTGCCAGAATTTCGTTGGACCACAACGAAGTTATGGTAATTCACGAAGATACATAGTACAACAAATCAAATTATAGGATATATAGCATAAAAATGATACGGTTAACAACACTGCGTTAGTACAGTTCACACGACAGATGACGTTTCGTCTGTTTAAACATCCCCTTATGCCCCCACCATCTATGAATGGACCCCATTGCCATATAGTTATTGGATCATAAGGTTGACAGGCTATTGACAGTTAGAGAATGGTTTAACCATCGTGTGAAGGTTGTTTCAGCTCCCATGTCTTTCCGTAAGTACGTCTGACAAGTTCCTGTGCTATCTTCGCCTCTTTGTGTTCTTTAACTGGATATTGATGTCAGCTCAGCCTAGCATATTTTTTCACTACAAGATATTAAAATTTTTTCGATAGCTATGTTCCATAGGTTCCCTAAGTCTTGATCCAATGAATTGGACTTAGACATTCAGTCCTTCTTCTTTGATTCATCATGATATTTGAATACTATTAAACTTTTCCTTACTATATTATCATTTTTTCTGAGTAACACTCACAAATTGTTTTTTCCAGTATTCATGATAGTTTACTTTCATGAAAAAAATCCAGTAACTCGATGGATTGATTTTAATTTTTCCGAACATCAAGAAGAAGAAATACATTTCATTATGTCATATCAACATTTTTTTCCAAATAATCGTGTTATTTATTGAAATTGACAAAAATTCAATTCGAAAATAATCCAGTTGACTGGATAGGAGTGTTCTGATCTGAAACCGAAGTAGGATCAGTTCGGTGGTGGTAGACTGAAGGTGGTAGACTACACGACTGAAGATTTCAACCTGGGCAAAAGATACCACACCGAAGCGACATTACTAGAAGTCTTCAAGGCGTTCAACAGAGTTTGGCACGACGAACTCCTGAAAGTAGGAGTCCCACGAGACGCAGTTTTCTCCCCACACCTCTTCAGGGACACCTAGCAGGCGCGCCTATGACAGATAATAACTTCACCAAGTTGGCACTCTACGCGGACGACACAGCTCTAATAGAGAGATCCAATAACCACCATCACTCGGGAGTAACCCCTGCTTGCGGGCGGCCGTTAACGATCTAAAATATACGCCAAACAGATATATCTATCGGGACCTGGACCTTAACATCCAGTTGGATACACCCTTAAGTAACCACGCCGAAATTGTTTTCGAACGAATTCAGAGCGCTGGTCCAGCGCTCTGTGACCTATATGACGCGATCAGGGATAACCTCAGCAAATGAGGTGACGAAACAGAATCGAAGACCACCAAACGAGAGTCGCCGTCCCGTGGCTTCGATATGTATAAAAAATGTCATTATAAAATTATATTAGATACACACTGATATTAACACAACCACACACACATACACAGTAGCTCTAGGTTGGTTAAGAAGACCCCAAAGCGAACACCACACACTGTAGAGCCAGGCATAGTCGAAGTAACCGATATAGTAATTCTTAAAGCTATCGGTATTCAAAAAAACCAATACAAAAAAATAAAACCGCTACGAATTAGTCCACGTGGACTGAAGAATTAGCGATTCGTATTGGATAATTTTTCCTAACCGAGTTTTATGATTGACTGAAGAGTCATGAAATTAAATTTGAAGTTATGTTACGGTGACCAATAGAATATGAGGATGGTTAAAAGAGTCGTGTTGTCAATGTTCAATTCAGGAACTGATCGCAATTTGAGTGTTTAAATTCGATATTGGTGAAGTTATAATTACCTAAAATTTTTGTTATTTGTTTAAAATGTGGCGCCCTTGAACAAGTACTAATAGTAATAACGAGTGTGATAACAACGCAGACTTTTTCCTGTGTAGTGATTTCAATAGCGCTGGTGAACAATGCGAAAAAGAGATACCAGTGAATAAAATTTGGATGCATTTGAATATTGAAACACAGAGAGTATGTTTCAATGTATATAAGAATCTAAATATCAAGTTTGGTTTCGAGGGAAAAATCTATTACAAGCAACATCAGACTTGACCGAAATTCCTTTCTCAACTGTACGTAAAATATTCAAAAACAAACCTTATGGAAGCAAGAAGCGATTTGATGCGGGGTTACCAAACCCTTCAGATGTTCATCTAATTAAATCATAAACAAAACAATATACGACTGTTACAAAAGCAATGAGATTCTTACAATTGAAAACATAAAGAAAAAATTGAATACTTCCGGCCATAACGTGAGCTGCTGTAACAAAATTCTTCAGAATTGGATAAAGAAATTAGGATTTACATTTAAAATAATAAACAAACGTCAAGCAATTATGGAAAGTAGAAGAATAGTGGAATTGCGTAACAAATACTTATAACAAATAACTAAATATAGACAAGACCAACGGCAAATGTTCTATTCGAACCAATCTTGGTATGACACTCACGACACAGTTACGAAAGGGTGGACTGATGGTTCGGGAATGTGTACGCCTAACATGCCTGCAAACAAAGGATCGCGACTGATCATCGTGCATTGCGGAGGAAGTAAAGGATGGGTTTCGAATTCTTTGAAATTATGTGAAAAACAACTTGAGGACTGCAATCTTGATTACCATAAGAATATGGAAGCAGATTTTTTTGAGGAATGGTTTGAAAACACTTTGATCCCAAATTTGGATGCGAATAGTGTAATAGTTCTTGACAACGCTTACTATCATTCGCGACAGCTCATCAAATTACCGAATAAAAATTCAAGATAAGATGAAATACGAAGGTTTTTAATGGATAATAATTTGTATTTTGACGATGACTATACCAAAAACAAACTACTTGAAGTTTTACTGACAAAAACATTTGAAAAAGTGTATGCCCTTGAGAGTTTGGATACATCATATTGAGACTTCCCCTATTTTTGTGTTTTCAATCTAATCAAGTTGATTTGGGGAAAATTGAAACAAAGCGTCAGTCGTAAAAATAATTTTCATAAGAAGGTGATAGAGAATAAGAATCTAATATTACCGAAGAAGACTGACAGAAAACGATTAAAAGAGTAATTTCAGTTTAAAAAGACTATATGGAGATTGGACACTTCCATAGCAATGGTGGAAATAAATTCATTATTGATTTAAATGACGACAGTGATAGTGAGACGGAGAATAAGAAAGAGGAATCATCAGAAGCTTTCAAAGAAAGTTAGTGAAGTGTTTTCAAAGCGATCGATTGTATATATATGTGAGTAAGTAGTTAGGTTAGGTTAGGTCACAAATGAGTGCGTCTATTCGCTCTTCCACCGCAATCATATATATATATATATATATATATATATATATATATATATATATATATATATATATATATATATATATATATATATATATATTTTATATATATATATATATATATATATATATATATATATATACCAATTTGAAAGTTATTGAGTGTGTTGATATAGAAACAGAAGTTAATATCGGACGTAGCACTCAAGAAAGTGGCAAACCATAGACACGTGTTTCGGGCTTTTGGCCCATCATCAGTATGGTGCAGCTAAGTGTAAGGATGGGCAACACTCGGTTACCAAAAGATAGAAATACAAATGCACGGAGCCACCAGCAGGAGCCAACCGCACATTTGTGGTTTCAGTTGATAGATCTTGTGTTTACAAGATCACCACGGAGGCAGCTATAGCTACCTGCGTGACATCCGGGTCCAGGAAATTATACAAATATGAAAGTTATTGAGTGTCTTGATATAGAAACAGAAGTTTGAGTGCTATGTCCGATATTAACTTCTGTTTCTATATCAAGACACTCAATAACTTTCATATTTGTATAATTTCCTGGACCCGGATGTCACGCAGGTAGCTATAGCTGCCGCCGTAGTGATTTTGATAGTTTTCCTGTAAACACAAGATCTATCAACTGAAACCACAAATGTATATATATATATATATATATATATATATATATATATATATATATATGTTACAGGTTGAGGTGGTCCACTTAGAAATGAGAGGGGGAGAATGGAATTGAGATTCTACTTTTTTCTGCACACAGAAACAGTGTGGGGAAGATTATATCCCAGGGCACTCAACCACGAGGGGGGGGACATGGGGTTTCATTCAATATTAATATGGAAGTAGTTGTTTCGAGAGAGATTCCTCTTCTATACATCGCATGATCTATACATAAAAAAATGTAGAAATCTTCCTTTCTTCTGAAAATTTCTACATTTTTTGTATAAAGATGGAAAAGTAGACAGGCAAAACGTTTCTTTCTCATTTCAAGTTATTTCGACAATGTAAAGAACACCATTTGTTGCCATCCCCAGTTTTCCCCACCAATATATGAAATTACAAATAATTCAAAGTACATCAGAATCCAATGATCACGTTGTTTGAATTGAGTTGAACGTTGAAGCTTGAATCATCAAGAACCATCAGATGAATCACAGGAGTAGTTTCTATGATAAGAAGAGCAACCTGTACTTTCACGTCAATTTTCAAGTAATTTCAATTCTCCTTTTATCATCGTTTTGACTTCCAGAAAGAAAATGGTATGTATAAACGTTCATGGCTATTTTAAGATTTCTTCGATAGTATTCCAGAATCAATGAGAGAAACCTTCCACAATGGAAAATTGCCATCGTTTAAATCTCTTGTGGGAATTCCGCACACGTCATGGATTTATTACGGTACTTCGAGGGAAATTCGGATTCCTATCTGGAAACATGGACAAGTAATGACTGCTTGAAGTATCTTATTTTCCCATTTTTGGTTTCGATCGGGGTTCTACACAGACAATAAAAATCAAATGCCTCTGTATCACCCTTAATAAAAATCTCCGGCGCCGTTCACTTGAATACCTTTCATGGTCTTCTTCTAAAACCATAAATGATGTTCGATGAGATTGGTCGTGTTTTGGAATTTCATTTTAAACTATATGATCTGTTGTACTCGAAGCTGTGAATAGAATTGACACTAGTACATTATTGTTTTTTGGGGAAACAGCTCTTTGGCTTCGTAATTTTCCACCATCAAACAAAGAAATGTCCTAATTTTATGATAGCAATGAGTTTTGTAAAAAAAACGCCATTGATTGAGTGATATCCCGAAGCTTCGAAGTACACCTTTGAGAATGAAACTGGTACTAGTAAGTGACATTTCATATCTTTCACATCCATAATAATAACTGAACAATTTTCCCAATAATTTTTTTTATTTTAGACGAGTTTCGCTAACACCGCAATTTTTTTGGTGCTACCATCTTTATACAAAAAAAATTAAAATTTTCAAAATAATAATGATACGTTTAGGGCAGCACTCTTAGGGCCGCGTTATGTCGATGGATATAGGCCGAAACCGCATATGCTGGACATGCTGATAACAAGTTCATTAGAGTCTCGGGCGCCTCGCGGCAGGCCCTGCACATTGTGTCAGGAACCTCTATACCCATCACGCGACTGCGGTAGACTAAGGTGTTGAAGACACCATCCTGGCAAGCCATGATGAACCCCTCAGGCGCTTTGATAAGCCAAGGTCTCCAATGTTATTGAAGAAGATCCCATACATTGGCTTATCCTTGTGTTTCCGCAGAAGTAAAGTGATCTCTGCGGCTTTTATCTGAGCTTTTTGCTGAACAGGTTCCAACTCGGTGACAGAGTTGTGGTCACCTCGTTCAGTGTCGAAAACTATACCAAGTTCATCAGCTGCTCGGGCAGCTGCCCATTAGAGAAATGCTCCAATTTCTGCTCTCTCATGGTCACGGACCATGCAGAGAAGGGGATCCGAACTCCTGACGACTTTACAGGCTGTATCCAGTACCATTCTGTCATGTAGACACTCCAAACTCAAAAGTCCACGGCCTTCTTGTTGTCGGGGAAAGTACAACCGTGGGAAGGACGATTTGGGATGCAAACTCCTATATATATGATGTGTTGTTTTTCCGGGTGTTCATCCGTTGTGTACTATTCGATAGTCGACGTTTCGCCATCATCTCAGATGGCATTATCAAGACGAGTTACTGCTTCGCTTCGAGAGGTGTAACTGATGTTAGGTTCTTCTTGTGGTGTTTTTATATGGTTTCGCTTGCGTAAGTTGTATGGATTTGTTACCTGTTTTTCCACCTGAGGGTTGTTGATGGCTTTTGGCGGTTCTCCTACCTATTTTTCTACCTGAGGGTTGTTAATGGCTTCTGGTGGTTCTCCTACCTGTGATGGTTCATTATCAATTTGTGGTTGTCTTTGTTGGTTGTTTTTAATTATTGTTTTCCAAATCCTTGGGATGTTTAGTGAGTCATCCCTTTTATTGATGAGGCCTTGCTTTTCGATTTCGATAGCTTCCCTGATTTGTCAAATTCTTGGGTTTTGCACATGTGCTATCTGTTTTGTGGACTCAAAATTAATCTTGTGACCTGTTTGTAGATGGTGTTGAAAGAGGGCAGAGGAGGTTTGTTTTGTTCTTATCGAATTTTTGTGCTCCTGGGTTCTGGCAGATATACGTCTGTTGGTCTGACCGATATATTGTTGACTACAGTCCTCGCATGTGATGCTATATACTCCTTGGTTTTCTAGGGAAATTATCTCTTTCGGTCTGGGCAGCCAACTGGATATCGTTTTGTGCGGTTTGTAGGTTGTCCGGATGTTTTTACGTCTTAGTATTCTCCCGATTTTGTCGGTAGTGTCACAGATTGTCTGTCGTGTGGAGAGTCTTCTGTCGATCTAGTGGATGTTTTTTTGGTTCTTCTTTGTCTGTCGATTGCCTTTTGAATGATCTTTGGTCCGTAGCCATTTTGTCGCAGAGCCTTTGTTGTCTCCCTCAATTCTGTTGCCCTGTTTGTTCGTTCTGTTAGGCGGAAACTGCGGGATATTAACGTGTTGGCTACGGATTGTAGCTGGGTAGGGTGGTGGTGTGATGCTGCTTGTAGGTAGCGGTTGATGTGTGTGGGTTTTCAGTAAACTGTATAACCCAAGTTGCCAGTTGGTTTTCGTGTTATAAGTAGGTCTAGGAAAGGTAGCTGCCTATTCTCCTCTCTTTCGGTAGTGAACTGGATGCGGGGATGGATGTTGTTCAGGTAGGTCACAAACCGGTCTAGTTCTTGTTGTCCGTGGGGCCAGATGATGAATATGTCGTCTACATATCTTTTCCACAGGGTTGGTTTGAGGCGAGCGTTGTTAAGTGCTTCTTTCTCGAAGTGGATCATGAACAGGTTTGCGATCACGGGCGATAGGGAGGAACCCATCGGAGCTCCCTCTACCTGTTTATAGATCTGGTTGTCAAATATGAAATAGGTGTTTTTAAGGCAGTGCTCTGCTAGATCCGTGACATGTTGCGGAAAGCTATGATCAGTTCTAATGGTGGTTAGGGCTTCGTTTATGGGTATACTCGGGTAGAGGGATTTTATGTCTAGGCTGGCAAGGATGTCGGTGTCGTTTATTTTGATGTTTTTAATGATGTCCACCAAGTGCTCTGAGTTTCTCACATAAGATTCTGCCAGCTCCGTCTTTGCCAAAGACGGTTCTAGGAATGTTAAGGATATATTTATTACGTCAAATAATTTCAAACATGAATCCATCAAAAATATTGTTGCATTTCTGGATTGCTTTTCCGGTTGCGATGCAACATCTGGATTTGCTGAAAAAGGAAAGAAAAATATCGTAAATTGGTTATTAGTCACTAAAACTATAATGCTTTCTATAACAAAGATGTAAGTAACGAAGATATAAACAGAAGGATTACAATTAATCAAATCTATTTATAAATATAAAAATAATAAATAACACTGAATCAATTAAGATTCCAAATATTAGGGTGATTTTTGGATTTTATCTCAAAATAAGGTGAAAAAATGAATATTTGGAATGAAGTTAATTACAATGTATTTGGGACATAAAAAAGTAATTTCTCACCCAATTTGGTAATTTTTTTTTAACTAAAAATGTGGATATTTGAAATTTTCACATGAATTTTCAGGTTATGTGCAAAAGTTGTGGATACAAAAGTTATAGATCTTTTAATTGTCTACAACTTTGCCATTTTTTCCAAAGGATTTGTGGTTTTGCCGAAAATCGGGATAAACCATTTTTTACCCTCACTCACCCTCTCCCACTTCTCGAACTCAAATCGCTCGTAATTCATTTTTATCATATTCCCTTCCTTTTCTAATAGGTTTCATCCTACTGTTCGACCCTGGTCGCTATGTCCCGAATTCGAAAACATGATATGAACAAAACAAAACTCGTTAATACAGTTTATTGTATGATTTTCACTATAAAGGGGTTAACAAAAATCGCGACACGTGTTTCGCTATAGAATAGCTTTCTCAACGTTCGAGAAAGCTATTGTATAGATTTCCAAAAATAATAGTCGACTCGAAATTTTTTGAAAATTTATTCATCTTCCACTTTTGTTGAGCATTATATAAAGTCACCTAGTTCACACCAAAAACTGATTGAATAATATTCGATCTCGCGGAATATCTACACCATCCCCCAACGCTTCTGTCTGTGACATTTCCATCCACAAACGGAATGGAAGACAACAAATGAATGCGAAAGAGAAGGAATTTCCTTCACGTCACAGAATAAAGAATTGCTTTGCCATAAAAAGCGCGAACAACATTTCATGCGACACTTTGCATAACAATAGATACGACCTAAAGCGCGCACATCAAGGAAGCGCTTCAAACAAACAAATTCGAGATGGTGGCAAATGAATTTCGACGTTAGCTTTTCCGCTGTTGTTCTCTTCACAGTAGGCGAAAATGCACGAAAAAGAGCCTCGAATACGGAATTGGTTTCGTTATCTCCGTATGACGGGATTTGCTTGAGGACAACATGTTCTGAAATGAAAACAATCATTTTGAAGACACTAATGTGCATTGTTTCGAATTATCTAAGTAAACAACGTCGCTGATACTCAAAGAGAATATATTCAAACAACACATTGTCGTTAGATGTTTACTAAACAGTTTACAAAACCGAAATGTTCCTACTGACAAAATTCTACCTACCCAGTGCTTTACGAAAATGGATACTTACTCGATGACCACTAATTTTATTAGGTCAATTAGACATTACTAGAAGCAAAATAACAGACCTCAAAAAATATATATAAATATATATCTCAGTTCCATACCACCAATAACGAAGAACTTTGGGAAGATTTGCAATGAACTAGGTATGAAGGTGGTTTTTGAAACAAGTCATACACTACAAAGACTTTTAGGAAGGACAAAAGACAAAGTCGAGAATTCGGAAAAGCCTGGAATTTACGAAATCAAATGTAAGGACTGCGATGTAAAAAATTATAGACAGACAAACAGATTCATTAAAATAAGATATAAGGAACACTTACCATACTTCAAATATGGGAGACCTGAAAAGTCAGCAGTCGCCCATCATATTCTGCAACAAAACCACTCTATAGACTTTAGTTCATTGAGATTAGTCAGACGAGTCAACAACAACAGGCATCTAGATGTCTATGAGAGTGCCACACTGCCAAAAAAAAAAAACAAAACAAAAAAACTTTATTGTTCTTAGTTACTATTTATTAGAAGGTTAGGTAATTTCTGAAGGGCTCTGTAACAGATGCTCAAGAGACACACGCAAAAGATTGCACGGCAGCTCAGTCGGGTATAGGGTGGGTTGGACTCAAACACTCTCTATACCGGATAGAGAAAAATCAAAAATAAATATATAGGGCGCCACCAACTTCAAAAAAAATTAGCGAGTCTAAGTTAGGAGACTCCCACTAGCTAGATATGATATGGTTCTGTTTCCCAGAGCCAACATGAGTTAAATAACTGCAAAGAACCCTTGGATCATTTCTTATCATTTGTATCTCTAAATTTTATGAAATAAGTATAGATCAATTTCATGGAACAAAAATGAACAAGCTTATATTACTAGGCCCCAAACACTTTTCTTTAGGATCTTGTTTAGACATGAATAACTCAAATTTTACCAACTGTTGTTACCTTTACGTGATCACGTTGAGTGTACACTTTTGATATTTTTAAGGCCGGAGACTATTTAAGTAAAAAAAACACGGAAGTAATAATTAAATATATACTAAATGTTTGCTTTCCAGTGGAAAGAGAAAACTAATAAAATCATGCAGCTTATCTGAATAGATGATGACGAGGATGGTTCCACTGTCCAACGGCACACGGAATAGCAGTCACAGCTCCACCTCGGAATCGTCGTTACGGAACTCGAACGTTCACATAATTCGTGGGTGGGTTGCAATTTCTTCAGGCGGTCTCAGATATGGAACGGCCGGTTGAGGAATATTGTAGAAATAATCGTTTGGGAGTCTAATTGAAACCCAATAATCGGACGATCACTGAATGGTCACGGTAATACCTGGGGTCATGGGAACCAGGACCAGGACGAAGACTAAGAATAGAACTGAAACCCTAAAAAAATATACCCCGTTATAATTATCTTTAGCCTCACCGACTTTCTTATGTTTCCTTACCTCTTTGGTTGGTTGAGGTTAGTATCGATTGATGACGTTTTTATCGGCTTACGTAAATCCTTCGTAACGAAGGGCCAAGTATTCACTGAGGTCACAACAAAGTGACGAAACGATAGGCAATTAGTCGCTTGGAAGCAGAAGTGCAGTAATCCACAATTTTGTGAAAATTTTTAATTTGGAACATGACAGAAAAGTCCTACACATCAGCACTGCTACTTGGCAAAATCCGACAAGTTTAATTTTTATCTCTTGAAGAAAAAAGGTTTTTTTTCTTCTCCATACCGAGAACTAATAAATAAATTGTACTTCGGCAACCCGCGATTCTTTATGAATATGGCAATCTGTCCACCAAGAATATGCAACCCATTTAGCATCCGAGTTAGATGAACTGTGGCTACGATTCCGAAGCCAACGATACGGACAATTATGGACAAATAACTGCGTTAAATGAATACCTAAAAAAATAAAACTGAAACCGAATAAAAAAATTAAATGTATTTTGAACCGTTACAGAGTGTAAAAATAATTGAACATAATAATATTATGAATAACGATGATGGAACAATACATAATAGTAAGTATACTATATATCTTGTTGAAACAATATTTTGATTATTAGATTTAGCTGACTATTACAAGGACACATTTTAAAATTAATTTAAGACTAGTAGATAAGGTAATATTGTGAAATTGATTTTATATAGCTTGTTGAAATAATATTTTAATTATTAGATTTACCTGACTATTACATGAGGACACATTGTAAAATCAATTCAAGACTAGTAGAAAAGGCAATATTGTGAAATTAATTCAAGACACTTAAGACGCAGGTACCTAGAAAAAGTATCTATGGTATAAATAAGGATAACATTGTAAGTATGATTAGTTTGATCTTCCTCTTGAAGATGATCACTTGGTGATCGAAACTCGTGTCGAGGTGTTAAAATAACGGTTTGGTGTTAGGAAAAACTCCAATAATATCCAGACCCCAAGTTTAACCGCCAAAAACTACGGGAGTGTTCACCAGATATTTAAATCCCTATTCATTCGCCAAAAATCACAGAATTTTTAATGCAAAACTTCCACAATCTAGCAGGTGTTTTCAGTGGCAGAATTGGAAGAATCCAACGTCATACACAAGTCAATAAAAATATTTATATGATGGAATCGGCCGATATTTGATGAATATCAAATATTGATGTATTCTAAAAACACTTCATTGTGAGATTTTTACTAGACAGTTTTACAAAAACGCAACACGTGTTTCGCCATACAATGGCTTCCTCGGGCGTGTCTTACTCCACACCCCAAGTGAGACACGCCCAAGTAAGACACACCCGAGGAAGCCATTGTATGGCGAAACACGTGTTGCGTTTTTGTAAAACTGTCTAGTGAAAATCTCACGATAAACTGTTTTAAGAATACGTTAATGAAAATATTCTTGGACAGTCAAGCGGCGTTGGAAGCTCTTGGCTTCTACCGAGCAACGTCTAGATTGGTATCAAATTGCCAAAAACGACTCTCCTCCATAGAAATACTTAACAGATTGTCTCTGGTCTGAATTCCTGGCCATAATGGCCTAGAAGGCAATGAGGCTGCTGACTCCCTTGCGAAGGAGGGTGCTGTAAGCAGCTTCATCGGACCAGAACCTGTCATTGGCATCCCTTTAGGTTTTGCCAAACAAAGATTGAACACTTGGATGGCAAGAAAATTTCAGAATTGGTTCACTCCGAGGCGTTTACTCACCCTTCGGAGCTTGCTACCAAATAGTCTTTGGATTACAGTAGGGATCAACTAAGATGTCTAACAGGCCTTCTTACAGTTCACTGTGATTTGAACCATCATATGTAGAGACTCGGACTGTCGGAAGACAGTGTGTTTCGCTTCTGTTTGGAAAATGATGAAACAGCAGAGCACATACTTTGTGCCTGCGCTGCTGGGAACATAATCAGATTTTTACAGTTCGGCAGAGCCGTACGCGTACCATCTGACCTGAAAGACCACTCACTACACAAACTTATCGGCTTCGTTAAGAAGCTGGGTTTATTTGGTCTAGAGTGAGTAGGTGTGAGCCACAATAAATTATAGTTAGAATGTCGCCGAGGGCAGACGTATGTGCTCAGTGCTCCGATAATTTTATTGTTAATTCAAAAAATATTATTTGTGATTATTGTGTGAGATCGTTTCACGTTAGTTGTGCCAAAGTGAAAGATCAATTGATCAAATTCAAGCAAGATAGTGCTAATATAAAATGGTTTTGCTGTTACTCAAGTACAGAAGATTTCATAAAACCAATTGATGAAAAAGGTAAATTAGAAAATGAAATGCTTAAAAAACTAGTAAAGGAAAAGGATGATAAGTACAAATTGTTATCCGAGAATAATGAACTATTGAAGCAGAACATTAATTTTTTGGAACAAAAACTCACAGAAATAGTACCAAATAAAAAGCCGACAAATGAAATATCAGATAAACTATCTTATAGTAAAATAGCAAAAACGCATACATCGTTCAATAGTAAGGCTGATACTAGAAATCCAACCATCACCTCAAAAACAAATAGTGAGTCATTCTCGATAACAAAACCAGGACCGTCGCCGCCGAAAACAAATGATGTTGAAGAATCATGTTTAATTAAAATGAATGAGATAATTAATCTAGAAAGTGGAAAAACCAATGGCGAGGGTTTTCAAGTAGTCTCAAGAAAACGGAACAACCGTAAAAAATTAATAAATACAACGATGGGTGAAAATGAAACGAATGAAGATTTTGGCGTAGAAAGGAAAGTATGGTTATACTTATATCGAATCAAAAGACACATAACACCCAAAAAAAATGAAAGCTATATAAAAAATCAATCCATTTTTAAGGATACCCACGTAGTTGTGAAGGAACTGCCGACTCCAGAAAATCAAAGTAAATGCTTCATGTTTGGAATCAATTATGAGCATAAAGAGGAAATATACAAACCATGTAATTGGCCACGAAGTGTTGCCTTCAAACGTTTCAATTTTCAAAGATACCATCATTACCAGAGATCAGAGGATTTTTGAGGAATTCCACATTTAACGAAATCAAAAAAAAACGGAACAGGTCAAGTTAATACACCAGAACGTACAGTCCCTAGGAAATAGTGTCGAAAAATTAGAAGAACTTTTGAATGAACATGATGATTGTTTATTTTTATGTATCACTGAACACTGGAAAACTGAAGACCAATTAAAAACTTTAGCGATTAAAACGGGCATGAAACAAGAACGGGAAATATCATGTATCCATTACATAGACTCTCTATAACAGAAAGTAGTCCTCACTATATGTGTATAAAATTTTTCAATGAATTGCCAGCTCGAATAAAATCAATCAATGGCATCAGCAAATTCAAGAAAGAAATTAAAAAAAAATTATTATAGAAAATGAACCATATAATACTGGTGAATATTTTAATTGTAATTTTCCCAGCTGATAGGCAACTCTATATGTCTTCAATATATGTTTATGAATATTTTTGCAACATATTTTATATCTACTTTATTATTTAATTTTTTTTAGATTTTATATATACAAAGGTTTGATGTTTTTCTCTGTGACGCCTTTTCATTCTATGTCTTCATTACTGCTTCAGCTGTATTAGTCTGCATTTTTTGAAATAAATTATATTAATATTATTATTATTAAATCCTTGCGGGTTACGGAGGAGGGTCGAATAGACCCACTCACTTTGGACCTAATCTAACCCACAATCTAAAAAGAGTAATTCACTGTATTTCGAACGGAATGAAAGCGAAAATATCCTGATTAACAGAGAATATTGAACGTATATAGTAAACGGAATATGGATGGAGACTGAAAAATCGTAAAAAGATGTGCAGTGGAACGAACAAAGAATTACACGGTGATGAGAAATCAAAAGATGATTGAGAAAAGGAGAGAGAGTAGGTCTGACCTGGATTGCATCGAGAAATAGGCCTCATAGAGAGAAGGGTAACAATAGATGAGCCATGGAGAGTATTGGATGGAATGGAAGTACGATTGTCGTCATCCGGGGCTAAAAGTAAACTCAATAGACGTGGACTTATTAGCTTGTATCAGCCGGAAGATGACTAATACATTCAATGGATTTAGTACGGCAACACTATTGACTCGTATATATACTGTTAGGTTACCGAAGATATTGAAGTAGAATGCCCTGCATGTACTGTCAAAAACCTCTATACTCATTACGGTATTACATTAGACCAAGATGTTCAAGAAATAAATTTAGCAGCCTCTATTAGTTTGCAGCTTCAGTTTTCGAGACCGGAAAGAAGCTGAAGATGAGTTGAGTTACTCATTGTTGTTGAAGAAAACAACATGGATGCATAGGTTCATTCTAGTGTAGCCGCGGGAGTTGAGTGGTTTTTACTGCTTTGATATAGGATTTCCTAAAAAGAGTACCAATTGAGAGAGAAAATGTATAGATAAATTGGGCAATATCGCTCAGTTTGCGACTTCAGGTTTCTAGACCAGAAAAAAGCAAAAGATAAGTCGAGTTCTTCATTGTAATCGTAGAATGTGAACTTTCACAGCTGGAGATAACTGTATGAAGGCTATTTTCTGTGGTTTCTGGCCGTGGTTTGCAGGTTTTTATTCCTGACGTTTCGTCTACTGCTGCGGTAGATATTTTCACAGGCGATGTGTTAACACTCGCAATACCCGAGCTGGTGCTCTGGTTCTCGTTCATGCTGTATTCAACGAATCAACTACTATTTCCGTACGGCTTTGATATTGGTTTTCCTAGAAAAAGTACAAATTGGTTGACAAAATTGAATTCACCTTGTTTGTGTTCGAAAATCAATCCAAAATCTTATAGAAGCCGGTCATGCAGAGAACGGAACTATTATAGGGTCACTGGCAAATTCAAAAGTTAGAAGTGACGGTTTTCGGGGGAAGTATTATCTTTGATTTGGAATATAAGCTCCCATGGAGATTCATAGTTATTTCGATCTTTACGTCGATGGAGAAGTTTCTCCAAAGTCCACTCCACCAATCCAAAATACTGAAGTTAGTTAGGAATGACGAGAATATTTGTAGCCGCAAGGTTGTTTTTCCCTGGAGTTTTCATGCAGAATCTGTCATAGTTTGTACAGATATAATTCAATCATTTCACATAGTAGCCTTTCATATACTACCTGTTTTCAAATCGACACTTTGTTAAGATTTAAAGTTGAAAAACTTTATCATTTCCCGTTTAAATTCAAATTATTTTTTTTCAGGAGCTTTCACAAACGTATCAGCCCAACAGTTCTTCAGTGCCATTGATTTTTCCACTTTCAGTTTTGTTATATTCAATGCGATTGGTTATTGAATATATTCAACATGAATTGGGCATTTTCCTGTTTGACCAAAAACCGCGTATGGTAGAACCATACGCGGTTGGACCGATTTACCATCGATTCAACTCCAGTTAGACGTGGACGGTTTTCAGCTGCTCAGCCTCTATTTCCAAAAAGGGTACTTTCTCTTGAACGATGAGGTTTTTTCAACTCATTCAAGAGTGTTTTAACTGATAAAACGGAGAATAATGTGAAAAAAATAATAGGGAGCTCACAACGGTGATCTAAAATAATCAATTACTTCCAAACGAGCATCAATTATGGTTTTCGGAAAGGCATTTCCATCCAGGATCCAATAGTGAGTCTGATCAAGAGAGTTTATTCCAACCTAGATAGTCAAAAACCTTCGTTGGCAATTTTGATAAACTTAGCGAAGGCTTTTGATACCATCAGCATTCCGCCTCTTATCGAATCTTTAAGAAATATTGGCACGAGAGGTTTGCAACTGAAACTATTCGAAAATCACCTTCAGCAACATACGCAAGTAGTCGATGTTAATGCTTTTTCAAGTACCCCAAGAAGTATAAAATATGGTGTACCACAAGGTACTGTAGTAGGCCCACTACTTCTTATAATATACATAAATAACCTATTTTTAATCATTACCATTGGAAAAGTAATAACATTTGCAGATGATACTGTTTTGTACAACGAAAGTGATACTTAAAAATCACAGTTGAAACAAATTTCGTTAAAATTCGTACTTGACTGAGAAATCAATTAGGATGAATTTCAAAAAAGGCATTTTGAACCATTCTCTTCATATGAACAGAGGTTACCAACTTTCAATTCACTACAAATAGAAGACAATTGTGTAGTAACAATCATAAGTTCAAAAAGAAGTTTGAAATATCTGGGAATTATAATTTATAGCCATCTAAAATGGGATTCTCACGTAGAATATCTCGTTAAGTAGTTGAGATCCATACTCCACCTTTTCTACAAAACGAAGAACATTCTTGGAATGAAGAATCACATAACATTATATTAAAGTCTAGTGGCATATCATTTGAACCATATTCAACCATTAGAAAACCTTCACAGCAATTTTCCAAAGTGATTCTGCGTGAATCTAGTACATATTCATCTGAGAAACTATTCAGTGAACTTCAACTTTTTGCCATGAGATAAATGAACTTTTTTAGTGTAGTCTTTATATGTTCAAACATCATATACAGTGTCATCCCCAAAGTATGCACCATATGGAAAACTTATTTATTAAGGGTTTTTCGACAAAAATTTGTTCCTAATGAAAGTTTGTGTATCTCCTAAAACTTAACATGCACCAACAAAATACAGCAATACACACGTAGTATACGAGGAGCCTTCAAATATTTGATTTTGAGACAAGAGTAAAGTACTCTCATTTTGAAAAATCTCGAGAAATATTAGTTAGAAAAGTTGTTAAACATTGAAAAATACATCTATATTTGAAGTCATGGCCATCTAAGTGCAGTTTTATTTTTTTACGGTTTTTTTTAATAGGGACTACGAAAAACAAATTTTTGCTAAAACAATAAATTGTAATATTACAAATCACACAACTGTCCTGTTAACCACGGTCAATTTTTTTGGAAACTAAATTAATTTTCAAAGTTTTTGGTGCAAAGTTATTCTTATTCTTTGTTATCACCGAAAATTACTCAAAAGTATACAGTATTGTACAAAAACTTAATATTCAATAGTATCAAATCACAAAACATCAAAATAAAATAGGTATTTCTGAAGAAACTCATTGATTTCCTGGAGATAAGTGTTTTAAGTTGAATCATCAGAAAATCAATGAGTTTGTTCCGAAATGTCTATTTTATTTTGATGTTTTGTGATTTGATATTATTGAATATTAAGTTCTTGTTACAATACTGTATAATTTTGAGTATTTTTGGGTGTTAACAAAAAATAAAAATAACTTTGCACCAAAAACTTTGAAAATGAATTTACTTTTCAAAACAATGAACCGTGGTTAACACCATTAATGTGTAATTTGTAATATTACAGGCTTTCAAAATGTACCGTCGTATACAGGATGCTGTCTATTTATCGTTTTAGCAAAAATTCTTTTTCGTAGTCCCCATTTTAAAAAATTGGTAAAAAAAATTAAACTTCACTTGGATGGCCATAACTTCAAATCCACATATATTTTTCAATGCTGAACAACTTTTCTAAATAATATTTCCCGAGATTTTTCAAAATAAGAGTAGTTTACTCTTGTCACAAAATGAGATTCCTCGTATATTACGTGTGTTGTACTGTATTTAGTGTTTAGTGTTAGGGGATGCACAAACTTTTATCAGAAATAACTTTTTGTCGAAAAACCCTCAATAAATGAGTTTCCCATATGGTGCATACTTTGGGGATGACACTGTACAAATCGATATTTCTTCAAGTCGACATAACACCAGGACCAATAACTTATGTCATGTTCCTCACATGAAAAATCCATAGGACAAAGAAGTGTAACTCATTTGGGACCCCTTATTAGTAGTAGTACACTTTGAAGAAGATGCAAATTCAAGATGGTCGCAGCTACAAAATGGCGGATTACATATCACTATGTAATATCGAGCACCAAATGACCTAAACATAATGAAAAGAATTGAGTAACAAAATTAGAAACTTAACACTTAAAAATTGAATGGGTAAAATAAATATTTATGTTAAATGGTTTTATTGAAAAAAAATTATAATGATGTAGGTAATGTGATAAAAACTAAAAAAATAATTCGAAAAGCCAGGTAACAGTCGTCAATCATACCCCTCTCCTAAGCAATCTACGGTATTGGTCAGATTATTATTTTTCTCAATAAAACGATACGACATGAAAATTGGTTTTTATGTTGAATGAAAAAGTTCAAACTCTTTTTCCCAGCACTCAGTCTGAAACTAAAGTTTCTTCAATTAACTTGTTGATGGAAATACAATCAAAACGTGCAAACGCTTTCAGAATCTTCCCCCTCTCTTGAAAAATTACCTAGAAACTCATCGATCTGTCTCATCACGATTGTCTCCTACATAAAGTCGACAACAAAGCCCGTCCTTCGATGTGTCAATACGAAGATACGTAACAAATCGACCGACCCAGTTTCACTACAAAACAATGCAATTCTACGATATAAATGTGTTCAGGTACATATCTAGGTATACCGCAAACAGTATATTGTCCATTAACAATGGGCATCAGCCTCGAGAGATATGCAACAAAATTTAGAAACCACTCTCAGCTCTAGCAATGTTTCAGGAGATGGGACGAAAGTTTCTCAAACTTTCGTAATGGCTGCTCAAACATCCGTCATATGCCGGCGCTCAGGGAATGTGTGTATGTGTAATTGAATAATTAATAATACATTTAATATCTTCAGTGTCAGTTCTGAAGAGAGTTTATGTTCCGCGGCCCAGATTGAGAAAGAGGGTGGGTGAAGGGTGCAAGAAACTCTTAACGAAGTTTTGAGGCGAGGTTCTCTTCGATAGAACTCTTGCGGGGACGAGGAAAATTGCGCCCACATCAATATTAAAATGAGAGTTGCCTTTTCAGTGATTGAAAATGAAACAAAAACAAGATGAATGGATTGAGACACAAACGGTAACAGGACAAATTATTCATGAAATGGGTCTGTTAAAAAAATGGTGAATGTTCAAAATCGCGATTAGTTATTTTTTTTAATGGAAGTAAGTACTCGAAAACACTTGAAATGTCAACGTCAACAGTGGCATATGGTGATTGTACTCTGAGTCATTTATTTATTTATTTATTTATACACTGTTCTACAATTACACCCAACTACAGAACAGGTATATAAGTTAAATCACAATACAATACAATTACAATAAGTTATAAAGTGAAAACAGTACATATAGAATTAGCTGAAGTAAAAAGACCTAATCTCAGAGATGGAAAAGTAAAAAATGTTGAGCTGACAACTTGCTGAATTGCATTTGATTCACATGTTGAAAGTTGAAAGTTTCAGAATATTTGTACGTGGTTTTGGCAGATAAAAAGGATTAACCATTCTAGAGGTTGGTCTAGGTACATTGAAATTGAGTTTTTGTAAAATATGTGAGTCAATAGTTGAATTATTAATTAGTTTAAAAAGAAAAATTGTGGAGTGAAAATCACGAAGCTATTCATAGCTTGTCTAGCTGACAATACACAATGATATTGTCTGATCTATAGGAGAGAAGTTTTAGGAAACGACATTGTACTGATTCAACGTACTCTGTATACAACGAATATGCATCCAGATTATGGATGCATATTCCAATTTTAATCTCACGAAAGCATAGCACACATTGCTGTTTGTACCACACATTGAAGCCAGAGTGGCAACGGCTTTTGCCGTTGAATAAATAAATAAATAAAACTGCTTCGAGGATTGAAAGAAACGCTGACACAGAGGACCTAATAGAAATTGATGAATAAATTATTATTTTTGGAGAAAACTCAAAATTCACCTTATTTTTTTTAACACACAGCGTATTTGCAAAACCCAAATCACTTTTTTACTTCACATTGTAATTTCTTGATATTGCTCACTTTTTTTCGAAAGTTTCATGAAGTCTTTAGATGCCGTTCTGACACATAGATCATGATTTTTGGTTTTACAACTCAGGTTTTCGATAAATCCATACTTGTGAACCAGACTATCCCAGGACTAGCGGTGGTTGATTTTTTCCAATACGCTTCGCCAGAGATAATTTGCCAAACTCTGCAAGCAATTATCCACCCTGCTTCGCCATCGTGAACAATGTCCATTATGTTATTGTTTGCTCTGTGCTCTAATTTCCAAGTGTGCAGGTGAAAATCAAACAAAGGCCAATAGTTGTTTCATCTCTGGGTGATAAAGGACAAATAAGATGTAGAAATGAACTTCAAAATCTACAATGAATGTCAGTTATAAGTTTTCAAGTTCAAACTGGAAAACAGAAAAAGTTGTCACTTTCTGAAGTCGAGAAATTCGTGAAGATTGATATGATTTCTTTCGAGTATTAATATTCCACAAGTATCATTCCTGGCTTACCGTTCTGTCTTCATGACTTTTCAATTCAGTAATCAGAATTTTGGCCAAAAACTTTTAGTCTCTCCACTTTTCCATCTTTTTCAAAAATTCTGGAAACTATTCAAGAAAGAAAAGATTTCATTTCGAACCTAATCGCTTTCTTGCTACATACATATATTACTGATGATTTCCAGAATTTTTGCATGCTTGTTTTTATGTGCATTTGTATGTTCAGCTCAACCGATTAAGGTACAGTTTTCACTGATGTGTTGAAGTAGTCCGGGGCCAAGGACCAGGGATAAGTTTGGAATAAACACCTGCAACCTGATGAACATTTAAAGTGCCTTCAAAAGACTCTTGATCGAACACCTTCTCTGCAAACTTATCGATCATTGACTGGATATCGTTACCGTCAATAAAGAGACATGTGACACCAAGGCATCGTACTTGAATGAATTCGGCAAACTGATAAATATTATTGATATCACCTCCTGAATTGACAACAAAATCAGTCATGACAACGTTGTGTAATTCCATGTAAAATTACCAACAAGTGGAATTTCTTTAGCGAGTTTATTTGGCAGTATGATAAACATTGTTTCATTACGGTAGTGCGTAGCAGGGCCATCGCTCAAGAAATGTGCGTGTTTGATGCCACATGGCATTTTTGTTAATGTATCCTAATAGCAGCTGGTGAATTCCTACATGAATGATTCACCTGGAATGTTGACACTCTCCTACCTTTTTTCCAAGCAGGGGACCGTGTATTTGGAATTAATTGCACAATATATGCCAAACTGTTGAAACATAAATCGTAATAAGCCACCAATAGATTAAGACATAAATAATGGCAATAATAAGCAATTAAAACATACTAGTATTAACTGATATCTCAATGATATCGCTAACCAGAACACTGTACGTCGAATCGACCTAAACGCACCTTTTCCCCACTAATGACGTTCTGACACTAAACAAAATGGCTTCCTGCCGCCGTTCTCTGCAATGTCACCAACTTCACACTGGTTGCGCTTTATTCCATGCAGAACAACGTTGGTAAGCAAAACAGATTTTTTCTATTGTAACTTTGAATTTTTGCCAGAAGACTGTTTGTACAACATTTGAATAGCATTATGAGATTGAAAAAATACGCAACTAGATCTTGTTTTATGAAAAAGTATATTTTCAAGCTATTCTACTCTATTCTTATATACTTATTGGCCAAATTGAAGCAGTATTCATGTTTGTTCAATTTATGGGAATGAGACAGCCAGAGGACTGTATTTTGAAGGCTTTAGTGATGCTCAGAAAAATTACTCAACTTTTCAGTTTAGTAAGTTTTGTTGATATGCTTCCTCAAAAACATCGAGCCAGAAAAGATTGGCAGCGCACAGGAGACCCCCGCAGCAAGGATCAAATGCTGGTACTTGCTGCACGACCACTCTGTGTGGAGGATGGCCAAAAAACTGAGCAATCGGTCTAAGGCTACTCCTACCATAGAAAGCGGGCAAGCGCACGCGGTGATGGACCATCAAAAGGCTCAGTTGTTCGGGGAATATTTTTCCAGCGTGCACCGAGTAGAACCGGATGTCTGTGAAGAACACACCAATAAAACCAGACTGGCTAATGAAGTCAGAAATATATATATATATATATATATATATATATATATATATATATATATATATATATATATATATATATATAAAAATTATACCGGAGCAAACATTGATAAAGTGGATCACAGACGTAGAAGAAATCATTTTGAACATCAAGCGCCTGTGGAAAAACAAAGCCCCAGGCATTGATGGAATTGATGCAGTTCTGCTTCGCAACCTACCGCGAAAGGGTATCGTACAACTGGTGCATATTGTGAACGCAATAATCAAGCACCAGCATTACCCAGATTGTCTGAAACATGCGGTGGTAGTGCCCGTTCCGAAACCAGGAAAAATCAAAACACGTATTGATAGCTACCGACCGATCTCGCTTCTCAGTTCGGTCGCGAAGGTTATTGATAAAATCATCCTAAGCAGACTTCTCCGCCTGGAAGATAGGATGAAACTCATCCCCGAGGAGCAATTCGGGTTCCGGCGAGGTCGGAATACGACATCGCAACTGGTCCGGGTTGTTCACGGGGTGAGGGAGTCCTTCAACCAGGGGAAGAATACAGTTATGGTCCTGTTAGATGTCAAGAAAGCATTCGATAAAGTTTGGATAGATTTGTCGCCAAAATGTGGTCGGCAGGCATGCCTTTATTCGTGATTAGGATTCTAGAATCCTACTTGAGCAACCGAACTTTTCGTGTAAGAGTGGACCAAACCACATCTGCAAATTATTCAATCAAAGCAGGTGTCCCGCAGGGGTCCTGTTTGTCACCACACTTATATTCATTATATACGCATGACTTCTCTATGTTCTCGAGGACGAAGGTGGGTATTTCTCGAGAGAGGTGGCGAAGCAGCAGCTTCAGATCCACCTCGATAGGCTAGTCGTGCCGTATTTTGAACAAAATAAAATCGAAATAAATCCCGATAAAACTGAACTCGTAAACTTCACGAGGAAATTCACGAATGTGAAAATCTTCAAGAAGTTGCGAGTTAAGGATAAGTGCATTGACGAGCAGAAGAGTGCGAGATATCTGGGAGTGATCCTGGACAAGCGCCTGAACTTCCAGGAACACTTGAGTATGGCGATCCAACGAGCAGGTGCGGCGATAAAGCGCACGTATCCGCTCATTGCACGGAACTCTAAGCTCAGTGTTGACAACAAGTTGCTTATTTATAAACAAATAATTAGGCCGGCTATGTTGTACGCGAGTCCTGTGTTCTGCAGTCTCAAGAAGTCCCCTTTAATGAGACTCGAGAGAATGCAGAATAAGGTGCTCCGTATTTGCACTAACAGTGACAGATACATTTCATTGAACAATCTGTTAAATCTGGCAGAAGTGGAGTCAGTCACCGACCATATCAGGAGACTGGCTCAGAAATTCTTCAAGTTCTTTCTACCGAAGAGCCCGCTGACGAGGGACGTCACGGCAGTTAGAAGCTATCATGGACAGCGCCGTAAGCACGGGCTAGTCTATGAAGAACTGGAGATATACCGTGAACGGCGCGAATGCGATCGCGCTTAGTTCATGGAAAAATTGGATAAGAGTATTCACGCACACATAATGAACTTTTTCCAGGGGGATATCGACAACTGCTACCAACAAACAGACGAATGATTCTCTGAGAAGTACCGAAACGCGACAGAATAACAACTTCCGCGTAAGCCTCGGCAGGAAGCGGAAAACTATATATGAGGCTGATATAAGGCGTTTTTGAGTGGAGAGCCAACCGCCAACACCAGCGGGGGCGTCTCCCACTGTCCCATCGGGGGACTGTGTGGAGGCGCTTTTCTCTTCCGTGCGGAATTCTTGAGAGCGCAAATGTATCGGGGTCTTTTCCTGACACTCCCTCTACCCCATTCACTACCCATCCCAATCCTTACCACTGTCCCACTCCATTGGGGAAACCCTTGTGTACATTTTGTATATTTGTATATATATTTTTTATTGTATATATTTTATAAACACCACAAAAAATACTTTAAAATTGTATGGAGAATAGTTAATAAAGAACATTTTGATTTTGATTTTGATTTTGATATGCTTCCTGAGACATATCAACAACATAAGTCCTTCAATTATTTTCACAATTGCTATTTTTGGACGTATTGGTGAAGAGGACCGACACTAAATGGAAAACATCTGTATACCGGAAATCCGCTGACACTGGACAGTATCTGAATCAGGAATCCAACCGCCATCAATGGACTAAGAGAGAAATCATCAAGACTCTGGTAGACCGTGCTTTCGTGCTCTAAAATACAAAGAAAGGTCTCGAAAAGGAACTAGGAAAAATCAAAAATGATTTTCAATGGAATTGTTACTCCAAAGTGGTGGTGGAACATCAGATTTTGGCTAGAAGACAGCAAGAACCTGTCGCCGACACAACCAGTACTTCCCTATATCAGAGGATTGTCGGAAGAAAGATTGAGTCCAAGTATACCATCAGAACCTGTTTCAGATCCGGGAATACTATCCGTAGTAGCCGGAGAATCATATATCGGAGACCATTGAAAGTTCGCAATGGCGAGGACAAGTAACACACACAGCGAGGTAAAACCAGCAAATCAGGAATAGTAGAGCATATTGGGATTCATTAACATAACATCAAGTGGGCTCAAGCTGAAATCATCCACAAGGAGGAACACTGGTTTAGGAGAAAATTCGAAGAAGCCGCATATATGTTGTCCAACAACGCATTTAGCCAAGCTAGCGTAGAGATACGTAACATATGGAAACCTATAATCAAGCGGGACACGAACAAATCCCGCCAAATGGTCAGCTCCCGCTAAAACCAATGGATCGGAGAGAGGGAAGAGGGGATAGGTGAAAGCACTCGAATGACCTATAAATAGTCACATCTCGGAGGAATAAGTGCAGTTATTACCCGAAGACGATTGTGGATACTAACAATCGAAACGTTGTGGAGTAACTTGGCTTGGAATCTTTCAATTTTTCATTTTCATTTTTTGTTAATGAGTTTTAATTTTCATCTCTTGTTGATAGTTCCATTTCTTGATTGTTGCTTGTATTCTATTTAATTGTCATTTCAGTTTTTTTTTGCTTAATATAATTGTTAGGTTTTCAGCTAATCTTATTAATGAATTGATGGATGTAGCCGTTTTTTACCACATTTATAAAACATAGAAAGTTTCACTTCTCTTTTCATCAATCTTCTTAATAATTTATAGATTCTTTCAGAAATTCCAAATCAATTTATATTATATTAGAAAATGGAACTCCGATCTGATGAAATGCACCAAAAAACATTGTCAACTACCTTCAAACAAATCAGGCCCTGAAAGTCTCGTTTGTTTCAAGAATAGAGACGCTTAGATTTTGATTTCACGGCTGTCAGTTTTTCCGCTGTTGGGAAGAATCGTTTTGTCGCTATAGAACTTTGTTTTTGAGGCCTTCAATTTTTTCATCGTTTCAACAGTTCGAAGAAATAATCAATATTATCCGTGACGTACCAGTCTTTTCATGAGTTACGAAAATGTTACCCAGTAAAGTGAGCATCATCCTGAAAAACCGCCTTTTATTCGATTTTTCGAAAACAAAACCGAATTATGGAAACAACGCGATTTATCAGCAGAGACATCGCGTCGACGAGAAGACAAGCGGAGTTGTATCTTTCACGGAATACCAATTTCATATAAAGCTGTCAGACTTCACACCATTACACTTGTCTCTGCTCGCTGAAATATCCCGCCACAAACTTTGCCGGAGGAATTCGCTGACCCGGATCCGCTAGTTCAGGAAGCAATAATTCGAGAGGATGTGTTTCTTATTCATTCTTTTGTTTGAGAGTTTATTCGAGGAAATGCACAGGAGGTTTGGATTGTCCTTTTCGGAGTGGGGCATTAGGAAAATATTCGTTAAATGACATTTTTTGTGGAGGACTCAATATTTAATACTGTTTTTTGGATGTATAACCTTCCACAATCTAAAAAAAATTAAACTAAATATTTTGACTTGGGTCAAACGAAATTAGAACCATCACAGTTTGAGGCGAGATTTTTATAGTAAATACAGGTTTCGAAAACGAAAAAAGATTGTTTTCCAAAACGTTGCCAATCAGGAAAGCCGAGTATCAATATTCAATTTTTTTTAATCGATATTTTACGTTTTGTAGACAAAGTTTACGAATGCGACTAGTAACTGACTGATTGGACTGTCCAGTAGTTATTACACAACCATTGTATATAGTAAATATATAAAAAAAAACATATTGTAAATTTAATTGTGCAAATCCCACACACAACTTAAGTTTTAGTGGGAAATCCATGTTTATTTAGATCTCAGTAACAATAATTTCTAGTGTTGATCATGTAGTAACTTTTTTTTGCTAAATGAACTTATTATTTTTGTGTTCCGAAGTATACGCTGATCAGGCCATATCCCACGAAGCCACGATACATTTTGGAGCGCGCCAGCATTATCAACCAACGACCACTCCTCACACCGTGGGGTAAGTGATTATTGGGTCCAATAATCATGTGCCCTGAACGAGCGCAATGAGCTAAGAATGATAGCCTTCTGCATCTGTCCGGCTAAGATTTCTGCTTTAGCGTGGCAAGCCAGTATGATTTTAAGATTCGAGAGTAGAGAGGGCATCATTTCACTAAGGACTCCAATAATCAAAAAAAACCATCCCAACAGAGTGGTCAGGATAGAGTTAGCAGAGTTCGAAGAGAAAATCTCGATATTTTATCCGTTTTCCCCCTCTTTTCGAAAGATATTCGTCTCGCCAGGAACTGAAAACTCCACGACAAACATCGTCTCACTCTCACAATTAAATGCAGGGTGCAACAGACTGTTGGTTGACACTGGAAGTCACAGCATTCTGGAAATGACCTCTGCTTTATGCCTCCAACTGTCAACTACGAACTGTCTTATAAAGTACTATTCCCGAGTAGAGGTGACTGGACCCTTCAGGAGAAGGAAATATTAAGAGCACATAGTTGTTGGTTCACAGACGGATCAAAAACACCTTCCGGTTCTGGTGCAGGTGTTTTCAGTCGCAGACCCAGGACAGAGATATCTACCTGCTTAGGAACTTATGCGACTGTATTTCAAGCGAAAATTTACGCTATTGAATTGTGTGCGGAGAGATTGGATAAATCCAACCTCACACACGAGTCAATAAAAATATTCTCGGACAGTCATCTGATCTGAAAGACCACTCACCATACAAACTAATCGGCTTTGTTATAAAGTTGGGTTTATTTGGTCGAGTGTGAATAGGTGTGAGCCACAATACACCCTTGCGGGTTGCGGTAGAGGCAATAGACCCACTCACTTTGGATTTAACCCAACCTAAGAAAGATGACAGTAATGAAAAAGCTCTGTATGAATTCAACTAACAAATATTGACCATTATTATTTTGTATCTGCATTAAAGATTTCTATCAGTATTCAAAACGTTGTCACATTCGGCATGCTGTAACCAAATGTATGTAACTTATCCAATCGAGAATCTATAAATGGCCGTGAGTGTATTAGATCATGATTTGCAATCATTGTATGTTTTATTGTCATATGTTTTTGTAACTCCATATCCCAATGAATATTTATTCTACTGATCTATCAACTTATGATATGACGTAGTCAAGCAATTTCCAGCCAATTTTTCTCTATGAATTCAAATTGAACTGAAGCGCTGCCAAAACAGCCCGACAATTTAACCAAGTATTTGGCAATAATGGTGTCTTTCACATATATTCAGTGAGCATACTTGAAGACTGGCTATAAATCAAATCATCTAAAGGAACAATTCGTTCAGGCCAGTCTCAACTCCCAGCAGTGTAAGTTATTGTAATTGAAAATTCTCCTCTTCAGCACCTATCCAACTTTCGAAAACGAAAGCACACGCAGTTTTCAAAAGTATGGTAGATTTTCATGTAAGTGAAATTCAATATCGCTTATCTTCCCTTTATCACTCTGTGTAGTTTTCCTGTAAGTGATATGTGGAACGATAGTTGGTTGAGTTTGCATAAGCGACTTATTCTACTCATTCAATTGACCGCTATGTGAAACGATGGTCCAAGCTCAATGGCAGGACGATCGATTTTCACTGCCTATCGTACAATCCGTAATTGAAATCGGACTCCAAAAGGTGAAACCTCGTTGAGCCTCAGCTCGCGCAAGTTACGACCTTCGTAGGAGGGGGGACTGATTGACGAAAAACTACAGCTGCCGGACTGAGTAGGGGCCGGTGAGAAGCCTCTCCCTCAAAATTTTTCGAGTCGTTAACATCTAGATACGTAAAGTTGCAAACAAAAGTTTCTATTGTTTTTTCCCTGATTCTTTCTTTGTCATACATTGACCCAAACTTTACGCAGATACGATTTGTCCCACCAGCCATGGCTCAGTCCGGTAGCTGTACATTTACCCATTTTATAAATGAGAAAAATGAAACATTATATTCTTTACGCCTCGCTCAATGGTTGAAAAAATATCCGACAGAAGCGAATGAACGAATACTTTTGGATCATTGTATGGAAAGCTGTTTGAACTGGTCTCACCACACGAAGGGGATCCAGTACACCAACAACGGCTAGAAAGCCTACCATAACTTCGTGAAGATCATGTTAAACTGGAAGAACATTCAAAGCACGTATCGAAAAACTCAGAAACAGTATCCAGAATGAAAACATTAATTCAATTTGCTACGCAACTCTTTACAGAGAAATATGATATCAACTAGCGAGCCGCCACGGCTCCGCACGGGTGCAATGCTGATACTGAATATAAATTCATCATCATCGGGTCATCACCCAAAGACGATAGTGGATACTAACAATCGAAACGTCGTGAATGAATTTGACTTGATTTTTTTTTAATTTGTAGATTACTTTGTTCAATTGTTCAATTTTTCATTTTTTGCTTGTATTTCATTTCAATGTGATTTCATTTTAGGGTTTTCTGCTGATTTTAATTGTTATTTTCAGCTATCCATTTAAATTTTTTAATTGTATTGGTTTCTTCAGGGGTTTCATATCATTGTATATCATATTATACCATGGAATTGCGAACTAATGAAATGATTATATATTCACAATCCTTCATTTACGAAAGAAAGATTCGAAAGCAAAATATATATTGTGGTTTGAAAAGCCTTTTCAAGTGAAGATCCTACAGTGACTTTCAATATGGATTTTCATCAAGTATTGGCCAGTTTTGTTCAATTTTTCAACCCTTCCGAGTAAAATTATCACCTTCTCGAAATGAATGAAAGGACGTTCCTCGATTTTACTCTTCATCGGGTGTCGTGAAAAGCTGCAATTTTCCTAAATGAATGGATCCATTCAGTACCGTATTTCGTTTTCAAAGCATTCTATATATGTCAGTAACGAACCGATTACAAATCATATAACTCATTCATTATCACTACTCGCTGCTTCTATGGCAGAGAATAATATCAAAATTAAAAGCCTTGTTGTCGTACAACAGGGAAAATCCCTCACAAACCGACCGAATAGCGGAAAACTCTCTCCCCCAAATTGAAAAAGTCAAATCCAGAATTCAATTCCGCTTTCATTTCGAACTCTCATCATTTTCACAACTCTACAAATCTTATTTAAATTCTATTACTGGATGGTATCTGTATCAAACTGGAACGACGTAATCCCTTGAGGTATTTTTATTTAACCACGAGATAAAAAGCGACCGCTATTTTCTGTCGTCGTGCGATTTCTGACTTTTTTCTTCCTTTGAGATCGGCATAGTTGGATTACCTCATCTATGCATTCATCTTTTCATTTTGAATCATTCGCCTGTCCATAATCTGAATTGAATTGAGTATGACAAATTATTTTTCACATTTACATAGACTTTGGAATAAATAGTTGCATCGCTTCATGACAATTAAATTTTCCCTGTACTAAATAGTGCAGGTCATTGTATCCATCTCTTGATATGCCACCGTAGTCCTAGAGTGTGGAAAAAATGATTCAATCAGGAGAGTAATTCAAACCCAAACGATTTGAATCTCTTGGGTATTTTCAGTGAATACAATTTAAATATTTGAATTGAAGGGGTTATATTTTTAGTAGTGATTAATTTTTTGGGAAAGAAAGTTTTTGGCTTTCTACTACTCCATCTGATACAAAAAAAGGGATGAGAGAATCTTCCAAAGAAAGGAAGGAAGTAATCAATTTGAAACTCTATACATGAATGTGTAGATCATGCAAAGAAGTAACTTTCAGAGACAAACTGAAAGAAAGTCCTCCTGAATCAGCTACTTTCATATAAACATTGAATTACACGAAAGAAAAATAATTCTTTCGAAACAAATACTTCTATATGAACACTGAATTATACAGAAGATACTTTTCTCTACTCAGTTTGTATTTCAAACATTTGTTGTGAAATAAGAATCAGATATCATTCACATGAGTTCTACTTTGAATGAATGATAATAAATTGTACTCACATAGAACACTGACACCCTCACTGGTATAGACCGATGTTTCGCCTTAAGACACTTGCTCTAAGGCTCTTCAGTACCAAATTGGATAACATTATAGAAAATACACACACTTCATTCATGAATTACGATTTTGAATGGCATGGAAAAAGCTTGATCTGCTTATGTCATCGATGACATCGTAAAGACATTCATTCACCTATTTGATTTAATCCCAGCCAAGAGGAATCTTTTTTGTATCAGATGGAGTAGTAGAAAGCCAAAAACTTTCTTTCCCAAACAATTTAAATAGTAACTGCAGTTGCTAAGAGGCCCACTACCAACTTCAACTCGAATATAAACTCAGTGCACCAACATCTGCTATCAAATAGTCCTCATATTCTTGTAGTCACAGAAACCAAAGACAGTGCTTCAACAAATAATTTTTTATATCCTGCCTTTAATTTTCACTCGCGATTCAGACGTTACTTTGGAATATCCCTTATGCTGCGTTTATCGACCACCTAACGATACACAATGTAGGGCACCTATTATCTTCACTTGCAAACAATATTGACTTTCTGCATATCAATCATCCCAGTGCCAATTTCCATATTCGGTGACTTCAATGTCCACAATATCGAATGGCTCAAATTTTCAAATATCAACGACGAACAAGGTGGCGAAGTTGAGGCTTTTGCAATAAGAAGCGGACTTACTCAGATTATAAATGAGCCAACCAGGATTCCTGACCGTAATGTAGAGTATGCTAGTCTTCTGGATCTATACCTAACAACCGATCCAGAAATTTACAAAGTCACCGTAAGGTCTCCATTGGGATCTTCTGACCACAAACTCATTTCAGTGCTGAGTGGGAGGATCTTCAGGACCATTTCCGAAATTTCCCCTGGTTGGTATGTTCGTTTCAACTCTAAAGATCCATCAACTTTTGCTTCTGAAGGCACAGAAGTTATTCTGTCATCCATAGATGTATATGTTCCTTTTTAATGAAACGACCTTCTTGCAGCAAACCTTGGTTTAATACAAATTGCGAGTAAGCTGTCGCCTCCAAAAATCTCGCCTACCGGCAGTGGCGCAAAATGCCGGAAATTACTTCTCTCTTCTATAGATACTTTCACAGAAAGTGTTCAAGTTAATTGGCACATTTGATTCCACGAAGAGCTGTACCTATTAGAAATACGCGACGGACTGTGGCTGCTCATCGTTTTGAGGTTCAACTCATTACATCTCGAACTTCACTGTTTAAGAACTGTTTCATCTGGAGAACTGCGTTTATGTGGAATACACTTCATGAGGACGTTTTTCCAATTTGATTTAATTTCCAGCGATTCAAATTCGCTCTGAGAACAATTTAAGGGGTACCCTGTAGTGCTTGTGTTTTGTCATAAAAAATGTAATCAAATAATTCGTTGTGGCATCCCTATTTCCGTTAAATTCATCTTCTATGATCATAGAGTCACCGACAGAATAGTAACTGAATTCACTAGTAACTCGTTAGGGTGAACAAAAATTTTCTACACTTCTGATAATTTCTTCATTGGAATTTATTGTATAAAGCATCTCGACTCAAAGAATCCATACAAACTTCTGAGTACAGGCATTAGCAAATTTACAATTATCCACCGTTCCAACTTTTCAGTTTTAATCTCCTTTTGGAATCGATTCGATTACAAGATGATTAGGCCTAATTTCTTGTAATAATCTCATTACGTTTATCGATCAAATACTTGTGGGGCCGATTACGTAACATAAGTTCCCTTGATAACGGTAATCTTCTTATCGGAACGGTGAAGTTCTGCTCCGCTTATTTCACGTCATTTATGTGAAGTATTTATGCACGTTTTGGTACTTAAAATAAGTTTTTAGGGATGAATGAGTGAAAGAAAAAGTTTTCGTCGATATTTTTCTTATAAAATTTGTAGAAATACAATTACTTTGAATGGTGTTTTATGTTTGAATTTTTTTCATGAAGATTGTTGAAAGAAAGTTCAGAACGTGGATAGGTTCAAAGTGGGTGAATGAGGTGAACTATGGAAGAAACAAAAATAAGCACAATCAATCAGTAACGAACAAGACCCCAGATAACTTTGATATTTTGTTTTGTAAAAATCGCAAAAAATATAATTAACTCTCTACTGCGAATATCAGGCAATAATTCACTTGAATTGAGAAATCTGCAGTTCTGAACACCAAATTTGGAGTTCCACAAGGTTCCATTCTTGGAACCATATTTGGACTCAAATCTAAAAGGAGTCTGATTTCCAACCTCATCAAGATCCACATAAATGATGTTGCCTTGCCTTTCACTTCTGAATGCAAAAACTTGGATTTGTGGATTGACTCCGATTTGAGATTTTCTAAACATATCAGTCATCTTTGTGAAACATCTTATAACATTCTCAGACAAATTTTTTCCAATAGAGATATTCTTTCTACACAACTCAAACTTAAGCTTTGCGAAACTTTAATTTTTTTCTAAATTATCATATTGCGATTGCATATATGGACCTGCACTTACTCAATAGGACTCTCTTCGCCTCCAAAAAATTCAAAAATCTTGTTTGAGGTTTTCCTTCGGTATACGTAAATTTGATCACATCAGTAGTAGGTTTGATGACTCCGGATGGTTAAGGCTTGAAAAACTACGCACTCTACATATCCTCACAAATACACATAAATTACTATTAACAAATAAACCTTGATTATTTATATAATAGACTTGTTAGTTTTTCCCAGACTAGCAACTATTATACTCGAAATGTCTCTGTCTTGGTCATTCCCAAACACAACTCGGCACTTTTTACTCGTAGGTTTTCCTATATTTCCGGTAAACTGTATAATAAGTTGCCCAGTGACTTCAGACTTTACACGATAATGACATTTAAAAAACGCTTGAAACTTCTTCTTAAATTCTGGTAATTGGTGCTCTGTATGTTGATTTTTGCATAACCCTTAATATTATTCATTTTAATCAAGCTTTTATTATTGTGTTAATTATTGTATTGGTTAATTCATCTTCTATTCTATACTTGTTATTATTATAGTTTTTTATTGTATACTTTTCAAGGTTGATTTGAAAAACAGCTTATGCTGGTAATCCGCCTGTTCATCTAATTTATTTTTGATGGATAAAGTCGATTTATTATTATTATTATTTCCGGAGCCTTGCAGTATTTTTTTTTCATTTCAGATTCGTTATTGAGGACAGTAATAAGAGATCAGAGTTGAAAACTAATATCGTCTCGTAGGATTCGGTACTTGGACTATCTGTAGAGTAGGGAGAGTGAATGTAGGTCCATTGCACTTGAGCCACATGTGACCCATTGTGCATCCTCCCAAGGAGTTGTCCTCCTAGGTCCTCCTGTCATCCTCACAGGTCCTTTATATCGGCAGGTGTAGGCCAAGACTCGCCAAACACACACTCTCTCATTAACAATAATTCCGCATAGGATATGCCTGACAGTTTCATCTTCCTGTTCACACATGCTGCATAGAGGTGTGTCCACTAGCCCTATATTGTGGAGGTTTTTTCTTTGTTGACAGTGGCGAGTCAGAAATCCTGTTCAGCGTAGATTTTTCCTGGTCATCGCCAGATATTTCTTCGTCGCCAGCTTCCCAGGGTTGCCCAGGGTGATCCTGGCAAAATTGTATCCTTTAATTTCATCCCATCTCTTTAGGGATTGAGCATGGGTGTGACGTTTAGCTAGTTCCGCAATTGTCGAAGTCATCAGGCCGTAGGTGCCACTGAGTCCTAAAATTCTTAGTCCAGCCGCTTCCTTGGCTGAAGTGTCGGCAATGAGATTACCTTTACTCCTGTCGTGCCCTTTAACCCACCTCATGATAATGTTATTATCTACTGAGGCTTTGGCTGAATCTTGGTGGCACTCTAGTACTAGCCCTGAGGTAACACGTTGTCTGTTCAAGGCTGATAGGGCTTGTCTGCTATCAGTGTAGATTGTTATGTTTTTACCAGGATAATTTTGTGGCGATTGAGATACCAGCCAGTTCTGTATGGACCACGCTGGTATTTTTTCCCATTCATCACTCATTCCTCAGGCTTAGTGATCTGGAGTACACTTCACATCCTGAGCCTTCTTTGGTTTTTGAGCCGTCTGTATATATGCGTATTGCATTTGTAGCATCTGGCTCAGTGTTCTGCTTTATTTGTATTTTGTAGGGTTCATTAAACACAAACCTGGGTTCAATCGCATCACTGGTTGCCTATAGCAGAGGTTGCGTAGTAAGCGCTTCTCACCATAGGCTCAGCCTCAATTGACCCATTCCTACTTCGAGGTTTACACCAGCCGTGCACAATCGTAACATGGCCATTAACGCAACCGCCTTAACATACAGGTCCAGAGGGGTCAGACCAGTAATTAATTCCATTGCCGTGGTTGGTGTTGTTCTCATGGCTCCTTTGAGGTTTAAACAAGCCATTCGCTGTATTTGATATGATTTTTGGATGACCGTTGCTTGTAGAACTTTCGGTCCCCATGCAATGGCTCCGTACGTTAACATAGATCCTCCGACATTGCTCATAAGCCACATATGCTCTTTTTGCTCTACTCTGGGTATTTGGACTATTACTGAACTATACACATTGAAGATTTGCATCAATTTCTGTTGCTGAAAAAGTGTTGCTGATAATACCACCCTGAGGAATCTCCCACGATGAGCAACTGATAACTTTAGAACTGGTACAAAAAAACTAAAGATTGGTTTCAGGCTCACAAGCTACAACTGAATGATGATAGAACCCAGAATATTACATTTTCTATAAACACTTCTCTCATGGGAATAACGTTAAATTATTAATAATAATAATAATAAGATGTTTATTAATCCGAATTCACAATTACATGACCAGTATAATAATATACAGATTAATTGGCCTATTGTCAGCTTTCTGATAAGAGATCAGGTGCTGTTGAGGCCCAGAGGGAAAATGCATATACTGAGACTAAGATAGAGATTATTATATTTCGAATATTATAAATTATTGGACACAACTATTGATAACAGACTTGGCTGGAATCGTCATATCAAACAACTCAAACAATCACTCTCCAGTATGATAATCAAAGAGAGATGAACTGTTTCATGCGCAAATTCACTGGGTAACTGCTGGAATTCACCTCAAATATTTCGTTAACACAAAAGGCATTGGGAATACTTTCCGATCGTAATAGCAGAGACTATGGCCGTACTTTATTTGTTTTCCTCAAAATGTCATTGCTATCTTCTCAGATACAGGTATTAGCATGAAAACTACCTGAGTCGACATAAATACGCTGTACGCAGCTTAATATCCAGTGATCGGAGATATCAACTCAGGATGTATAAACCTCTGAGGAAGGTAGTCACTCATGCCAGTGAAACGTCAGGGAGAAATTACAAAAACCCACGGCCATCAAACGCGAAAAATAGTGAACCTATCTATCTATATATTATTGCGAAAGATGGCAAAAAACATTCCTGAGCATGATATTCAATAAGAAAACAATGTCAATGAAACTACAACAGTGCATTGAAGGAAGTTAATCTTGTTTCGTACCAAAAAAGACAGTAAAACAATATATTGAAGAAAATGAACCGGAGTTTTTTTATATAATTTCAAATATTGGGCGAATGTCATTTAGGGTCGTATTGTTGCATATCCTTTAAACGGAAATGTAGTCATCAGTAGGGTCGAAAACAACACCTGCGGGTATTACCAAGTTGGACCCTCGGCCGTTTAGTTTGTTGGTTAGGTTAGGTAATGGGGGGTGGAATCCCCTGGAGAAAGTTTTGGTTTATATTTCATGTTACTGTTGACGGCGGGGTTAACAGACTAATTTTTGCTTCCATTTAGAGGACAATTATGAGGTTGTGTTGAACATAAATAGGTGAAAATTCATAGACAGAACTCACTTAGGTAAGGCTACCTAGGTGAAGTTTACTCAATTTATACACATGTTGTTTCTAGAAATTTGAAACAAGCGACAACATTTTTTGTTGGATTTTGTTTGCGAAACATTCACCTTTTTCTGAGCCAGGCAGTGAGGTGCAAGAAAAGCTTATAAAAAATATGTTTAAAATATGTTTTTCGGTTAACCAGCTATCGCACCCCTACGAACGACAACCCTCAGAAGTTCAAACTTGTTCGAGCTAAGGACTAACGAGGTCTCACCTTTCAACCTGTGATTCCTAACTCGGGTTGGATGATAGCAAGTGAAAATCTAGCGTTCAGCCTGCGGCTTGAACCATCGACTCACACATCGGCTGATTGTCTAAGTGAACAAAGCAACCACGTCAAACCGACCGATCTTATATTCTATTACTTCGGCACAAACTAGAGACGGAAGTAAAAGTTTGACAAAAAAGACCAATCAAACATCAAGTAGGTGAACTTTTCATGTTCTAGTGCAGGGTGGAATCCCCTGAGGAAGTTTTGGTTTATATTTCAATATTCAAATGCATCCGAATCTTATTCACAGGTATCTATTTTTCGCATTGTTCACCATCACTATTGGAATCAATACACTGGAAAAAGTCTGCGTTGTTATCACACTCGGTATTACTTGAACAAGTACGATAGTACTTGTTCAAGGACGCCACATTTTGAACAGATAACAAAAAAAATTTAAGTAATTATAATTGCACCAATATCGAATTTCAACACTCAAATCGCGATCAGTTCCTGAATCGAACACGACGGCGATAACCATCCTCGCATCCCTGATTCCTATTCGTCACCATAACATGACTTCAAATTTAATTTTATGACTCTTCAGCCAATCATAAAACTCGGTTCGTAAAAATTATTCAATACGAACCGCCAAGTCTACAGTCCACGTGAACTAGTTCGTTGCCGGTTCATTTCTATGTATTGGAGCACTTTAAGAGTGCACAATATCGTTTACTTCGACTTTACAAAATATCGGTTGCACTCCTCATCAATTAAGTTAATGAATCATTACAAGAGGGTGAACCTTTTTCCAACTCCATTACCTAAACAGAAACAAAACACCAGCTGCTGCATTATTACAAAGTTCCCGAGTAAATTAATATACTGATTAGTTAATAAACCGTGTTAAGTCAGTGAAATCCAAGGGTTACTGCACGTATCAAGTTGGATTCAGAGTTGAACATACTCATATAGGTGGGAAATTCATAGACATAACTTACATGAAACCACCTAGGGAAATTATAGTGAATTTATCTACAAGTTGTTTCGAGAAATTCGAAACGAACTTAAAACTCATCCCTCTGATCGAGGTAGTGAGGTGCAAGATGAATGCATATTCTATTAATCATATTCAATACCCAATACAGGGTATTCCACAGAAAATAATATGTTTAAAATATGTTTTTCCGTTAACCAGTTGTCGCACCCTTACGAACGACAACCCTCAGAGTTCGAAACTTGAGCGAGCTAAGGACTAACGAGGTCTTACCTTTCACCGTGTGATTCCTAACACGGGTTGGACGATAGCAAGTGAAAATCGATCGTTCAGCCTGGGGCTTGAACCACCGACCGAAACGGCGGTCAATTTGAGTGAGTGAACTCACTCACTCATGAATATATGTCTACATATGGTGAACTATAGGGGAGACCGGAGTAAAGCGGCCACTCTGGAGAAAATATTCTATGGTGAATTCAATGGATATATGCAATTTCAAATGATATTGAATTCAGTGTAGAATTGATAGGCATCAACAAATCAATTCTATTTTGAACAATATTTTTGGAATTTTCCATAGGGTGAAGTGGCCAGAAATAACAACTATAAGCTGTCATGAAAAATAAAACCTGCTATATTTTTAACTAATTTTAATGCGGTTTAATCGTATAATTTGTTTGCAGTTGAGCAGCATTTGTTCATTGGTTCAATTTCTTTCTTCTCTTCACATCAAAACTTTCATAATTGTACTCCAAACGAAAGACCCTGAACAGAGAAAGATACCTATGAGCAATGCTGTTCAAATTTGGAAAATGGTCAGAAGAAAAACCTGAAGTGCCAAAATTTTTGAAATTCCCCTTCTGGGTTGGGTCTATCAATTTGATGTACTATAAAATTCTTATGAGCTGTGGAATTATATTCTAATATGAAGCATAAGATGCTTTGCGGTTGAACATATATCTATCTCAAATTCGACAGTAATAGCATGCGTACACTTCACTATGACATTTTGATATGAATCTTTGTGTCATATGGTGGAGAATGCAAAATAATCAGCTGTACCTACTACTTTTTCTTACTATCTAAGAGCAAAAGAAAAAAAGACAACCTGTCATGATGAAATGACTCCATCATGATGAATTCAGTTGGTGTAGGCTTCCGATTGTATGGTTTAGTACAACAAGGTATCTGAGAGATGAATGCTGAGCTCGCAAGCTGTTGAATGCTTTGCAATAATAAATTCAAGGCTTGTTAGTTATGTTTTTACTGCACTGAGTCTTGCATGGTACATTCTGTTGAGAATGTTTTTTTTTCAGTAAACATCCTCTTTCTCTGATTTTCTCTGATATATCAGTTGATTTATTTTTCAAAATTGAATCTACAAACATCCTACACATCCAAAGGAAATTTAGGATATAGATTATTCAATGCCAAATCTAAATCAGACAAAGGGGAGAGATCTGGTATATATCGACTAGAATGTGGTGAATTCCCCGCCATGTATACAGGCCAAACTGGTAGAAATTTTGATATAAGGTACCATGAACATGTCATCTCGGATAAAAAATCATTAACTTACGAACATCTTCAAAATTCAAAACATAAGAAAGATAAAGATAATTTATAAATTCTCTGCCAATGATAAAAAGGGAAAATGATTAATCTGTTGGATTCTATGGAAGTGAACAAGTCAAAGAAATATCCCAATTCTATTATCCTCAACGAACAACTTGGTCTAAACAATAGTTCCCTCCTGAACCTATAACCCAATTACCAAAACTTACATTTTGTCAGAATTTTTTGTTATGTTCATCGATATACTGTTAATAATTGAGGTTATCCCAGGTATAGACAATGCAGGTATCTGATTGTTTATAATAGATATAGGCAATGTAGGTAAAAATATTCAAATTTGAATTTAATCTAGTTAGTTTTGAAAATGGTGTAATGACCGAAACTGGTCAACAAATATAAAACTATCGTGGAAAATAAAAAAAACGTGTGTTTTTATAGTTTATCCTCAGTGAACATGAATTTCCACAAAATGAACAAGTCGTCAATCAAAGAAGTGGATTGTGTCAAACAATCCTAGGTATCTTCATCGAAACTTTGAATTTCTAATGAATTTCCAAAACTGCATAGAAATATGTATATTCAAACCAATTTCAGGCATCTCATCAAAGTTTTTATAGCTCATTTATCAAACTGACTAACATCTAGATTTGATGACAAGTACTATGATGAATTGAAGTAGCTCCATAAATTCACTGCAGTAAAAGCGATGTAAACACGACTTGAAGCTATCCCCGAATATATATCACTGGATCCATTTGCCAAATTAGCCCTTACTCTTTTTTATTATGTTTACTATTTGCTCGCATCTCTCAGCTTTGACGAACAGATAAAACGCAAAGTGGCAAAGAGGGGGAAATGTCAATACAAAACACCACACTGAAAGAAATATAAAAACTTCGTTCTTATTTGGAATTTTCTTAGTTCTGTTTGAGTAACGTAAATGCGTTAGTCCTTTGTCTCGCGTTTAGTTTTTTTTTTTGTGAAATATGACTGATATGAACTAGTGATTCAAGAAGTTGAACTGCTGACTCCATTAGGGAGGTTAGTCTAGACCGCAGACTCTTGAAAGGAGCGATTCTGGCCTTCACATTTATGTACATCAATTTTTCAGGATGAGATATGGAATAATCAACAATATTGCAGACTATTTTCTACGTCACCTAATGGTAATCCATTTCTCTTGAAAGCAAAAAAGAGACTGCTGATGAAATTGAATTCATTCATATTGACGAATGATGTTTTGCTTCTTCGCCATGTCTAACAAACTACTGTGTATTTTTTGAATTACTTTGTAGTGGTTTGCAGGTTTTATGATCATATAAAAATGTCGATACTATTTTTTTACGGACAAAACACAAGCACAACAGCAAAAACCTAAGGACGCTCCGGAGCGGTACCTGTGCGAAAGTGGCAGTTCGCATTGGATTTGAATCGCTGGAGAAGAAATCCATTTGGAATAGTGAAGTTCGAGGTATACTGAGTTGATTGACAAAACTATAAGTAGACACAGTTCGTCGCTTATTTCTGATATGTACCGCTCTTGGTGGAATCAAATGTGCCAAGTCGCTTGAACACCTCCCGTGAAAGAAGAGAGACAATTCCTGACCTTTCTTTGATGTTCCAGGCTATCAAGGTTGCACGTGATGTATGCGTCTCCAATCAGGCGGATTACTCTTAACTGGATGGAATCCAGCAACTTCAGGGTATGTTTGGGGGCAGAGCTCTATACATGAGAACAATACTCCATACAAAGTTTGATCTGAGCTCTATAAGGCATCAAAAGTTGCTGAGGTGTGTATAGTTTACTGTTTCGAAACAGTGTTCCAAGCTTTTGAGAAGCAACCTTTGCAGTTCCAGCGACAAGATTGTTCCAAGACATGTTGGTGTCCATTTTAACCCCCAACAAACTAATCGAAGCAGAAAGCGGAATTGTCTTACCTGTCCGTCATGTCATATGTCATGTCTTCTTGGAGAAAACCGATGCCTGGATTTTTGTCGCATTGAATTGAACCTGGTTACTTTCATCCCAATTCGAAATCACTTCTAAATCTTATTAGGATATGCAATCTCCTGCTGCCGGTGAAGATGTGCCTCCGTAGCCGATGTCCTGGAATCCAAATGGAATGACAGACAAGTGTGCTGTCGTCAGCAAAGCAATATATTGCAGTTTGGTTTTTTTCCAATGAGTCGTTGATGAACAATAAAAACAGGGTTGGAGACAATATGGATCCAGCGTTGATAATGAAAGTATTCAGCCACTTGCAGGGAACGTTTCATTCAGGAAGTTATACCAATCAACTATATTTTTCTAATACAAAATTAAATAAATTTACTTTTTCATACATATCTTTACAAAAAATTATCATCTGTTCAAAAAAAAGATCGATTCGTAAATGAATATCAGTATTATTTCTAGTCCGTCAATATTTCGTCGAATCTATTAGCACCCTAAGGTGAACTTTCATGATGAATAACGATGTTATTTATCCATGAGCAATTGGCGCAGTAGGTTGATCCGAAGAATTTTTATTGAAACTGTTATATAGTGCCTTTGAGATGTAACAAAAAAAATCGTAATATACTGAGTGACACAGACTCACGGTACACCTCCTTTTTTTCATTTTTTGAGCTGTTGTCAAGAAAAATATATACAAAATAGCCACTTTTTAGGTAACGGAATTTGTTTGCAACTTCCAGTTCTTCGGGAAATGACATCAAGGTTTGATTTTAAAATGGAACACCCTGTATACTATTATCATTTTGAAGTCTACATGATTTTTTGAATTCGATGAAATTGCCTAGTTCATATTTGAGTTACGTATTGAAAAACATGGTTCTATCAAGTGGTCTGCAAAATCACCCGCCCTATACCCTGCAGGTCCCCTTCAGGTCCTTGCGGGTAATCGGAAAGTTGCTATGAAACAATGAAACAACTTTCGGCGTCTCAAAAAAACTGTTATTGTTACTTAGTTACTGAATACATTGTTGAAGAGTGTATTGATAATAGAAATAACTTAAGATTGTTTTTGACATAAATAAGGAAGTGAATGTGCAGCTAATTCATGGTAAATGTCACCAGTTGTACTCGAAACGATATCCCGTAAGACAATGTCAGAAGAGAAACTAGAGAATTGTTTCATTGTTTCACAGTAACTTTCCTGATAATTCGCGAGGACCTTGGAGAGGTCTAAAGAGATTGAGTCAGGTGATCTTGCATGTGTTTCGTAAAAATAGCTCGAGAAAAAAAGAAAAAAGAGGGATGTACCATGAGTCTCTGAGTCTGTGTCACCCGGTATATCGTTCTTCTTCCATAGGTCTACAGGAAAGTCCGCGATCGCATATCTTTCACAGATAAGACAAATTTCATTGTTTGAAAAATGGTCACCAATAATATGATATTTGGAAAGCTATTTGTAGGTATACGAGATATTATTCCTCAATAAAATCATTACTTCAGTTATCTCAAACATTTCTTGCACATTATAATTGTCCGTGACAACATACAATTCAAATCAAATTTTTCAGGAGTTACCGCAAAATTGAAATTATCGCTCAACAAAATGAGTTCAAGCGGCCTAACATACTGATGAGACACGCGCGATGGAGAAAGCGTGCAATTGCATTGGTTTTGCTTTACGTAGTGAATAATTTTGAAATTGTTTTATTTTGTATTCTTCAAGTATAGATACTCACCTACTTCTTACAGTTCTCTGGCTATATAACTTTTCAAAATCTGAAAAAGAAACAAAGGTAAATCCTGTAGTTTAATAAAGGGCAATTTGAAAACTTACTGCGTGATATCAACCACTGAAGAGTCCAATTAGTTACTGTTCGTATTCATGAATTTTTCCTACATATTGAAAACAATTAAATTTTTATGCTCAGCTTTTTAAGTGGTCAGCGTTCCAGAAAACACATTTTTTACGTATTCAAAACCCAAAATTCACTTGAAAACGTTCGCCCCAAATTATAATTAGCTTCAATTCTTTTGACATACGTCAATACACACAGCGTTATGCTGCATTTGAAGGAGCAAACTCTCTCAAAAAGACCAGATATGGTAAAGAAAGTTCATGGACTTTGCACCACGATAACACACGATCTCACAACGCTATCATTAGAAACGAATTTCTGGCTAAAAACTCATTAAACAGCCACCATATTCACCTGATTTTTCGCCCGATTTTTTCATTTGTCAAAGGAATGGAGCCTACTTCGGAAGCGATACAATGAATTTGAATGAATAATATATATTTTGAGATTTATTGACCGATTTCCGGTACTATTTTGACATGGTTCACTAATGATTTTCTCCTGTTTCAGGGATATGCAGCAGTAAAAGTCTGAAGGGGATGCGCCTCAACGTGCCTCGCGCGGTTCGCGCCGGTCACTCCGTCACCCTGGGGTGTGATTACGACCTGGAGGACGCACCCCTTTACTCGGTGAAGTGGTACCGCGACCAGGGCGAGTTCTACAGGTACGTGCCGAAGGAGGAGCCACCGACGAGAGTGTTCAGTTTACCCGGACTTCACGTTGACGTAAGTGGATACTTTTTGAAAGTCTGAATCTAGAAATGTGAATGTTAAAATAGAAAACTACTCCACTTTATAACTAGTTTCCTTTTTCTCCTCAAAAGGAAAACGTGTAAAGTCTTCAGTGAATGAACCATTATTCAGACAGTGGAAATATTGACAAGTTAGGATAGGATAGATAGGTCCAAAGTGAGTGGGTCTATTCGACCCTCCACCGCAACCCGCAAAGGTTTATTGTGGCTCATACCTATTCACACTCAACCGAATGAACCCAGCTTCTTAACGAAGCCAATTAGTTTGTATGGTGAGTGGTCTTTCAGGTCAGATGGTAAGAGCACGGCTCTGCCGGACTCCAAAAACCTGATTCGGTCCTCAGCGGGACAGGCACAAAGTATGTGCAAAGTATGTGCTCTGCTGTTTCATCATTTTCCAAACAAAGGCGACACACACTGTCTCCCGACAGTCCGAATCTCTGCATATGATGATTCAAATGACAGTGACCTGGAAGAAGGCCTGTTAGACATCGTAGTTCATCCCTACTGTAGTCCAACGACTGTTTGGTATCAAGCTTCGAAGGGTGAATAAACGCCTTGGAGTGAGCCAATCCTGGAAGATTCTGCCAGAAGTCCATAAATCTTCATGCCACCAAGGTGTTCACTCTTTGTTTGGCACAGCCTAAAGCGATGCCAATGACAGGTTCTGGTCCAATGGAGCTGCTGGCAGCATACTCCTCTGGAAGGGAGTCAGCAGCCTCATCGCCTTCCAAGCCAGTATGGCCAGAAATCTAGACCAGAGACAATCTGTTAAGTCTTTCTATCGAGAAGAGTCGTTTTTGGCAATTCGCTACCAATCAACTAGAAAAGTTGATATCTCTGTCCTGGGTGTGCGACTGAAAACACCTGAAACAGAAGTGGAAGGTGTTATTAATCCATCTGTGAACCAGCAACTATCTGCTCTTGACATTTCCTTCTCCCAGAGGATCCAGTCCTCTCTGCTCGTGAACAGTACTTTATGAGGCAGTTCGTAGTTGACAGTTGGAGGCAAAATGTCAATATCAACAGGTATTCAATATTTAATTCCTGTTCATATTTTATAACCTGCAAACGCCTTTAAATAATAGGAGCAATGTTTGGAGGCTATAATGGGGGTTTTACTAGGGGTTTTACAACTTTTGGAGAGTGAGTCGTGGAAAAAATACTCTCATGTGATAGAAAGTAGATTTATTTGTTGTGCAAGCTGCAAGTAGATAACTCAACTACATTGATCCATTCAAATTCGCATAGAGAGATGGAAATGATATTTTGATAAATTATAATGTGAAGGCAAAACTTTAAACTATTTGGTTTTGGTTCGGAAAGGATGAATGTTCAGTTCTTGTTAAACAGCAGAGCGTCAAACACCTCTATGTATATATACACCAGAGCTTACATATAAACTAATGGGCGGTAAGTAAATACAATTTCAATGAATTGTCACAGTAAGTTAAATGTATTCTTTCTTCTAGAATCACTGGGAAATAGGGCTGCTAATGGAAGTAAATAGTTATTAGTTGTAGACCTACCTAATGAAAGTTACAAACTTTCCTTTAATTTTATATCCGAAAATCAGCAAATAAAATTCAGCCAATAAGCAGGGCAATTTACAAACAACAAGCGGTGTGATATTATTTAAGCAAAGCAATAGAAATAATGGAAAGAGCTCGCCTGATCAATATGTATATCTTCCTCCAATGGATATTCTCTCCTGCGGAACTTCGTTCAAACCCCTGTAGAGGTGTGTTGTGTTCATGAATGATCTCTGAGATTTTGTGGTAAGTGATGCAGTTGTAATTAATGATTTTCTAGCTACCAGAGACTTCTTGTAATATCGTTATAGAGGTAAGGATAAAGGCGAAACATCAAGATGTAGCTGAAGGCTAAGCGTATAAAGAAGGAAACAGGAAAAGAAAAAGGCCTGAAACAAACTAAGGTTGTACGAACAATTCTGTGTCAAGTTCTGATTCAATTGAAAAGAGATGTCTCAATCAATAGTTGATAAGCTAGCGAAAGACGTACCTGTAGATGATGAGTGGCCTTGAGTGAAGTCTAACGATTAAGGCTACATTAGGAAGATAGAACAATTCAAATCCAAAACACTTAAGTGAGTATTTTATTTCTCAGGAATGAAAAAAGTCTAATATTCACCTCATAATAACGTATATGGCAAATTCATTTTTATTAACCCATGAAATGGGTTAATTGTTGCGGTTGTTTGGTCTTCATGGGTATTGACGTCACAGACGAGATGCGGTCCGTTTGGAGTAAAATCATCTCCAATGACGTCACAGGTGAACCTTTTTGATCAAACCTTTCAAGTGACACATATTTTCAATATAACTTAGCAGTGATGTGAAGTTATACTTTGAAGAACTGAACATCAGAGTTTCAGGTTATCCATTCCACGTATTTCTATTTCACAAAGATCTCAGAGAATACTTGAAGCACCAATGGAATCACAAACAAGAACTGATTGATGGTGAGTAATTCAGTGACATCTCAATGGAATTGAATATGCAAATCCTATTATCCACGGGGTACTGAAACTTAGAATTTAATGGATCTCGTGGAAGCACTTATTCAAAAATGGCCATTTTTTCTTCTTTCTCAATATTTTGTTGAATCAATAAATACGCAATAAATGAATAAACATCTAGGTTGTATATGATTTTCTTCAGGTAATATACCGAATATCATAAAAAGTAAATTAACACATAACACTTGAAACAAAAATGCTCAATTGTTATGTTCTTTGAAAAGTAGGGTGCTGTAGACAATAAAGATAGTTTATCGCTTTGACGGTATTTAATTATGTATTTCGACGATGGAACGAAACATAAAATGAGTATAACGACAGGTTTTATGATCTATTAGCAATCCACGTTAATCATTGTTTATTCGATTATACGATCCGTAGGTATCTCATTTTCGAAAATTTCACGACCCATCATACCTAGATAGTCACCGGATTTATTGGGTAATTTTCACAAATCATAATACGATTATGTTTTTCTCTTGCGAAAGTGATAAACAAAGTTCTTTTCATTCGGATACCGAAGAATTTAAAGTATTCTCATAAATTTGCCAAACTAATAACGGATCTTCCAATAGGGACTTTAGAACTTTGATATTGATAATGGCAATCTTTTAGAAGCTACATATGACAGATTACTTGTCATTTATTCAGTTCGTTTTGCCAAATCACCATTGACGAATTCATGCACACATGCAAATAATATAATTGTTTCATCTAAATGGGTGTTCGGTTCGGGCATCGTACCGCGCGGTTTGCTCTTTTAACGTTCGCCATAATAGTCCTACCGAGACGACTATTCGCAATGCAGCGTATAAATTTGAGTCCACTGGTTCAGTGAACGATCGAACAACATCCTTACGTCGATAAAACGCAAGATCTGCCAAAATATCGCCGCTGTCTGTGAGAGTGTGAAGCATACTCCGAGACAGTCGCTCACAGGAACTCAAATCAAATCAAGTTTATTATTAATCTGAAGACCACAAGTGTTATAAGACAAGTCAAAAATTGGATTGTAGAAACAAAAAACAAAATCACAGGCTGAAAACTTAAATGTTGAGATGATAAGTACAAGTACAGACAGAGTACACTACAATTCAAATATCAAGATAAAATATGCAATCACACACAGAGTACGACAGAATTTACTATCAGTAATTTATATACTAAAAATTCCTTCCAAAGTATAGAATGCATCCTCAATTAGTACTGTTTTCAGTGAAATCTTCAATCTGAAATAGGTAGTTTCATCTTTGAAGTTTTGGGAATTTTATTAAAAATTCGAATTCCGATGCTTAGAGGACCGTTTTGCGCTAGGTTCAATCCGTTTTGAGGAGAATTCAGCAAATGCTGATTACTGGTGGAACGACCGCGGAACGACAGATCAAAGTATTTCTACGTTTGTAAATGTAACAAGCAGATCACAACTTGGTGAATTTTGCATCGTTACTTGCGCCTGCACCCCTACGAAATTCAGCTGACCCAGAAACTGAAGATGAACGACAATAGACAACAACGTTTATTCGCTGAATTGGCTCTGGAGCAGTTGGAAACTGACCCTAATTTCCATCGAAAAATCATCTTTAGCAATTAGGCCCATTTCTGGATGAATGAATACGTGAACAAAACATTTTTTAATTTTGGGACGATACCAATTGACATGAGATTCGAGAGCGTCCAATACATCCCACAAGGTTAGACCGGACATCATTGTCAAAGTCGATGATTACCAACTTCTTCTACCTGAATTGAACATTCTGGGCACCAACGACATTTGGTTCCACTAGGTGCTACGTGCCATACAGCTCATGCCATATTGGATATTCGGCACGAGCGATTTGAGGGCATGGTCATCTCATGTAGAGGTGATGTGAACTGGCCACCAAAATCGGATGATTTGACCCTGTTAGACTTTTTTCTTGTGGGATTTTCTCAGGTCGCAAGTGTGTGCGAATAAGCCACAAACCATAGCTGTCCTCACAGAAAACATAACCCAAGTAATCAGTCAATTTCAGTCTGATGTATACGCCAGAGTCATGGAAAATAGGACGTTTCGGATGCGCTCCACGCAGAGTAGCAGTGGCGGACATTCAAACGATGTTAAATTGCATACATAATGGCGTCAATAGATCTTTTGAATGAATAAAAAATGTCGATGATATGTTACACACATTTTGTTTTATTCAAATTTAAAGATAGGAAGCGCTTAATGAAAGACCCTATATTTTGGAAAATAATTGTGAACGCAATAGGGCCCAGAACCACTTGAGTAATAGTGGTAAGTACACTTTATTGTGAAATTTCCGCTGAATAGTTCACGAAACCATAACACGTGTTTCACTATGCAAGAGTTTCTTCAGGCGTGTTGAAAAAAGTGTTGTGATCTTACAGTAAATTATGGTTTTCATTTTCATCAGTATTGCAGAATAGTGAATAAAATTACAATTCGTGTACAGGTTATTCATAGTAGCAAAAATAATATATGAAATGAAAGATGTAATTTCAAAATTCCAGAGAATCAATGTATTGACGGTGAAACCAATGTAACGGAAAAAAATTGAAAACAATCGATATTAATATCTGAATCCGAATCACTGTTCTTGAAAATGATCATTATTGCAGCTATTATGGTAGCAAAATGATCATTTTTGACTCCAATAACTTTTGTTACTGAATTTTACCGTTAACGAGCGGTCGCCCTCAAAAGTCTTAACTCACTGAGGATTGATGAAGTATCACCATTTAACTAGCGATTCCCAGCACGGGTTTGACGGATGGCAGTGAAAATCGATCGATTCAGTTTTTTTTATTGGTTCATTACTGTGCTCGTTAAGTTTGTTAATGTATTTTCAAAGCGAACTTCTGATTCAAGTTCGTGTCAAAGAAATCAATTAAAATGAAAATACAATGAAAAGAAGAACATTCTGATACCACATGACCCTATTTTGCATGAAAATGAAATATTAAAAGTTTTCAAAGTTTTAGGTAGATTTTTCAAAAAATATATCATTGATACAAGAATTTCTGGGTATCTGTTTTTTGTTTGAAACCTCGGAAACCCTTGATGATTCTCGACTATGGTGAGAAGCATCATTCATTAACTTGGACAATGTTTCCCATTGGACACATGAAATTTGTTTGTAAGACATACAAAAGTCATGAATTATTGGTGATTTCTATTTCTCTCATGAAATAAACAGAATATTACGCCAGGTGCAGTGGTTGGTTTCATTTGAAACCCTTTTCATATTCACTGAACATCTTATTTTTCATTCATTGTTTTTTTTTAAGTGAAAATTTCATCCCAAGTACGCCCAAGTACTAAAGAAAGTGTGTGTCTCCTCTATTTGGAAAATGATGAAACAGCAGAGCACATACTTTGCACCTGCCCCGCAGGGGACCGAATCAAGTTTTTAGAGTTCGGCAGAGCCGAACCTAACCTAACCTAACCTAACTGTTCCAAACAGCAACCTCTCACTAAACGTCCGCTTTCTTTTTTTAATAAACTAATGAAGAAAGTCTCAAGTTGGGATTTTGGGTCAGTGTCATGAATTTTATTGTTATTATATTTCATTCAACTTACGAGTATATCTGACAATTTGAATCTTCCAGCATGCGGCAGGTTAGATTAAGCTAGTCCAGATTAAAGGTTGAAATTAATAATCACAGCTTGGAAGCTTCGAAGTACTATATCATGGTGTACTTCGAAGTTTCGGGACAAAGATACTCATCAGCACAATTTTGCATAACATCAGAAGACGAAGCGCTTATTGTAAAACTACGAAAGAGACAAATCAGCTCTTTTAACGACAACATAGGAATTTCATTTGAACTGAAAAGGACATATTTTCAGAAGTGATTTTTTTTGTCAAAAAAGCTTTTTGGCGGTCTGCTTCTCCATAATCGAACAAAAAACTGGAAAACTGTAACGAGCTCAAGAAGTAGAAAGCCAATTCCAACATTTTTACTTGTAAATGTCATTGAAAATCTAAAATTATACGATATATACCAAAGAAACGTACCCTCACCTTCGTTTCAAACTGTCTAACAAGGAGTGAATTCAATTTCTGTCGAATACCATTCAGGTATATGTCTAAAAACACTCCACTTAGCCAGCCTTTGAATTCACCAGGTGATTTCCACAAATCATAAGGTTATCTGTTTTTCTCTTGCGGAAGCGATAAAAAGTTTTCTCTCGGATGTTGAAAAATGTACCATCACGGCAGAACTTGAATCGCAAACCTTTTGTCGACATAAAGAATAAAACATGAATGGAACAAGAATTACAGTTTCCCTTTTCACTCTCGCTGGAGAATTTTGTTTTCATCCTACGGCGTATGCATACATTTTTTATGATTCATTTCTAATGCAGGTATTATGAACGCTCAGGAAAAACACATGCTTTAAACAATACTCATTCCGTTCCCTCCCGGGAAATGAATTTTTTGTGTTCTTAGGAACTCTGTTATTGTGCATAAGTTGTAGGCTTTTGTTGTTTGTATAATATATATCCAGTGGTTTAGAGGGTAGCAAATATTAATAGTTTTCGATAAAAAATTACTTCACTGTCTTTATATTTCTTGTACTTCTGTTCACATTTCATGAATTTTTCATTTATTAACAAGCTAGGTGTATTCAAATATCGATTGAAACTCTGAAAACAAACAAGTATTTGTTTGAAGGTGGTTGACAATGTTTCGTGGTGTATTGCATCAGTTCGGACTTCCGTTTTCTAATATAATATTAATTGATTTGAAATCCCTGAAAAAAAATTAAAAAGATTAACCGAAAATAACTATTTTATTTAACAAAAACCTGAAATTACAAAGAAATAACATAAAAGCAACAACCAAAAAAAATCAAAAATTCAAATATTATCAAAAGCTGAAAATTGAAAAATATTATTATTGAGAAATTAAAATTAAAAGATTCCAAACCAAGTTACGCCACGAAGTTTCTATTGTTAGTATCCACAATCGTCTTTGGGTGATAACTAGACTCATTCCTCCGAGATCTGACTATTTATAGGTCATTCGAGTGCTTTCACCTATCCCCTCTTCCCTATCTTCGCTTCATTGGTTTCGCTTGATTAGAGGTTTCTATATGTTACGTATCTCTACGCTATCTTGACTGAATGCGTTGTTGGAGAACATATACGCGGCTTCTTCGAATTTTATCCTAAACCAGTGTTCCTCTTGGTGGATGCTTTCAGCTTGAGCCCACTTGATGTTATGTTGATGAGTCCAAACATGCTCTGCTATTCTGGATTTGCTGATTTCTGCTCGCTGTATGTGTTCCTTGTGTTCAGGAATGCTAACTTTCAATGGCCTCTTAGTTTCACCGATGTATGATTCTCCGCACTCGCAGGATATCCGGTAAATGCAATTCTGGCATTCGCAGGCCACGTTTTAGGCCTGAATTTCATGAGGCTGCTACGGATATCCTTTCCGATAATCCTCTGATGTAGGGAAGTACAAGTACTGGTTGTGGCGGCTTCTCTTCCTTATGGAGCTCTTGCTATCTTCTAGCTAAAGCCTGTTCTACCATCACTCTGGAGTAACCATTACGTTGAAGGTCATTTTTGATGATGCCTAGTTCCTTTTCGAAACCTTCCTTTGTATTACAAAGCTCGAAAGCACGGTCCACTAGAATCTTGATAATTCCACTCTTAGATGATTGATGGTGGTTAGATTTCTGGTTCAGATACTGTCCTGTGTGAGTGGGTTTTCGACATTTGGTGTCGGTCCTCTTCACCAATACGTCTTAAAATACGTTGTGCAATTCATTGTGGACTTCCTTCTCCATTGTGAAAGTGATGGAAGGACCTACGTTGTTGATGTGCTTCAGGAAAGTGTCTAGTTCTGCATTCCCAAAGTTCCATATTATGAAGGTGTCGTCTGCGTATCTCAACCAGAATAGGGGCTTCTTTTGGGCTTCTTCAATGGCCAGAGTTTCAAACTACTCCATATATATATATATATATATATATATATATATATATATATATATATATATATATATATATATATATATATATATATATATATATATATATATATATATTGGCTATAACCGGTGAAAGTGGCGATGCCAATGGCAATCCCTCATCTTGCGTAAAGAATTCGTCTTTCAGTTGGAAGTAGCAGTTTCGTACACATCATCCTAGTGATTCCATGATTACTTGTATCGAAAAGTTTGTTCTTTCAGGTCCCCATCTTCGGAAAGCTTCTTCTGTATGATTTGAAGTGCTTCTTCGACAGGAACGTTGGTGTAGAGGCTTTCCACGTCGAAACTGATCAGTTGATTCTGCTCCTTGACTTCAATTTCCCCTAGTAGTTCAACGAAATGCGTTGAATTTTCCACAAAAAATGATGTTGTACCTTGCAGTGGTTCAAGCACTACACACAAACACTACAGGAAAATCATTAAGGCGCTCTCAGAGCAATGCGGGTGCGATTCACATTGGATTTGAATCGCTGGAGATTAAATCCATTTGGAAAAACGTTATCAGGAAGTTTATTTCACATAAACGCAGTTCTCCAGATGAAAGAGTTTCTAAACAGTGAACTTCGAGGTGTACTGCGTTGAACCTCAAAATGATTAGCAGCGGCAGGCCCTCGCGTATTTCTGAAATGAACCGCTCTTAGTGGAATCAAATGTGTCAACACTTGTGTCAACACTTGCTATGAAAGTATATATAGAAGAGAAGCAAATCTCCAGCCTTTCTTCCATGTTCCGGGCTACAAGGGTGCACGTGATGTTCGCATCTCCAATCAGGCGGATGGCTCTTTTCTGGATGGAATCCAGCAACTTCAAGGCATGTTTGGGGGCAGAGCTCCATACATGAGAACAATACTCCAGAGAAAATCTGATTGAGCTTTAAAGTTTTTGAGGTGTGTACAGTTTTCTGGTTCGGAACAGTATTCTACGATTTTGAGAAGCAGCCTTCGCAATTCCAGCGACAGGATTGTTCCAAGACATATTGGTGTCCGTTTCAACCCCCAATAAACTTATCGAGGCAGAAAGAGGAATTGTCTGACCTGACATTATTATATCCGGTTCGGAGACATTTATCTTATTGGAGAAAACCGTTGCCTGCGTTTTTGTGGCACTGAATTGAACCCCGTTACTTTCACCTCAGTTCGAAATCACTTCTAAATCCTTATTAAGATATGCAACCTTCTGATGCCAGTAAAGATGTGCAATTCGCTGCCGATGTCGTGGAATCCAAATGGAATGACGAAACAACTTTGCTGTCTTCAGCAAAACAATGCATTGGATTCTTGGTTTTTCCCAATAAGTCGCTGATATATAATAAAAAGAGGGTTGGAGACAATATGGATCCCTGGAAAAACCAGCATTGATGGTGAAAATATTCGAGAGATATCAATCGACGGCCACTTGCAGGAAACGTTCTTTCAGAGAGCTGAAGAGCCATTCACAAAAATGATGCGACAAGCCATAGCATCGAAGTTTGGTCACCAAACCCTCGTGGCCCTCAAGGCCTTAGAAATATCAAGCGTAACAGCTCTTGTTTCCCAATGTTTTTTTATTGCATTATTCCAAATATGAGTCGCAAACGATAGAAGGTCGCCAGTTGATGTTTGTTTCCGAAAGCCATATTGATGATCGCTCAAGATGGTGAACCCCCCCCAAATATTTGAGGATATGGTGGTTTACGACTGTCTCCATGATTTTGGGGAATCACTGATATCAAAGCGACTGGTCTATTTTGATTTGGAAAACGTTTCTTGTCCTATTTGGGAATAGGCTGAACTGAGCAATCTTTCAACGAGAAGGAAAAATCCCTTTCTTATAACACGGGTTGAAAAGTCTGCAAAATACTGGTGCGAGTTCATTTGCGCACTTTTTAAGTACGATGACGACCCTCTTGATCAGGACCAGACGCCTTGTTGATATTGAGCTGATATTGAGCGGTTCTGAATGATCATCGACTGAAAGTGCGCGAGCTAACAGACTCAGTGGTGATTTTAAGTGCGAAACTTCGTATATTATTTGAAAATTTGGACATGAGAGAGCTGTGTGCAAGATGGGTGCCGCGTTTGCTCACCCTAGAGCAAAAACAGGTTTGTGAAGATGTTTCAATTAAGTACTCAGCGACAGGGCCGTCGCCATGGGGGAGATGGGAGGAGCTTCCCCCATGCTTTTTCGACTTGGGAAAAATTTCCCAACCCAATAGTACAATAGAGAAAAAATGATAGGAAATGAGAAAAAAGAAAGGGAGAGGTAATAAGAAAAAGGAAAGCACCAGGAGAAGGTTGGGATTTCCCAACATGTATAACTTGGAGATTCCATACTTTGAAATTCCGAGTTGTTTGAGAACTTCAAATTGAATTTCTCCCAAGTAAGAGAACAATCCTGAACAGTCCACAAATTTTGAAGTGACAATTTTACAAAATTCCCATCTTTTCGCTGTTTTTTCGACTTGGAAAAGTTGGGAAATTTCGGGCTGTGAAGATAGAACAATAATAGTAGAAAACAATAAGCACAATATTGAATATTACTGGAGTTTTTTCCCAACACCAGGAAGAGGAAGATTAAACAGTTCAATCTTCCTCTTGGTGATCGAAACCCGTGTCGAGGTGTTAAAAATAACGATTTGGTGTCGGGAAAAAACTCCAGTAATATTCATTACTACACCAAAGGTTCCAAACAGTGCATCATAAGCACAATATTATTTAAGTTTTGTTTCCTTTTATTTGTATTGAATATTCCTATACATGGTGGATATGGTGGAAGACCAAGGACCTTGATCCAAAGTAGAATAATTCCCGTTATTATTTTTATAATTAACAAAATTCATTTTTGTTTGTACATACCCTAACGAGCATAAGCATTCAGCCAATCTTTGGATAGCTTAGGAAGAACATTAATATATTATAGTAGTAACTAATCTTTTGGTTTTCATTTTTTCGAAAGTTGACAAATTTTGCTGGTGGGCTTGGGAAAATTTGGATTTCCTCCCCCCTGGTTTTTCTTTTCGCTACGACCCTGCTTATCGAAGTTGAACAGTAACAAAGCAGAATTCCTGTGTCGTGTCATAATCATGAATGAAACATGGGTCAATCACTTTACATCCGGGAACCGGCTCCAAAGAAGGCGAAGACCGTTTCATCTGCAGGACAGGCCAATACTTCGGTAAAACTATTAATGTCGAGTATTATGCGAACTTATTGCAACATTTTAGTAAAGGAATCAAGAAAAAACGGCAGCATATGGCTGAGAAAAAAGTACACCAGCTTATGAATCCATTATCGCAATGACCAAAATTAATGAATTGAAGTTTGAATTGCTACCTCGCGCAACCTTTTCACCAGATTTAGCCCCCATGGATCATTTTCTGTTCGTAAACTTGCAAATATGGCTTAGTGGTAAAAGATTTCATAACGATAAAAAAGTGATGTCGGCAGTCAAAAGCTATTTTAGAGAGCACCACAACTCTTACTATAAAAACGGTATCGACTTCGATTCTGAATTGACCCACAATGTGTGTATTTCGAACTTATTTCCAATTTGACAAAATGATTTAGACTTTCACGGCTGAGGTTTTCAGTGTCATTGCTTTCTTCCTGACGTTTCGCTGGCGCGAGTGGCTAGCTTCTTCAGAGGTTTAACCATCATGGCTTGCTGCGGGACCCAACGCAATCTAAGTTGAGGAACGTGAAAAAAATCATAAGATCTTCCTCACTGCCGGAAACCACACAGAAATCCATTCTTAGAACTGAAGCTGTTCCACCTAGGCTCTACGGGCTTCCGAAAATACACAAAGCCAACATGCCACTGAGACCGATAGTCAGTACCCCGGGCTCTCCGACCTACCACTTGGCGAGACATCTGGCCTCGCTCCTACAACCCCATGTGGGAAAGACCAACTTCTACGTCAAGGACTCGATAGAGTTCGTTGGTAAAATTAGGGGCTTAACGCTGGAGCCGACGGATATTCTGGTCAGCTTGGATGTGGTGTCTTTGTTTACCAATGTCCTACTGGAAGACTCTCTGTGGGAATTAGCCCACGTGTTCCCGAATGACATCCTCGAACTCTTTAGAGAATGTCTCACAGGAAGTTACTTTCAATGGGGGGGGAAATTTCTATGAGCAACTAGATGGCGCGTTGCGATGAGGAGTCAGCCCAGTGATAGCTAATTATTTCATGGAACGGTTTGAAGGGAAGGCGATAGACACTTCTGAATTGAAGCCGACCTTATGGCTACGTTACGTGGATGACACCTTCGTCATCTGGAAACATGAAAGAGACACCCTGAATCGTTTCCTAAACCACTTGAACGCCCAACATTCCAGCATGGAATTCACCATGGAGATTGATCAAGACCAACGGATAGCATTCCTAAATGTACTAGTAGAACGATGTGGTACCAGGCTGACCCACAAAATGTATCGGAAACTCACACACACAGATAGATACTTGCACGCACTATCGAACCACCATCCTAGCCAAAAGAGAGGAGTTATCTCCACTCTATCGAAACGGGCACGGAGAATATGTGAACCAGAACCTCTGTAGAGGGAACTTAAATACCTGGAAGTGACCTTGAGATCGAATGGGTACAGTGCCTCCGAGACCAGAAGAGCCATGAAACCGAAGGGCAACACGGTTCAGGTCGGCTAAAGACAAAAGAGACCCACTATTATCAGCGGCAGGGGTCTATCGCATTCCGTGTACTTGTGGAAAGGTATATATCGGAACCACCAAACGATCCATGGGAACAAGACTAAAAGAGCTTAAAACGAATTGCAGACTAGGCCAAACAGATAAGTCAGCTGTGGCAGAACATGCACTGAGTGAAGGAGACCACATAATTTTGTTTGAAAACACAGAACTAATTGCCCCCAACCAGGGATACCATAGCCGACTGGTACGAGAGGCAATAGAGATCTACGAACACACGGATAATTTTAACAGAAAAGAAGAAGCGGTGAACCTCAATCAAATATGGAACCACATTTTAAGGAATTCGAGAATAACGAACAGGACAACAGGCAGCAAAATTGTTAATATTCCAGGTTCAAGTGCAGTTACGAATACAGGTACAAATGCAGGTACAAATACAGGTACAAATACAAGTGATTAGCTGACAAGGCATAAATACGCTTTACGAAGCCTAAAAGGTAGTCATCGGACAGCAAGCCATGATGGTTAATCCTCTGAAAAAGCAAAGCCACTCGCGCCAGCGAAACGTTATTTCCAATTTATTAATGGATTTCATTTCTTGCATTTTCATTTTTAGTCAATGACGAAATGAAATACTTCTCGGTAACTAATCACCCTTCTTTTGAAAATTCTTGTAACTACTGTATAATTTCTCATCTGGTAGACAAATCGAAGACAAAAGCCACAGGACGGACCTTTGTTTGAGACAATAACCACATTCGCTTCATCGCAGAAGTTTGTCTGGAAGTTTTCGTTGATTTCAATAGAAATTTGCCAGTCATTCGACGAGTTTGTTGTTTTTGTTAGCGTTTTATCCAGGTCTTTAATTACGAAATGACAAGCTTATAGTCTATCATGAATGTGACGGTTTTTATTTGATGTAAAACAGTAATTGCAGTAATCTGGGTCGTGAACAATAAAGCGGCTGTTAAATGAATGAAATTTCAATTAATCATCCTCGGATAATGACAAAAGGTGAGGGAGGATTTTCTGGTGAATTTGCTGGATTATGTAAAAGTAAAATTGATTATTATAATGTTAATCGCTTCTCTGGGAAAAATCATTGGAAAAAGAAATTGTTACCAGGAAAAAACTTTCCTCTTAACTCCACGAAGGCGAAAAGTTTATTCGTAATTTTTCGAAGAATGGGGGTCGAACGATAGTTCATTGGAAAAGTGCCTTGATTTCCTATCCATAGCAGCTATGACTTCAAAAATCGATCATTTCGTTTAGAAGATACAGAAATTTGAATTTCCAAAAATACGTCTTCAGAAAAATGTATGAGTTTGATCTATATCAATTACTTACTTCCTAATTTTGGCAGTGAATAATTGAATTGTTATCTACCAACCATCACACAGGTTATCTTCAAGCTGTTGTCGTGAATTTTAGTACATTCGCGATGTAGCTCAACGAAATACATCAATGTGTCATGATCAATTTTGCCAAATGACATGTCACGATGTTCATTCAGTTCTTGTACTAACTGAATGTAATAGAAATATAACTTGTACTTTCCACTGTCAATTAAAGTTTGTTTCAAATCTGCCAACTCTGGAACCTCATCTAGTGAGATTTAGACACTGCTTTTATCATTTTGTACTAATCCAGTTTTGCGAGATTTTTCCACCAATTTGCGATGTCTATCAGGATTCTGTACCACAAGCATTATTTTCAATTTTCTTCACTAAGTTGCGTTACTTCAAATAGTCAAAATGTTTTTTACGAGTTTACCACAGTTCTAGACTAGACAAATTATGCCTATATGAATCATTTGGCAAGCAAAACTCGATACTCACCGAACGGCAAAAACTGCAAATTGTTCCGAAGATATTCATCTTCAAACATTCACCGTTTAATTTTTTTTTATTTCTATGGGTACGTAATTTTTGAACCTAAAGGTCATTGTGATTTTCCTATTTTGTTCAAGGACAAAACGCAAGCTCCCCAGGAAAATCCTCATGGCTCTCTCAGAGCGGTGCCTTTGTGGAAGTAGCGATTCACATTGGATTTTAATCGCTGGAGTTTAAATGCATTCGGGAAAACTTTCTCAGGATGTTTATTCCACATGAACGCAGCCCTCCACATGAAAGAGTTCTTCAACAGTGGAGTTCGAGGTGTACTGAGTTGAACCTCAAAACGATGAGCTTTATGAAGCATCAAAAGTTGCTGAGGTGTGTACAGTTTTCTGTTTTGGAACCGTGTTTCAAGCTATTGAGAAGCAGCCTTTACAATTCCAGCGACATGATTGTGTCAAGACATATTGGGGTCCATTTCAACCTCCAACAAGATTATCGAAGCTGAAACCGGAATTGTCTGTCCTGACATTATTATATCCGATTTGTAGACATTTATCTTCTTGGAGAAAATCGATGCCTGGGTTTTTGTGGCACTGAATTGAACCTGGTTACTTTTACCTCAATTGGAAATCACTTCTGGATCTTCATTAAGATATGCAACCTACTGCTGCCGTTGAAGATGTACCTCCGTAGCTGATGTCCTGGAATCCAAATGGAATGACGACACAAGTTTGCTGTCGTCAGCAAAGTAATATTTTGGATCCTTGGTTTTTTCCAGCAAGTCGTTGATATACAATGAAAAAAGGGTTGGAGACAATATGGATCCCTGGGGAACACCAGCGTTGGTGGTAAAAATATTCGAGTGCTATTCGACAGCCTACTTTTTCTTCAATTCCAGTCCCTAAAAAAACATGATTTATGGCTATTTGTAATGATCTGATGAGAAAGCGGAAATTGGAGAATTCCTTTCTGAGGCGGCTAGCTACCCGAGTGATTGATGAACTAGTTATGACAAACAGAATGTGTACCAATATTGCTAACTATTCACTTTTTTTATGTATTCATGATGAAACAATCCTTGAATCGAATTCAATATCAAATGACATAAAATATCAGTTTGTCTATTCACAATATAATATTTACAACATCGTACCAATATTTTCATAACGATATATGAGTTTATATCTCTCCACGAACTGAGAAGTCAACAAAGCTCTACCCATATTTTGTTTCCCAATATCAATCAAATATTGCTAGGTAATATTGATTGATGTAGTTTTATTAAATTAGTCTGGAAATGTCCATAAAGGGTGGAACTGCAGTAACGATAGTTACAAATAAAAGGGGTAAAAAACAGAAAATTTCATTTATCATTGTTCTAGCTATTATTCCTCAAAGAAGTCTGAATAATCACATTTTCATTCTGTTCAGCACAATGTTTACATTTTTAGCCAATGTATTCGAATTATTAGGATGAAAAGAAAACAATTTTGAGGTAGATGAATTCCCAAGGATTACTTGCTTAAAACTTACTTATAAATACATGAAATGTTACAATATATAAAATGATGTTTTTTTAAGACTATATAGTATTCACAAAAATACTGTGAAGATTAAAAATAACAGACCAAAGAAAAACTAGCAAAAAACATCAAAGATGAGAAAGAATTCACAAAGATGTTATCAATACAACAATAAAATTTTGAAATTACTTGATATGAATCGTAATATACATCGTGGTATACCGAAAGACTATTATTGCATTTCTTCAATGTTCCCTCCTTTTGAACGGGTCAACTGAAAACATTTTGGGATAATGAAATTAATGTATGAATACTTTGTTTTGAAGTGAAATTGACAGATGAAATTTTCGAAATGGCGACTGGGCGCCATCTGGGAAAAATTAATTAAATGGAAAGGGTGGTTTTGTGACACATCATTTTGAAGCTCCTGACGAATAATTTACAACCCTAGAATATGAAGTCAATATCTGCATCTACTACAAAATGGCGTTACATTCAATAATTTCCTGAAGACAAACACAAGACAATTTACTAGTTTAGTGATCCAAATTTTTTTGAAAAAGGGGGTTGGTGGGGTAACAGGATCAATTTATTGTATCAATTTGTACACAATATTGAATTGTATTTCTTGTGATGTTTTAGTTTTTTGTTTCGAGAAAAAATGCTTTCCAACTGTATTTTCATTTGAAAAATCCACTTTTATTTCTACGGTATTGAGTAGCATTCCAGATTTCCAGTTTAACAGATACATTTTCTACAAATGGAACTTTTTGATATTTGGGTTTCACCCCTGTATTTTGAGAGGAGCATTTTCTTTCTTTAATTAATTTTGTAATAAGGGCTCTAGGAAAATTATTTTTTACTAGGTAATTATCAATTAATTGGAGATTTTTGTTATGGAATTCAGAATTGGAAATGGCAATTGCTCTTGATTTCAAATTCCTTATAATGTTGATTTTATTTTGAAAATTATGTTTCGAAAAATAATTTAAAAATCTCTCAGAGGAAGTTGGTTTATGATACCTTTAAAATTCGGTTTTCATCTTTGATTATTTTAGTATCTAAAAATGCGAATGAATTGTTTTCTTCCATTTCTAGAGTGAATTTTAGTTTTGGATGAAAACTATGAAAAATGTCTGATATTTCAGTTTGTTTATTTATTGTAATGGAGGTAAGTTTAAAGGTAGACTGGTATCATGAACCAACTTTCTCTGAGAGATTTTTAAATTATTTTTCGAAACATAATTTTCAAAATAAAATCAACATTATAAGGAATTTGAAATCAAGAGCAATTGCCATTTCCAATTCTGAATTTCATAACAAAAATTTCCAATTAATCTAGAATTACCTAGTAAAAAATAATTTTCCTAGAGCCCTTATTAGAAAAATAATTGAAGAAAGAAGATTCTCCTCCCAAAATACTAGGGTTAAACCCAAATATAAAAAAAATCCATTTGTAGAAAATTCATCTGTTAAATTTGGAATGCTACTCAATACCGAAGATATAAAAATGGCTTTTTCAAATGAAAATACAGTTGGAAAGCATTTTTCCCGAAACAAAAAACTAAAACACCACAAGAAATACAATCCGTTATTGTGTACAAATTGAACTGTGGAATAAGCTATCACAAATGGTATGTTGGTCAAACCGGACGGTATCTTAAAACACGAGTTTCAGAACACATGAGAGACTCTAAGAAACTGAATATGAAAAATCTCTCGTTGAACATGAAAAAGAATATGGACACATTTTCGATTTCGATCATCCAACTATTTTATATGTTCAATCATACTTTTCCAAAAAGACTTTTGAGCGAAATGATACATATCCTCAAATGCGATAGTGTTAAAACTAGAAGAGATGTCGATGGCCTTAATACCGCATATTTTAATTTGATATGTATAATACCTGAATAATTTACACTTTTTTCATTCTTTTGCTGCCATTGATTAAAAAACAGACACCACCTTATCAGAATCAGCGATAAAGCTATTCGTTGGTTTCATGTCGTTTTGTGTTGGTGTTGTCTCAAAAATTCGTTGTTTGCAAAGTGTTTTTTATTTTTATCTTTCAAATACGTATCTAATATGTCTGATGATTTTTAAAATAGTATTATCATCAACACGAAAAAACTACTTTTCGGTGAGTAATTTAAATGGGAACTCATTATTATTGTGAAATTGAAATAAGTTTTGTGGAAGGTATATTCATGAAAATTCATTGTTACAGAGCCCCGAAGAAGAATTCAATTAAATTCGAAACGTCGGCAAGAATAGAATTGTTTTTTTAAGAAAAAAATGATCCTGTTACCAACCCCCTTTTTCAAACACATTATTATCGATACTTTAGAAATATTCTTTTTTATCTGCTATATGGCAATTTCAACAACCCGGTAAGGTTTCTTAAGTTATTTTTTGTTTATAAAAACGACAAAAAATGTCAGTTCGACAATGAGCATCATTGTTCGGTTGGAATATTCTCATTTTGTTTTCGGTTTTACTAGTAGAAAGGTACCTCGTCAACAATCTCTGAAATGGTCTATTCTCGTCCATTGGAAGAAGAAGCGATTTTTATTTACGGTGCGTCGCGTAACTTTCCCGAGACCGAAAGGATTTTCAATGAACGTTTTTCGAATCGTCCTATCTGTAGAAAATATTTGAGGGAACTTGTATCCAAATTCCCAATTACTGTTAGTGTACATTACAAAAAGCCCCCAGGTCATCCGTCCATTATGGAAGAACAGTGCAAATAATTGGTGAGATGGTAGTAAATCCTGAACAGTCTACTTATTCCGTCGGAAATGTTTGTGAGGTGTCTTTTTCTACTGTGTGGAGACTGTTGAAGAGGAATAGGTATCATCCACACAAAATCAAAATGGTACACCAATTAACTGAAGATGACCCTGATCGAAGAACAGAATACTGCGAAATCATGACGGAACCCATTGCAAGGCATCCCACCTCCACAATATTTGTTTCAGTGACGAATGTATATCTTTTTCAACCGGAAATGTTCACAGACAAAATTTCCGTTATTGGAGTGAAACCAACCTTCACGTTTTCTGGTAAAGACATACCCAATATCCGGAAAAAATTAACGTTTGGGCAGGAACATTGGGAAACCATATTGTAAAACCTCTATTTATTGATCAAAATTCAACATGGGAACTGTATTTCAATATGCTGGAAACTACTGTTGATCCTCTCATCACTGAAATCGTCGAAGCAAATCCTAATGAATTTGATATGGATATTGTATTCCAACAAGGTGGAGTACCACCACATTACTCCTGACAAGTAGGAAACTATTTGGATACTACTTTTCCCAGTCGTTGAATTGACCGTCGAGGTCCTACAGAATGGCCAGCCTGCTCGCCAGATTTGACACATTTGGACTTTTTTTATGGGGCATTTTGAAGCAGAAGGTGTACGAAACAGAACCTGCTTCAATATTGGATATACGGCAGAGAATAATAAATATTCGTAGAGATATTGACGTTACTGTGTTCAAAAATGTTCGGCGTTAAATATCGGATAGGCTGTTCATATGTCAAGAAGTTCAAGGCAACCATTTCGAGCATCTTCTGAACTGACCTCAATCTGTGGTCTGACAGTTATTTTGTAATTGAGCATAATTTGTTCTGCTGTATATTCGTCCAAACAATGAGCACTTTTCCGTCCATTTGTCAGAACAAGAAAATAACCCCACACGAAAAAACCAACTACGTGGAAGCTGCCGCCGAGAAAGAATGTTTGATTCAAACAAATTGCGATGGCGTACGTTCAACGTATAATACTTCCATTTTCGCCGGCTCCGTAACTAGGAGGTGCTTTTGAAATGTTTGATGCTCTGGAGAAAACCTTGTTTTACACTTCATTAGACTCGTATGGAGGTACTTTATCTCCGTGTTGAATTTGCACTACCGTAATGATTCAATTATTTCCTGGAATGAATGGATATTTTTCACTCCGTATATACGCCGGATGAATGCCAGGTTAAATGGATTTGTTTGAGGGATGAAGCGAGATAGACGCATTCTGATGTGGGCTTTTCTTCTTGCTATTTAAGTTTCCCCATTACATCAATTTTGTGAATGGTGATTTGGTTCAATGGAAAGTCTTCGAGCTATGGTTGTTCTCTGTTTAAATAGTTTTGAATAAACTCATTTGAAAGAATTTCAAAATTCTACTTTGTTTTATGAAGAACAATATACAGGATTTCTTGAGAAAAAATGCTTCTAGGTTTTCTACACTTTTCGACAGCGACTAGTCAGGCGAAAATCATGGAAAAAGTTATAAACCCCCACATTCTCAAATATTTGGAAGGCTTCAACATCATCACTATGACTTTCGGAAACAAAGGCGACCTTCTATCCTATGACACCCATATTTAGAATAACGCAATCGAGAAACATGGAGAAACATGTTGCGCTTGATATTTCTTAGGCCTTTGACCGTGTATGGCATGAGGGTTTGCTGGCCAAACTTCCATGCTATGGCTTGTTGGATCATTTTTGTGTATGATCTCCAACCTTCTTTTCATTGTATATCAACGACTTATTGGAAAAAACTAAGAATTCAATATATTTCTTTGCTAACGACTGCACACTTGTCTCGTCATTTCATTTGGATTCCAGGACATCGGCTATGGAGGCACATCTTCACTGGTAGCAAGAGGTTGCATATCTTAATGAGGATCTAGAAGTGATTTCGAATTGGGGTGAATGTAACCAGGTTCAATTCAATTCCACAAAAACCCAGGTATCGGTTTTCTTCAAGAAGATTAATGTTTTCGAAACGATTATAATAATATCAGATTATAATAATTTCGCTATCTGCTTCGATAAGTTTATTGGAGGTTAAAATGGACACCAATATGTCTTGGCACAATCATGTCACTGGAATTGCAAAGGCTGCTTCTCAAAATCGTGGACCACTGTTCCCAATCAGAAAACTGTACACACTTCAGCAACTTTTGATGCTTTATAAAGCTCAGATCAGACCTTCTTTGGAGTATTGTTCTCATGTCTGGAGCTCTGCCTCCAAACATACTGCGAAGTTTCTGGATTCCATCCAGAAAAAAACCATCTACCTGATTGGATACGCGAACATCACGTGCAACCTTGGTACATCTAAGAAAGTTTGGAGATTTGAAGATACTTTCACAGAAAGTGTTCAAGTGACCTGGCACATTTGATTTCACCAAGAGCGGTACATATCAGAAATACGCAACGGACTATGGCTGCTCATCGTTTGAAGGTTCAACTCAGTACACTTGAGAACTGCGTTTATGTAGAATAAACTTTCTGAAAACGTGATAACTTAATCTTATCTAAGCTGAACTTTTCAATATTGAATAATGTAAGGAAGGGTTATTCATTAATGAAATATTGTATTGATTATATTGTGAATTCACACATATTATAGCTACCATAAGCCAATTGTTACTTTTGTTGGATTAAATAATGATACTAATAATGTAGGTACATACACAAAACTAGTATCATCAGTTCTAAGCCTCGCTTCACATAATAATACAAGCTCCACGATTAGATTTTCATAATGCTGTCAATAGTATATGTCTAACGCACAATAAACATTAAGCGTATGTCTGAGTAGAGAGGAGGAGCCTGCCTTTCGCTGACGCTGAAAAGGAATCCAGACAGACTAGCACCGTTACGTGTTAGGTAACGAAGTGGTTTACCCTCACATAAGAAGTTATCACTTCAAACTAAATATTTATAATACAATAAAAGCCCTCCTAGAATATGTGTACGGCATACAAACTTAAAGAAAAACCGAATTACAGCAAAGTTGAAACTCCTTTTAAAACAACTACTTTCCCTCGAAAACATTACATCACACTTAAATCATTTCCTTTATTTAGTTTATCCTTGTGACATTTTTAATGGAATTAGAACAGATATTATTGATGAAAATGCTTCATACTGTGATATATAAAAAATCGATTCAATATGTCGCTTTCATTACACTTTATAGAAATGAATAAAAACACTTTTGTCGAATTACCACAAGTTATTTTATTTTTACGACCGGTTCAGGGGTACCCCATCATCAAGTATAAAACTAACATGTGTAATCTGAAAACTCGGTTATATCGGGAGTTTTTAGATGAGCTAGAAGTAGAGGTAGTTGAATGAACAAGGGTGTCAACTATTCCAACAAATTAATTTGTTTCCTTCATTACATATGTGCGGGATTTTGAGGTTATCTTCACTCATCTTGCTCGTCTTGCTCTGGTGATCGAGGATTATTTCAAGCTTATTAGATTCATGAGTCTGAGGGTGTAGAACGGATGATTCCAATAGGTTTGGCACTTCTCGTTACCCACAACGGCGTCTCTTCAATACCGTGGAATTACGAGATTGGTGGTAATAGGAGTGAAGCACTCTTCGGGCCGCATTATATCAGTGGATATAGGGTGAGACCACATTTGCTGGACATGCTGACAGCAAGTGCATCAGGGTCTCAGACGCTTCGTGACAGGAACTAACTATACCTTGGTCAGGAACCATCACGCGACTGCGGTAGACTAAAGTATTGGAGTCATCATCCTGGCAGGCCATGTTGAACCACTCAGTTTCCGTCTTCAGCCCACTCGACTTGATCAGGCGCTTTGATAAGCCAAGGTCTTCAAAGTTGTTGAAAAAGTCTCCATGCATTGGCTCATCCTTGTGTTGAGGCAGGACTGCGGCTTTCATATGGGCCTTTTGCTGAAAAGGTTTCAACTCAGTGATAGTAGTGAGATCGCGTAGCTCAATGTCGAAACTGCTCGAGTAACTGCCCTGAAGAGAAATGCTCCAATTCCTGATTTTTCATAGTCACGGGCCATACAGAGATGGATAGAGCCTGACAGGCTCTATCCAGTACCATTCTGTCTTATAGATACTCCAAACTCAAAAGTCCATGGCCTCCCTATTGTCGGGGGAAGTACAACCGTAGGACGGACGATTCGGGATGCAAATTCCTATGGAGGTGCATCATGTATCGGGTCTTTACATCGAGCTGATCTCCCGAGTTCGCTCCACTATTTCAATCGAGTAGGGTGAGATTGAAACGGCAAGGATATTCGATGCAGTTTTGGTAGTTTTTTCCAGCAAAGAGTATTCATCCCATCTGAGTCTGGAGCAGCAAAGTTTTTGGAACCTACAGGGGCTCTTCGAACGTCATCAGGGGTTATCGGATTGCGAAGTTCATTGAGCTTAGACTGCCGAAGCTCTTTGCTGAAAGTTACGAACTGCGCTAGGGTTGGAGTCTTTGAATTGAGTGGCTGCGGGTGTTTCTAGATACCCTTTCAGAAGGATTCCACCTGATCAGCAATCGACGAAATATATACAATACGCGGAGTCTTTCGGAATAAAATAATACAATCATTATCATCATCATTATTATTTTCATCATCGTTAATGCATCTGCGACTGACAAATCATCATCCTTTCATATTTCGATTTATTTCGAAGAATTGGGAAATCATACAATTTGTTTGTGACGTTAAATAAGCATCCTGTGATGGTATTCAAAAGCTCAATTCGAGTTGTAGGTTGTTTCTCTCAACGCATAAGTCAGGTTGGTATGAACAATTCTCAAACGAGTTTTTGCAACTTGGTACCTTCAATAACCCATCATTATATCACTTATTTCTGCAATTGAAGATTTTTCTTCATTGAACCCAGCAGTAATTTTCATTATCATTTTTATTATTATCTTTTATCATAATTATTAGTACACTCGATCTTGGAAGAATTCCCATAATTTCATCAGTTCATTATTTTATTATTGCTCAATCATAACTGAATTTTTACAGGAAATCAAAACTTATTATTGTTTAGAAGAATATTCACATATTCAACAGGACGTATTGAAGAATATTTAACAAAACTCAACAAAACTTCAGGAAACTCCAAGTGACAATATGATTAGAATCGTTCAAACATAATGGCTTTTTATCAAGATACGAAAAAAAAACGGAATCAACAGCAGAACGAATACAGTTATTCCCATCTAATTTTTTTCACTCGCACAGGTCCATTAATAGTGATTTCATGCCAGTAATCTCCTGCATTTTAATACGTTGCATCTCCTGAATAATAATGATTATTAATTAGACCTGTTTCGGTGCTCAATCATGTCCTAGCTAACCAAAAAGAAATTAATTTTGTTTATCCGCCCCGTTGGATTCTCTTACTTTTTAATTAAAAGGATTTACCAAGAGAAACCTCGTGCAACGACTCGAATAAAAACGACTGAATAATATCTTTCGTGTTATTTCTTCGAGGCAAAAGAGGATGAAATTTATTTGAGAAAATGATTTTCGAGGACTGGACATTTTAATTGGTTTTGGACGGTCAAAAAAAAAAAGTAATAATTCAACTGTTCTTCGTCAACCTTTCTTGGGTTTTTTTCAATTTCCACAATTCGAAATATTTGAAAATTGTAATTGATTACTTTATATAGTTAACGTATTCCAAAAACACTTTATTGTGAGATTTTCACTAAATTGTTTTACAAAAACGCAACACGTGTTTCGCCATACAATGGCTTCATCTGGCGTGTCTTTCAACTCTTATATAGTTGTAAAGAGGGCAAATTATTCAGTTTCGAAGAAATAAAAAATTCATAATAGCGATCAACAAGATGTCCGCCAAGTTTTACTTAGAGATCGACCAAGCAACAATAATGCATTGAATGAAACCAACTGTATAACTAAAATATTAGCAATAAATTGATAGAATGAGAAATATTTTCAAAAACATGCTTCCATTTACATGCTTTGGAGACTAAAAAATGAACTTTCAATTAATCGAACTCACTTATTTATCATACCACACAATTCATATGATATGAAAACTTGTCGCGAAATTTACTTGTGTAGTTAAACAATAATACAATATTGTCAAATATAGACAATAATCATGATATAATTCAGATTCATTTGATTTAATATATGAATTGAAAGATATCCCAACCTCTCTTCAATATTTTAACACAAGAACACTCAGTATTGAGAATTCCATCTTTTAATATTTCAAGTTCATAGACATCGAAATTGATCCGATCACAGGATATGGAATATAAAACAATCTCCAAATACGCAAACTTGGCACAGATTGCATACTGTGCATTTTACCTCAGTACAGTGACCGAATCAAAGTCGCAATGTCAGCATATAATTCTTTATAAATATTGAGGGAGGTCAAGATCACTGACAGTTAACAGACAACAGACAGTATTCATTTGAGTATCAATTAATCATCAGCAATGCAGCACATCTCCTTCTCTTCGATCCTGCTGGGTGGCAGTATAATGTAAGTTTTTGGTGTTTTAATGTATTTCTTTTTATTAACATTTTTGAGTGTGAGTTTATTTTTTCCGTTTCTTTACAATAAATATTCAATTAAATTTCCAAATAAGTTCTTTCATTATTTTGGATGAATGAATGAAAGGGGGAAACAGCAAATAAAAATCCTCTCGTAAATAGCCAAGCGAGAACTGAGTTGCGACAATACATAAATTGATGCTGACAAGAAAAACTATGTTTTTTGGCATAAAACAGATAAATCTTCGACAAGCTTCCATATCATGGGTTAGGTTAGGTATAGAGTGAGTGGGTCTATTCGCACCGCAATCCGCAAGGTTTTATTGTAGCTCACACTTTTTCACACTGGACCAAATAAACCCAGCTTCTCAACGAAGCCGATTAGTTTGTATGGTGAGTGGTTTTTCAGGTCAGATGGTGAGATTACGGCACACTTTGGACATAACCTAACCTAACGGCTCTGCCGAACTTTGAAAACCTGTTAAATCCCTAGCGGGGTAGGCACAAATTATGTGCTGTGCTGTTTCATTATTTTCCAAACAGAGGCGACACACACGGTCTTCCGACAGTCCGAGTCTCTGCATATGATGATCCCAGAAGGCCTGTTAGACATCGTAGTCCATCCCTACTATAGACCAACAACTGTTTGGTATCAAGCTTCGAAGGGTGAATAAACGCCTTAGAGTGAGCCAATCCTGGAAGATTGTACCAGAAGTATATAAATCTTCTTGCCGTGCAGGTGTTCAATCTTTGTTTGGCAAAGCCTGAAGCAATGCCAATGATAGGTCCTGTCCAATGAAGCTGATTGCAGCACCCTCCTTCGCAAGGAAGTCAGCAGCCTCATTGCCTTTCAGGCCAGTATGACCAGGAATCCAGACTAGAGACAACCTGTTGAGTCTTTCTAATCAGGAGGGTCGTTTTTGTCAATTTCCTACCAATTTATACGTTGATCGGTAGAAGCCGAGAGCTTCCGACGTCATACGACTCTCCGGGAATCTTTTAATTAACTTGTGTATGAGGTTGGATTCTTCCAATCTCATACACTCTCATAGATTCCTGGACAGTTTGATATCTCTGTCCTGGGTCTGCGACTAAAAATACCTGCACCGGAACCGGAAGGAATTTTTGATTCATCTGTGAACCAACAACCATCTGTTCTTGATATTTCCTCCTCCTCCTCATATCATAGAAATAATGTGATGAAATGAATTTATGTGTTTTGATGAATTCAAAGTTTTTTTCTCTGTTTGGAACATATGAACTCTCTCCAGTATTTTGTAGACTTCTCAACTTGTTTTACAAGGAAGGGTTTTTTTTTGTTGGAATATTGCTCGTGTTCAACCTATTCCCAAAGAGGGCAAGAGAAATGTTCCAGCTGTAGATCAACAGCCGACCTTCTATCGTATGTCACCCATATTTGGAATAACGCAATCGAAAAACATGGAGAGTCAGAAGCTGTTGCGTTGGATAATTCTAAAGTCTTTGACCGTGTGTAGCATGAGGGTTTGCTGGCCAAACTTCGACGCTATGGCTTGTCGGATCATTTTTCTTCATGGCCCTCCAGCTTCCTGAAAATCACGTTCCCTGCAAGTGGCCGTCGATGTATATCTCTCGAATACTTTAATCATCTACGCTGGTGTTCTCCAGGGAACCATGTTGTCTCCAACCTTCTCATTATTGGACCCAGAGGTGATCTCGAATTGTGGTGAAAGTAACCAGGTTCAATTCAATGCCACGAAAACCTAGGCTATGAAATTTTAACGAATATTATTGACTCGCCTGAGTTGATAGCAATGATGTCCTTTCATGTACCCCAGAGAAACACAAGGAATAAATATTTATTAGCTACTTCCACATATAACACCAATGTGGGGAAAACTCTCCAATAATAGAGTTACAGACTCATTCAACAGATACTGTTCCAATTTGGACGTTTTCTCCATGTCCTTACAAATGTATAAAAGTAACATAAGAAAATTTTTAATCATTTATGTTTAAGATTAAGCATTTAGATCATTTACCTGTTGAACGCCAATTTTGTTAGCACAATCTGTATTTTAGTGGATACTTGTTTGGGTTCTTTTACCTGTATGTGTCCCGAATTTAGAATTAATAAATAAATGAAATAAATCGGTTTCCTCCAAAATGATAGATATCTTCGAACCGTATATAAAAATGTCAGTAGAGAAAATTTCTGCTTCGATAAGTGTGTTGGAGGTTTGAATGGACATCAGTATGTCTTGGCACAATCATGTAGCTGGAATTGCAAAAGCTGCTTCTGAAAAGACTGGTGCAAACCAGAATACTGTACAAACCTCTGCAACTTTTGATGCTTTATAAAACTCAATCAGACCTTCCTCCATCCAGAAAAGAGCCATTCGCCTGTAACATCGAAGAAAGGTTGGAGATTTGTCTCTATTTTATAGAAGGTGTTCGAGTGTCTTGGCACATTCGATTTTATACCAAGAGCGGTATTAGAAACACGCGAAAGACTGTGGCTCCTCATTGTTTTGGGGTTCAACTCAGTAATCCTTGAACTTCACTACTTGAGAACTCTTTCATTTGGAGAACTGCGTTTATGTGGGATAAACTTCCTGGGAACGTTTTTCCAAACGAATTTAATGTCCAGCAATTCAAATCCAACGTAAATCGCTACTTCCGCACAGGCACCGCTCTTAGAGCGCCTGAAGGATTCTCCGGTAATGCTTGTGTTACATCGTCGGAAAAACAGTGTGAAGGAAAGCTTTCTTCCAAAAATATGTTTGACTATAATATCAAAACAGAGTTCATTACAAAAAATGTGAACGTAATGAAATAGATTTCCTTTCAGTAACTTGTTCCAACTTCTTTATTAATAATTCAAGCATTGAATCAGAACCCGCCGAAAAGCTCGAAGTGACAACATTGAAAAATATTTTAGAAGGAAAATTTCTGTAGAGAAGTCAACGTTGCTTGCTGTTTTTTTTATCTAACTTTGTATAATTCCTAGATTGCTTGATAACCCAAATAAGGCAAGAAATAATTCTTCAAAGATTCCAACCTCAAAATAAAAATCATTGATTCCGAGCGGTTTTTTTTAAACGCCGACTAAGATCAATCGTTCTCATTTCCATTACCACACCCTGTATAATCATTTCACAGGTTTTCCTTCAGAGTGATATTTCTTGATTACTATAATTCCTTTCCAGCTCATTAATTCAACATCCCTTCTTACTTACTTACTTCTCCCGAAGATTTCCTAAAAGAAAAATTCTAATTAGAACGAGAAGTGAATGCCGGTCTGTTGCTAACCTCTTGATTCAGTTGCGATTGCAAGAAAACCTGGATAATAATGAATTTTTCCAGGATGTCTTTTTGTTCAGATGTTCTTGCTCTCTTCTCTGTCGCTTCCACTCTTTCTCTTTCTCTCAATCCCCGTTCGAGAGATCTCTGACGCTGAGGACGAAATTGAGGCATTAATGAATAATCTGCCGCTCGAGAAAGTTGACATTAGTAATTAGAACTCGAATTGAGTGCTTTGTGTTTTCAATTTACAGAAATCGGCCACATGATTCAACGACAATTTGAAGGCTATACGCATTTGCACACTCTTCGAGAGTACTGCCGATACAATAATCAAAATGTTCGATTTGTTTATTGTTTAGGGTATTTTATCTAAATCAAAATATGGAAGATTATTCTTTTCGAAGCAAAAAAATGATTGAAAAATTGAGCGCTAGGCCACCAATACAGGGTTTTCCAACGATGAAACGCTTCTTTCGAAAAGCTATAAAATTGACAACAATGAAACCGACAGTAAAAAAACTCACAGTCGTAAGAATACCATGTTGTAGTGTCAAAAAAAGCAAAAAAATATTTGATATGACAATTTTGGTCTCACATCGACGCATTTAGCTGAAAATGCACAGTGAATGTGATAAAGAATGTGATACTGACAATGATGGCATAGTTTAGCAAAGCGCTATTCTTTCACTCAACCACGTTTGAAAAAAAAAGAAACATTACAAAAAATTAATGGCAATTTCAGAACAACAGTAAAATGAAATACAAATGTTTATGTTTGGATCACTGTTGACTAAGCAATTCAGTTTTGAGTTTACTTTTGAATGGCGGTAGTTTAAATCTGTTTAAAATCTCTTTTTCCGTTAATCAGCTGTCGCCTCCATACGAACGACAATTCTCAGAAGTTGAGAAACTTGTGCTAGATAAAGACTAACGAGGTCTTACCTTGTAACGTGTGGTTCCTAACACGTGATTCACTGGATGAATTATACATTGTTACAGCAAAATTATTGTTAAATCGAAACATAACTCTGAATAGTAGCAATTTAATTAAAATTGAAAAGAATACGTGACGTATAATTGATGAATCTAGTCACATCAGGAAAATCAGATGACTCAGATACCGGTTGTCAAGGCAGGATGAATTTCAACAATGAAATCCTCTATTTAAAAAAAATAATTTACCTTCTTTATAGATATATTTGAACATTGTCTTCCATTATTGTACTTTCAGATGAATGTTTTGTTGAAAGTTCTTGTTATTCAGATGATGAAAGTGATTTATTCTGGAAATCGATATTTTGTTTTCATATCGATACATTCAGCTGAGAATATTTCAGAAAATAATCTTCACAAATATCTCAAACCTAAAAATTCTTCCAGAATAATGTACATTTTTCCAACTCAAACTTTGTTATTTTCGAGCAATGCCAATAGAGCAATCAGCAGTAAATGGAACTACTCGTCCTACGAACTCGTGGTTTCATTATACTCATTGTTTGCAAAATAACAAAGTTATGGTTAAATAATGGAAATTTTTCGATAACATTTTGAGGTTTTGTGAAATTACTTCCGACAGAAGATTAGCATTTTTAGATGTTTATAGGATAAACTCAAAAACTACACTGGATCAAGAAATATTTCGTGGAATTTTTTTTTATAATGAATGCATAGGGCTTTTAGATATTGAAACTAATTATTACAGTTTATTGTATGGTTTTCACTATAACGGGTTCAACGGAAACCGCGACACGTGTTTCGCTATACAATAACTTCCTTAAGCGTAAAGTTTACGCTTGAGGAAGCTATATAGCAAAACACGTGTCGCGGTGTTTGTAAAACCGTTTATAGTTTATCAAACAATAAACTATTAATTTGTTTTAGTTTGGAGTTTCATCAAGTATCGGCCAGTTTTATTCAATGTTTAGATATTTTTATCCGTTTTCTAATTCCATCAGAAAATTACAATCGGATAATATAGTATTGTATAGATACCAAGCGGTTCAGAAGTTATATCGAAAAGTAATTTTATCAACCATTCTCATCACCCAATGCAAATTTATTTGGTAAATATGTTCAGATATGTCATCATATACGAATTCAACTTGGCAATGATACTCGAAGTGTGAATGAACGAACTATTCGAGGTTAGTTTCATTCCGGAGATTCTAGAATCTGAGATGAGCCCCGAAGTGATCGGCCTACCCTAATCTAGGACGAGAATTTGAGGGCCCTGATGGAGATTGACCCATCATAAATGGTGCGTGGGATGGCGAAAGAACTGGGCATCCGCTCTCATGCGTTTTTTTGATGCTTTGAAACGTATTGGAAGGGTCAAAAAGCTCGAAAAGTCGGTGCCCCAGAACGATCGACATAAATTGTCAAGTTTCGAAGTCTGTTCTTCTTTGCTTGTGCGCAACGCAATGTGGCCTTTTTTGAATCTGACCTCCACGAGTGATGAAAAGTGGATCATCTTCGACAACAGGAGGCGTTCAGGATAGTGGTTGAACCCCGATGGGCCACCAAGGCATTTCACAATTTCAAAAACCCACCAAGAAAAGACAATGGTATGTCTGGTGGTCAGAAGTTATTGTGATTCACTGTAACTTTCTGCAACGATCCTGCTCCACCAGGAAGCCGGTTCGCACGTTTCACAAATCACCGTCCAAAAATGAAAGAATCGAGCGTTGAAATTCTGCCACACCTATCATACTCCCCAGACCGCTCGCCAACTGACTACCCCGTCGAAAAGGGTAGCTTGTAATATTCTCCAAAGCACGGTGGACAATGTTCACAGCTGGTTCCTGAGGAAGCAGATGTCTGTCAACCCTAACAAAACTGTGATAATCCCCTTCACCAAGAGGAGAATATTGGACGAGCTAACGCCACTTTCCCTCAATGGTCATTTCATTTGGAACGTAGGTGAAATATATTGGCATTGTCCATGATAAAAAAACTCACTTGGAACGCTCACTTGGAAAAAGTTTTGCACAAAGCCAGACTGTCCCTATGAACACTTCAAAGGATTTGTGGTAAAACTTCTCCATTAGATTTATGTGGCCAATGATCACTTATGATGCAATTGCCTGATGGCCGAAGGCTTTACTGAAAACGGCCCGGGCAAAGCTCTCTGGCTTACAGAGACAGGCTTGTCTGGCCATCAGTGGTGCCACCAGTAGCACACCGACAGTTCTCTGGAGAGAGAGGCTAGATGGACTGCATATAGGCTTGTGCACATTGCCAATTGCACTAAACAATTCAATGCAACAGACTGTTGGTTGTCACTGGAAATGACCTCTGATTTTATACCTCCAACTGTCACCTACGAACTACCTTATAAAGTACTGTTCCCGAGTAGAGAGGACTGGATGCTCCGGAAGAAGGAAATATTAAGAGCAAATAGTTTTTGGTTCACAGATGGATCGGAAACACCTTCCGGTTCTGGTGCAGGTGTTTTCAATCGCAGACCCAGGACAGAGATATCAACCTGCCTAAGAACCTATGCGAATGTATTTCAAGCGGAAATTTACGCTATCGAATTGTGTACGGAGAGATCGGAAGAATCCAAGCTCATACACAAGTCAATGAAAATATTCTCGGACAGTCAAGCGGCGTTGGGAGCTCTTGGCTCCTACCTGGCAACGTCTAAATTGGTATCAAATTGTCAAAAACGACTCTCCTCGATAGGAAGTCTCAACAGATTGTCTCTGGTCTGGATTCCTGGCCATACTGGCCTGGAAGGCAATGAGGCTGCTGACTCTTTTGCAAAGGAGGGTGCTACAAGCAGCTTCATCCGACCAGAACCTGTCATTGACATCGCTTTAAGCTTTGCCAAACAAAGATTCCAATCTCTGTTTGGCACCTGTATGGCAAGAAGATTAATGGACTTCTGGCAGAATTTTCCAGAATTGGCTCACTTCAAGGCGTTTATTCACCCTTCGAAGCTTGATACCAAACAGTTGTTGGACTACAGTAAAGATGAACTACGATGTCTAACAGACCTTCTTACAAGTCACTGTCATTTGAATCATCATATGCAGAGATTTGGACTGTCGGAAGACATTGTGTGTCGACTCTGTTTGGAAAATGATGAAACAGAAGAGCATATACTTTGTGCCTGCCCCGCTTGAGACCGAATCAGGTTTTTAGAGTTCGGCAGAGCCTTACTCTTTTCATATGACCTGAAAGACCATTCACCATACAAACTAATCGGCTTCGTTAAGAATCTGGGTTTATTTGGTCTAGTGGGAATAGGTGTGAGCCACAATAAACCCTTACAGGTTGTGGTTGAGGGTCGAATAGATCCACTCAGTTTGGACCTATCCTTACCTTTTCAAGCACTTCGATAATTTTATCATCGGTAGAACCTTCGCCAATCAGAACTAAGCAAAAATAGCCTTTTCGTCGGCTTCATCGAGTCCCGAGCATACAATTTTCATACTGACGGAATTAATCGATTTGTGTTACGTTGACACTGATTCAAATGATGCTCATTTCGATCAAATTGAGTAACAGTTTAAAGAAGACTCTTAAAACCTGACATAACTTTTGAAACAACCCAATATACAGGGTGTAATTGAATAAGTGTGAAACATTCAAGGAGGTGATTCCTCATCGAAAAAAAAAAAGGATCTTTCATATAAAGAAACTTCATTGGAGCATCCCGTGTTAAGATACAGCCCCTTAAAGGGGGTTCATAAAATTTGTATAACAATTTTTTCACAAGCACTGAAAAAGTTACAATATTGAAATTGACCTGACGTTTTGTACTACTAAAAAGACACTTAACCAGTAATTTATTTGGTTTACCCCATAATTGTAAGGGGTGGAAAACGCAACCCCTAAAATTTATTTTCAAGGTAACTTTTTGTCTTATCATTTGCTTACCATTTGAAAATGTATTTCCGATAGCCTGTTTCATTCTGAACAAAAAATGTCTCTTGGGTAGTACTGGATGCACTTCTCTTGAAAATTGAACGTATGCCTCACCATTTATTCGAGAAGGTAGAAAATGAGGCCCAGTTGAGTCATTCCCAATAACTTCGAGCCACACGCTCGGAAAGTCTCGCGGTTACAGTGCCTGTACTCGTTGCAGATGGTAAGGGTATAAGAGTTGTTCCTTTAAAATTCGAAATACCGTCATATGATCAACATTTAGCTGGAAAGCAATCTTTCTAGTACTGGTAGTAGGTTGTTCTTCAATCAAATTAAGTACTGCTTCCTCAAGCTGTGGTGTTCGTATTTCTCGATGGCGACCACAATCCTGCGTTCTTTTGTCGAATGAATTATATTCTCGTAATCGTTGATGAAGTCGAGCAAATATTCTATGTGAAGGATGCTGCCGTTGAGGGGAAATTTCAGCATATCTTCTAGAAGCTTCTAACCCATTCCCCTGCGACAGACCGTAAACGTAACGCATATCAGCCATTTCCTCATTTTAATAACAAGTGAATTATTAAAGTAACAAATTAAGAACAGAACAACAACACATAATTAGTATTAATTTAATTTCGAAAATTCATAAACTGACAGCGTCATACCAATTTAATTGTCACTATCGCTAATAGCGATCTACTAGATAGATAAGTTTCGTATTTTCGCATTTATGACGATGTATGTCTGTAGTTGTTCGTAAAATAATTTGTTGCTGCGAACTGGTTTATTTTGGGCAAAAACCCATGAGACATTTATTGTTTAGAATGAAACAGGCTATCAGAAATACATTTTTAAATGGTGAACAAATAAAAAGACAAAAAGTTACATTGGAAATAAATTTTAGGGGTTGCGTTTTCCACCCCTTACAACAAAGGGGTGAACCAAATAAATTTCTGGCCAAGTGTCTTTTTGGTAGTACAAAACGTCAGGTTAATTTCAATATTGTAACTTTTTTAGTGCTTGTGAAAAAAAGTGTTATACAAATTTCATGTAACCCCTTTAAGGGGCTGTATCTGAACGAGGGATGCTCCAATGAAATTTCTTTATATGAAAGATCCCATCTTTTTTTCAATGAGGAATCACCTCCTTGAATGTTTCACACTTATTAAGTTACACCCTGTATACTACGGTAGTTTTGAAAATTTACAATGAAATATCTTACAGATATTACGCAGTAAATGAGAAATTATTTGTTATCTTATAATACATTTTACTCGTATATGAAAAGTGGTGGGCTTATCGCCTTCCCGTGTTACGAAAGTCTAGAAATATGTTTTTATTATGATTCTCACTCCTCTCTTGGCAGGTAAGGAGTTCGTCATAAATGATTTATTGTTATGCTTTCATAAACTTCCATTACATAACGTTTCGGTAAGCACTTATGGTAGAAAAGTGAAAAATGGAACTATGTCGCGTCTCCTTGCGAAAGAACAAATCAATAATTCAAGACAACGTACGAGAAGAAGAAAGGAAATGCGAAAAGTACTCAAAATTATACAGTATTGTAACGAGAACTCAATATTCAATAATATCAAATCACAAAGCATCAAACTAAAATAGGTATTTCGGAACAAACTCATTGATTTTCTAAAGATTTTCTTGTCCAAAATAATTCTCCAAAATAATCTCCAGAAAATCAATGGGTCTGTTTCAAAATACCTATTTTACTTTGATGTTTTGTGATAAGATATTATTGAATACTAAGTTTTTGTTACAATACTGTGTAATTTTGAGTCATTTTCGGTGTTAACAAAAAATAAAAATAACTCTGCGCCCAAAACTTCGAAAATTATTTAACTCTTCAAAAAAATTGACCGTGGTTAACACCATAGTTGTGTAATTCGTAATATTACAGGCTTTTAAAAAAACTGTCGTATACAGGATGCTGTCTTTTTATCGTTTTAGCAATTTTTTTTCGTAGTCCCCATTTGAAAAAATAGGTAAAAAAATTAAATTCCACTCCGATGTCCAAGACATCACATGAAGATGTATTTTTTTAATGAAAAACTTTTTTAAATAACATGCCCCAAATTTTTCAAAATAAAAGTGCCTCAAAATCAAGTATTTGAAGGCTCATCGTATACTACGTGTGTTTTACTGTATTTTGTTAGTGCATGTTCAGTTTTAGGGTATGCACAAACTTTTATCAAGAATAGCTTTCTGTCGAAAAACCATTAATAAATAAGTTTCCCATATGGTGCATACTTTGGAGATGACACTGTATAATAACCACATATTTTTTTGCATTTCTGTGGTTGCTAGTGTGTTATTCTATTTGTTGTCATCCGTCTCTGCTCAGAGATATTTTCGGTGATTCCATTCCATTTTCTGAATGGAAAAAACATAACATAAAAGGTGGATATTTCATTCATTCACGGATCTTCATAGTACATTTTTCAAGTTTCTTATTAGTCAGTGGGCTATGCTGGCAGTAAACAAATCTAAAGAAATGAACTTTAAATGTTCAAGCCAGTCTTGAATATACCTATACAGTAGGTTAAATTTACTGACGCCTATCAGAAAACAACTACTCCCCTGGATAATACCACGAAGAGCGTTGGATTATATCCGACAGGCGTCAGTGCAGGAATATTCACAGAAAATTTCCTGCATATGCAATTGGCAATACAACTGAAAGAGTCGACCTCCAATTTTGGAACTTGCAGACAGGTTTCGGGCTCTTTAGCCACTCATCAGTGCAATATAGTGACCGTCATCGACCTAAAGTCAGTGATATTCCATAATTGAAAATCGGAATTCTTTCAGAGAATTTCATTCCTCTTCCTAAGTTGGAGCGAAACAACAAAATGTCACTCCTTCTAGTGGACGAGGTACTAACCAACTGCATATCCGTAATTTGCCCGATTCCTCTGAATAAGGAAGAAAAACTTTCTTATTGGTCAGTGGGCTATGCCTGGGCTGGTCCACTAGATGAAGGGATAATTTGTTGCTTCGCTCCTACTTAGGAAGAGGAATGAAATACTTTCTGAAAGAATTCCGATTTTCATAGCATACATCTCTATTCTTCCACTCAAACAAGCATAGGTAAATACATACAAATAAAACTGATACGTTGAAAATGAACTGTTGAATAATTATAGTTTAAAAAACTAAAAAACACGCTTTCAAAGAACATCGAACTTATTACCTAAGGGGGAGGGAGAATATCTGATAATATTTACAATTATCGAAATTATATCGTTCTTCTAATCAGGGGTTTGTTCTCACCTGAAAATTATAATAAGAAAAAGATTTAACGTGCTCTAGTGACAGTGACTCCCCTTATCAACTATAATCCTGAAAACTAAAACACAAATTTTTGCCTAGTTTGGGGGTAGGTTCTCTGTATAGCGGGTTCTGATGTCATGAATAACTCCCAGTGAATCAAACGAACCTGACTTATGAATTCGCCTTATTTATTATTGATTTTGGATCAATGAACATGAACATTTGAGATAGTACTCAAGGGAGATCTCACTTGCGTCTCACATTAGAATAATCAACGACATAAGCATATACAAATTCTGCTAACTCTTTCGTATCACAACCCCATACAAATTATAATTATATTCTATTATAATTCAATTAAAAAAAAATAAATAAGGAATGCAAAATAATTGTCTTATTGGCTAGACGTATCTGTCTTTGTCCAATGTAAAGGTAGTGGATCTAATGTTTCTATTCAGCAACCAGGGTGGTGAGTCGGGATAAAAAGTTAGATCTCCTGGACTGGAACCGATCTATTCAGGGATGATCGTCTGGAGCACAGGATAACACCTACCCATCAGGACTCGATTCGGATGACGAAGATGACTTGAGTCAAGGGTAGTAGGCCCCAAACAATCTAGGGGTGGAAGAACAAGCCCTAGGAGAAAACAACCATAAAAAAAATAATAAAGATTTTCGACCATCAAGAAGTGGAAAAATTAAAAAATTCAACTTACGTGGAAGGAGGGTGGCTTGAAACGTAGCTGTCCTACCAAGGACAGAAGACAAAATGCCGGTAAACACAAAAAATATCCGACTAAGTCGATAGCTAGAGGAGTAGAAAAAACTAACTCAACGGAATGATTTCAACAAGAACTGTAAATCAATTCACCAATCACTTCTTCAGCACAAATTTCACATCTTGAGAATTTATCCTCAAATTAGAGAAGAACAAAACAAAGTTAAACTTAAGACGACATCGGCACAAGTGATATTTCCGCCTAAATCGAGTAGGATGTGTTTTCTTCATTTTTTTCCTTCCTTTCAGTTCAGTATATTTATAAAGAAATAGTCCCTTAGAGTAGATAACCCATATGGCACGAATGTGTTTAATAAGTGGTATTGATTTTTCTGAAGTCTCTCTTTACATAAAGCAATGATGAAACCAAAACAATTGTATTTGAATTATGAAAATTTTGAACGCGAAACAAACTAAAAAGTTGAAAAGATTTTTTTAATTGGGCTCAAAACAATAACGAACGAAAAATACTAGTATCATTGTAAAAAAAACGACGGGCGCTTGATATACAAAAAATATGGCACAAAGCGCCCACGCTTTTTTCACAATAATACTATTATTTTTCGTTCTTTATTGTTTAAAGCTTATTTTCAGTTCGCATTTAAAGAACATGCGTGTTTCAAACTATATTTATTTTTAATTTTTTAGTTTCGTATACTATAATAGCGTGTTTTTTAGTTTTTCAAACTATACATATTTTATCAATCAGCCGTATATTGTTTAGAAAAATGACAGATGATAATGTCGATTAATCAAGAAGGTCACGTACAGCGCCATCTGCCCGCAAATAGATCAAGCAATAATGTCGATATATCAAGGAGGTACGTACAGCGCCATCTGCTCGCGAATAGATCAAGCAATAATGTCGATAATTCTGTCAAATACAGATCCTGAGCTTGAGAGTTACAAACAAACAAACACACATACATACAGGTGAAGATAATTCAAAGGGTGTAAAAATGAACTCAAACTGGAAATATTTTAAAAAAAAATTTTTTGGTTACTTGATTTCAAGATCATTGTTTATTCAGGCAAAATTTTTTGAATCTTCATTTGAAAGTTAATGAAGAAGGATAATTCCAGTCGAATGATTTTTATCAAGCTTTATTCTCACTCATAATGTCCACATTTCTCGTTCTCTGATGATATATTATCTTTGAAGTCGTTTTTGACTGAAAATCTCATCATTTCCTTCCTTCCCTATAAAATATTATGCATCGTCAGAAAAATAATTTTCCTCATCATATTCTAAAGAGTTCCGCATTGCTCCAAGCATAAAACTATTCACATTTTTTCAATTAGTTATATTAACATTTTTTTCAATATTAATCAATTCTTCACTTCATCTTCGTCAAAAAAGACCTCGAGATTAAAACCAAACACGGGCAGGCGGAGGAGAACTAAAACGAAACAGCAATATCAAGCCATTTTCAATTTAGCATACAGATAATTGAAATTGTGCACGATAACAAACAGGCGTTTACTATTTGCATTTCATCTCGCTTGAAAAGCCAGTAATGAGTTCTTCCTGCTACACTGTTTATTCTCAATTTATTTCGGGGAACGTCTTTTTTCACCTCTTTAACATACTTCGAGTTGAAAGAGCGCCTCTAAATGAATTATTTTCTGCAGACGTTGTTTAAGATTTTTAGATGTACGTTGCTAGCAAGAGCTATGAATACATTTAATGCGATGGGGCCAAGATAATGTTGCTATTTCGTTGTTGAACTGAGAATTCTTAGAGCGAGTTGATTTGAATCGGCAAATGATAATAAAATTAAAATGTTACTTTGCACTCAGGTTTTTGTTTCAGTTGAAAAGTGCAGCTTGGTATATCTAGCTATGTCTACACATATACCAAAAGGGAACGGCAAACTAAACTCTTCCTTTTTTGCAGTTGGAAAATCATTGAAAAATAATGGGTGATATACAATCGCAAATAATACATACGTACATTACCATTAGAGGTCAATGAATTAGGAGAAAATTGATAGATATAATTGGATGCATAGTGACCAGAAATGATTATGAAACGTAGCAGATAGATAATCTACAAACCATTTCTTGCAATATTCATAAATACATAACATAGATAGATTCTCGAAGATTGGTTGCTTAAAGATCATAATATGATTTTTTTGTCTACTTTGATACATGGTTTTCACTAGAAAGTGTTTCTTTTCTGAATAGGTTACCATCTTCATACATGATTTGGCCACTCTAATTTTTTTGAAGCGGGTATGTAGCGTGAATAGGTTTCATCCATATGGAAAATAGATAGATATTCTTTTCTATTGGTCCGGATTTTCGTCAAGAATTCTTTCCAAAGTAGTCGCGTAAGCTGGCGTTCCATCATCATTTTTTTTATATTTCATCTTTCTCCATAGAAATACAAGTTGATAAATTCCTTCTCACGAACACTACCTGCTACCCTGATAGTCAATATCTCGGATAATGGTTTTGTGAATTTCCTTAAGCGTTGGAACCCCTTCTTCATTGACAAAAAACACGTATTACACGAAAATCCTCAAAGCGTTTTAAGAACAGTGCTTGTGCGAAAGTAACGATTTACATTGGAGAATAAATTCATTTGAAAAAATGTACTCAGGGAGTTTATTCTACATAACCGCAGTTCTCCAAATGAACAATCTTGAACAATCAAGTTCGAGGTGTACTGAGTTGAACCTCAAAACCATGAGCAGCCACAGTCCGACGCGTATTTCTGATATACAGGGTGTTCCTTGAACACATGCTAATATTTAAGGAGGTAATTCTTAGACCCATTTCAAGAAAAAAACTTCCTATGAACGTATGTCCTAAACGCCTCAACTTTTGAGATACAGGGTGGCAAAGTTTTCAAAAATAATCAGTTTTTAAATAATAACTGAGATAATTTTGTAGACATCTGTAAAAAAATTAATTTTTCACAAAAACGAGTTTTATTTCATTTTGTGACAGTAAGTCTAAACGAATAGCACAAATTTGTTAATTAGTAATAATACCAAAACTGATTATAAAAATTGTTGGAAGTGGCCACCTGCACTTAGTATGCATGCTTCCGCCCTTCTACGCATGGAATTACGCACCCGTTCAAATATTCCCGGCGTATTTCGTATAGTTTCACACGAGGCAACTATTTGCTCTCTTAAATCTTCTAAAGTATTAACGGGAGTTTTATACACAAGAGTTTCAAGGTGGCCCCATAAAAAAATCTAAACTGTTGAGATCGGGGGATCTTGCTGGCCATTGCTGAGGTCCTCCGCGACCTATCCAACGATTAGGATAAACTGTATTTAAATGATTTCGGACAATTACACTGAAATGAGCAGGGGCGCCATCGTGCATGTACCATATTCGATTCCTTAACGCAAGTGGCACATCTTCCAATAACCCAGGTAAGTCTTCTTCGAGAAAGTGTAAATAAGAACGACCATCAAGGCGTCCTGGTAGAAAAAATGTGCCTATTAGATGATCACCTATAATTCCTGCCCATACATTAACCGAAAATTGGTGTTGGAAATGGGTTTCGGTTATTGTATGGGGATTTTCTTCAGCCCACACATGATTGTTATGGAAATTTTGAATGGCATTCCGAGAAAAATTTGCTTCGTCTGTGAACAAAATTTGTGTCTCAAACTGCGGATTTAGTGCAATACTTTGTAGATACCACTGACTGAAGTTCACACGCTGTGGAAAATCTCTGGGGAGTAATGCCTGCACTCTTGAAATATGGTATGAGTATAACAAAAAATCAACCAAAATATGCCAAACAATTTGATGACAAATATCCAGAGTTCTAGCGATCTTCCTCGTACTCGTCTCAGGATGTTCCTCAATTTCTTGCAGCACCGCTTCCTCAATTTCAGGAGTTTTTACTACACGAGGTCTACCTTCCGGAGTCCCTTTCTTGAAACTACCAGTTTCCCCAAGTCGACGATGAATATTTGAAAGGGTTCGGCTATCTGGTAAGCCACGATTAGGATATCTTTCCTAATAAATGCCCCTGGATTCTGTTGCATTACCATCGGCAAGGCCATATACGTAATGCATTTGCGCCATTTCCGCATTCGTATAATTTACCATATTTACTGATATTCAGAAAAACAGCGGACTACCAAAATAACTTCAATAACACTTCAAAATCAATCAAAACGCGCTGTGACAGTTTTTAACACCAACACCTTACTTTAAACCAACATCAATATTAGCTACTGACGTTTGTACATACAGAGAATTCGTTTTTCATTGCTATGGTGGGTACGCTGTTTTTTCTGCTTTTAATCTTTAAAAGAAATCACATATCGACAAACTCCATATTTCCAAGAGGTGCAGTAAATAAATTCTGCTACACGTCATTTATTCCAGGATAACTAAATTTATGTTTTCAAAAATTATTAAGCGGTGCTGCGTTATGACGTAATTTTAATTGAGAACAGTGCATCTGAAAACAAACAAATACCTTTTAGATCCTTAATTATTTTGCAACAAATCTGATCTCTTAGTTTGCTTTCAGTCGATGCACGATACCACATCAGATTTTTAAGGAATTTATCCTTAAGTAAAGCGATTTTTAATTTTTTGAGCGAAAACCATGCGTCGGACAAAGAAAACCCAGCAAATCAAATGTATGGAGATTTCAAAAATAATTTTTAATTCAAGATAAAGCAGTGGTGTAGTATTTTTTTCACCAAAAATATACATTTCAAAACTCGTAAGTACGCCACTGGCAGAGAAAATTAATAAAATTGTACATCAGAAAATGCGCCTTGAGGCATGGAACATATGTACCAAATATGCCAAAGATGTCTACAAGAGTATCTCAGTTATTATTAAAAAACTGATTATTTTTGAAAACTTTGCCACCCTGTATCTCAAAAGTTAAGGCGTCTAGGACATACGTCCATAGGACGTTTTTTTCTTAAAATGGGTCTAAGAATTACCTCCTTCAATATTAGCATGTGTTTAAGGAACACCCTGTATACCGCTTCTGGTGGAATCAAATGTGCCAAGTATCTAATAAAGGGACAAGAATTCAACCTTTCTTCGATATTCCAGACTATCAAGGTTGCAAGTGATGTTTGCGTCTCCAGTCAGGCGGACGGCTCTTTTCTAGATGGAATGCAGTAACTTCAGGGTATTTTTGGGGGCAGAGCTACATACATAAGAACAATACTCCAAGGAAGGTCTGATCTGAGCTTTATCAAGAGCTGCTGAGGTATGAATAGTTTTCTGGTTCAGAACAGTACTCCAAGCTTTTGAGAGGCGGCTTCAGCAATTCCAGCGACATGAGTGTGCCAAGATATTTGGTGTCCATTTCAACCTCCAACAAACTTATCGAAAGAGAAAGTGGAATTGTCTGACCTAACATTATTATATCCGGTTCGGAGACATTTATCTCTTTGGAGAAAACCAATGCCTGGATTTTTGTGGAATTGATATGGATCTGGTTACTTCCACCCCAATTCGAAATTACTTCCAGATCCTCATTGAGATATGCAACCTTCTGCTGCCGGTGAAGATGTGCATCCGTTGCCGATGTCCTGGAATCCAAATGGAATGACGAAACAAGTGTGTTGTCAGCAAGGCACTACAATAAGTCGTTGATATACAATAAAAAGAGAGATGAAGACGATATGATTCCTGGGAACACAAGCGTTGATGGTAAAAGTATTCAAGAGGTATCCATCAAAGGTCACTTGCAGGAAATGTTCTTTCAGAAAGCTGAAGAGCCATGCACAAAAATGATTCGACAAGCCATAGCATGAAAGTTTGGCCAGCAAACCCTCATGGCCACACACGGTCAAAGGTCTAAGAAATATCAAGTGCAACAGCTATTGATTCTCCATGTTTCTCGATTGCATTATTCCAAATATGGGTGACATACAATAGAAGGTTGCTTGTTGATCTTTGTTCACGAAAGCCATATTGATGATCGCTCAAAATATTGAAGCCTGAAAAATATCTAAGAATATTGTGGTTTTTGTAAGACAAGTTGAAAAGTCTACTGGTGCGAGTTCATTTGCGCACTTTTCAAGTTCGATGACGGGCACTTCATCAGGACCAGACGCCTTGTTGATATCGAGCTGTTTCAGAATTTGACTGACTAGAAGTTGTCGAGCATTGTCCGGCATTGTGGATTCCACTGTGGGAATAGTGGGTGGTACCTTTCCCAGGAAAATGACTGTGGAGTGCGACGCAAATTGTTCAGCTAGTAGATATGCTCTTTCTATTGCTGTTTTTTCAATTGAACCATCCGCATGTGTTAGTGGTGAAATTGTGGATTTTGACAAGTTTTTATTAACAGCTTTAGCTAACGACCAGAAGGATCTAGACCATTGGCAGGCACTGTGCCCCCAATTCTCTGATTGAGAAGTTCTTTGCTTTCGTTTATCTTCAGTTTTGCAGCTGTTGCGGGCATTAACAAACCTAGTTCGGTTTTCGGCACTGGGCGAGATTTTTGGAGGCGACAGGTTTGTTGTTAAAAGTTCGTTTAATTGAAAACCATAGATGATAGAATAACTTCCGTGATTTCAGAAGCAGAATCTCAATAACTGAAACAAACATCCAGCCAGGGAAAATTTCGGAAATGGTCCTGAAGATTCTCCCACTCAACAGATCTGTAATTCCAAACTTTACGCGGCTTAGATTGTACCCTAACATTTGTCGGTAATTCACTCAACACTGGAATTAGTTTGTGGTCAGAAGATCCCAATGGAGATCTTACGGTGACTGTGTGAATTTCTATATTGGTTGTTAGATATAGGTCCAGAAGACTAACATATTCTTCATCACGGTCAGGAATCCTGGTTGGCTCATTTAAAATCTGAGTAAGTTCGTTGCTTATTGCAAAAGCCTCAGTTCGCAGGCAGACCTCAGTGTCCTCAGCTACTCCTTCTTGAACCTTCAAAGTTGAAATACAATATTAGTTACAATTACACTTATTATTGCTTTGACTTCTTACCTTCCCAAGAAATGTTCTCATTCCATCAGCCGTTGATTTCGCTTGCATAAAGCTTGATATATCGTTCACAGCTTCTCTGCTTTCTCCACTGAGAACCTTGTTATTCAGTTTACTATTCGAAGACATTTTCAGAGACAACGAATAACTCACAGTTCACCACACAGAATAATTTCTTCACTTACTGTACTATCACGATATTCACTACACAAGTTCCTTGATGTTAATAAGCTCTCGTCACACTTCACCGGCTGATCTACTTCCCATCTAACATTCAGAGTTCAATTATTTATGTTTTCACTTCATTCATATCAATGAAATGTATGTTTGACTTTTATTTCTTTATTTGCCATCAGAAATTTATACAATTACGATAACAATTATTCAATCTAATTCAGCAAATAGATCGGTTTGATGTTCATGAAAGTTATAACTTTGTGCATGAGCAAGTTAACTAATCTATCAATGATTGTTGTAAAATTGGAGATATAAAATATGAAATGTAAACATCAAAATTTGTATACATATAAAATTCAAAATATATAAATGTAAAATAGTATCAAGAGACGCATAAATATAAATTTCAAAATGTATTGTTAATATCTAAAGATGTGAAAATATCTTTAAATGTTAAACTGTAAAATATGTGTATGAAAGTAAACATGTGAAATTATATTTCGACCTAATAAGTACATAATATATAATATGAAAAGAATGCCTAAATATCTGTAAAGTTTGCATTAAATACTGTTTATATTTATATTATAATTATATGTATCCAATGGAATTCGAGCTCTCGATACTTAACTTATCATCACTTATATACGGGGTGACCAATAGATATGTGACAGACCAAACTTATTGTTTTCTTTTAATAGAATACTCTTTTCACTTGATTGAATTTCTTGAGCAGAGTGCTTTTCAGATATATAGGATTGTTTGGGTTTAACGAGGTCGTTCAGAAGTTATAGTGAAATTCATGTTAAAAAATGGGTTCATTCAATACCAAACTTCAAGCAAATATTCTTGAAAATAGTTCATTTTCATTTCTTCTTCAGAAGTTCATCAAATATCGCCTTTGCTAAACAGGGGTAAACGAAACTCGGTATCACTTTTTTCAAATGGAACACTCTGTACATAGGACCATTCCAGAATAGTCCAGACTGTGAGCTATCAGAAAATATAGAGATTGACTTCTTTATTTCCATAGAAATGTATCTAATTCTTGAGGAAAGTATGCATGCTTCGCAAATTTTAACAACACTTTCAGAGGGATACATTAATTTACCCTTGTCCTTAATTCATATTGAAGCATAGAGTTTACCAATAATAAATGAGCTATAAATGCATTGATGACAATGTTGAATTTTCAAGAGACTTTTTGCTACAAATGTGAATAATAACTTGCTTGCCAACTTCAGACAAGTGAAATGTCACACCAAAAATACTTTAGTTTTGTTTGCACTAGTAATAAAAGACACTGAACCATTTTGATTTCGAAAACCGAACGTTAAATGCCTTTTCAAAAGAAGTGAACTATAAGAATATTAAATCACGACTAATACCCTTCGATTTATCTTACCATACTTCAGTCGTCACTCGGCGATTTGAGTGAGAGTTCCCTTGTGCTGAACTAGCATTCAATACAGACTTCGTAGTTCATTATCATCAAAGGAGAAATTTCTCAGAATGTAAAACTGTTAGTTCCTTACAGAATAAAAATAGATGACTGGAAAGTTCAATATTCAATTCTTCAATATGATATCTCTGAATCAGGTAGTCATCCAGAAACAGACCTAGTGGTGTCTTTTGCATCAGAATTTTTTCTCATATTTATTTGAAAAAGATTGACGTTGAAACATTTTTCAACATAGCACTCACAACATTCGCTAGAAAAAAAATATAATTTTACTTCCCAGACACCGTTGTCATTTTTTCTGATAATAGCTCTGTTGTTTCAGGTGGCGGTATCAAATGCGCACAACGTCACATTGATGTCAGTGGGACGTAACACTTCGGGACTATTTCAGTGTGAAGTGTCAGCTGATGCGCCGTTGTTTCATACCCAGATGTTGTCAGCGCCGATGACAGTTGCTGGTAAGTGGTGATCATTTTTGCAGTTCCCATTAGTCCAGTTATTTTGGTAAGTTCTGATAATTTGAGATGCCAAGCTATAAAGTCGCATAAACTTGTATTTCGACATACCAAAAGTTGTCGTACTATATATAGGATGTACGTGCCTATTGAAATCTAATGTCAAAGGTAACAAAAATCGATTTTGACAAATTTTTGGCAGATATCTCGTTTCCTATGGGTTTTTTTAAATTTATATTCATTATCAACCTTATGGTGGATTGAATTCCCTAAAACTTTTGTTATGAGCATCATTTAAGGTCAACTGGTAGTTCTGGTATAAACACACTATATAAAGTTCATTAACTATTGATAATTACATAATTATTGATAATTTTAGTTTCTTATTGACTAACATGGCATTCAATCTTTTTTTTGCTAATGCATCAATTTTTAATTCTGTATCAATTCATTCAATAACACTAACCTACTCGTGTAATTCTAGACATGTTAAGGAAAATACTTAAATTATATTCCAATTCTAATTCAACTTCTCGAATGAATAAAAAAAATCAAAACATTCCTTAAAATACATATCATACATTTATGGTGGTGGAAATTAAAAAAAACTCAATAGTAATCACATACACTACAACTTAAAATTTCAATTATCTTCTTCTTCATCGCTGTCTTCCAAACGCCGTAGTATTTCAAAGTCCTTTTCTTTATCGTCTTCAACGAAATTTGTATCCAGGTCTTCCATGGAGCCATTACTCTGGAGCAGGTGCTAAAATTGTCGTGATAGGTTCCAAATCCATTCTAGAGTTCCAAATCATGCATACTCTAACCAAGTTGAAGGAACCTATGCGACTGTATTTCAAGCGAAAATTTACGCTGTGGAATTGTGTGCGGAGAGACTGACAGATTCCAACCTCATTCACAAGTCATTCAAAATATTCTCAGACAATCAAGCGGCGTTGAAAGCTCTTTTCTCCTACCGAGCAACGTCTAAATTGGTAGCAAATTGCCAAAAACGACTCCCCTTGATAGGAAGACTCAACAGATTTTCTCTGGTCTGGATTCCTGGCCATACTGGCCTAGAAGGCAATAAGGCTGCAAGCAGCTTCATCGGACCAGAACGCGTCATTGGCATTGCTTTAGGTTTTGCCAAAGTTTGAACATCTGGATGGCAAGAAGATTTATGGACTTCTGGCAGAATCTTTCAGGATTGGCTCACTCCAAGGCGTTTATTCACCATTCGAAGCATGATACCAAACAGCTGTAAGACTACAGTAGGGATGAACTACGATAACTAACAGACCTTCTTACAGATCACTATCATTTCAATCATTGGGTACGGCAGAGCCGTACTCTTACGATTGTTACGTTTCATTTAGCACTAGATCAAAACTGCTCCTATGTGACCTTTGAAAACACTATCTTACCTTTCAAGATCTTTATTCAGAGGATGTTAACAATGTTATTCAGTTACAAGGTGATTTTATTCATTTAACATCATGGGAATCTTCCGTTCCATAGAAAACCATACCTGAAATGTACAAGAATATATGTATGCTCCCTGACTAACTGCTTTGATCAGTACTTACCACTCTCTTCGCATTCTCCTATTGCCAATCAACGTTGGAGATCCAAAATTCCTCGCTAGATTCATTTTTCAGCCGTTGTCTGCCTTATTCTCTATACCTTTACAAGAATATTTTTTTGCATAGAGTGTCATTCATCAGTTCCAGAAGGAGTACTACATATTAGAGCCATATCGTCTGAAAAACAATAATAGTTAGCTCTGGATTTCTGAATATTGTTTGATATTTTCGGTAAATATTCTGCTTAATATGAATGTTCAAATATTTGTACTGAATGGGAAAGATGTGGCCACTTACCTTATATGTGTCTATTCCATGGCATGAATAAGGATCGGTAAATAGTTGAAAATAGGTTGAAGTCAATATTTTTGTAAACATTCAATAACAAGGTTAAGACACAGCTGTTGGTTGAAATCTACCAAACTACCAAAATCTACCAAACTTTCGTAGCGTCGTTCCAACGACCTACACCGAACTAGTTCTATAGTCGTTCACGGGCGAGGTATTGATCGGTTACTCAAATTGTTTTAGGGTTGCATTGCTGGGAGATGGATGTTGATGGGTCATGTACTTGTTGGTACATGATAATCTCTCAGATTTCGGTGTTGACCTTCGTTGAGCTTGGTTGAGAGTTCAAGGGTACCATCTGACTTATTTGTAGGATATATTTGGTTGTATTTTTGCCATCCTTCACGGGGATTATTTCTACAAGTCAGGATTATATAGTGGAAGACTGATTGGTTAGTTTGGTGTGTATATTTGCAGTCTGAAACTTAAACTCTTTTTGAGGATTTGTGGTGGTTACCGAACTCATTGTGCCAGGTGGAAGGATTTCCTAAATCAGATTCATAAGAAACAGAAGGCCTTTAGTCACTCATCAAGTCCCAGTAGGACTTCCGTGCAGAGCACCGCACACGAAGAAACCTATAGAAAACCCCTTGGCCAGGGTTTTTTTTTTCTGGGGTGTAGAACACTTTGTTGACAAATTCTCCGGACTTGGAGGTGTTCAGTTACCTTTGGGGTCATATTTGGTGATCCATCTTGTTGTGCCCTATCTTGGCGATAAGAAACAGAAGGCCTTTAGTCACTCATCAAGTCCCAGTAGGACTTCCGTGCAGAGCACCGCACACGAAGAAACCTATAGAAAACCCCTTGGCCAGGGTTTTTTTTCTGGGGTGTAGAACACCTTGTTGACAAATTCTCCGGACTTGGAGGTGTTCAGCTACCTTTGGGGTCCTATTTGGTGATCTATTACTGGTCCATCTTGTTGTGACCTATCTTGGTGGTGCTACAGGGTGATCTATTTTTGCGGTGCTACAGCGTAATCCATCTCCGCCGTACTACAGGGTGATCCACCTCCTTCGAACTACGGGGTAGCCTAACACTGGGTGGCCCAAAAGGAGCACGCAAGTTATAATTGGTTTATTTGAATATTTGTGTAATACTGAGTTATTGAAATAATTGTTTGCCCTTTCTTTATTGTTACCTGTTTGATATAGTGATTGCCTTTCTGGCTGAATTCACAGCTAGTTGGCAACGTGTTTTATTTCATTTTTGAAACGCAAATTGAGGTGTTTTCTTCCTTTTACAATTACTTGTTGTCACCGATGCGCCTACGCTTGAGCTCACGCGACGCAAACAAGATTGTCTTACCTCCCAATACTAGTATTTACGATTTCGCCCACACCTACTCGATTTTCGTGAAAGTTTTACTTGACGTATTGTAGTTTTCTTTTAAGCGTCGTAACTAAGATAATTTATGGCTGATTGAATTTGCGGTTATATACACCGCGCTCAATGACCTCTAGTATTGACATTTGAACAACGCGTGGTAGTTTGAATATCGCATTGTTGTCTTAGAAGCGTTGTCAGTTAATCCATGTAAGTTAGGTTCACTGATTAAATCATGTTGGGGATCTTTATCTTTTATTTCCAATATTAATTGGTAAGTTATTGATATTGTGAGTTACTTCGGGTATCTGGAGGATTAAATTTACCTGGTGCCCATTAAGATCTATTTGAAATTTGCTAATTTGGTTAACCCACTCCCGTCTCCACTGTTTAGCTTAGCCGCGGATACCCATCTGTCTTATTTGTTACCGACAGATGATTTAGTCTCCTCTTGTGGTTTGTGAGGTGACATCATCTGACCTGAAATACCACTCACCATACAAACTAATCGGCTTCGTTAAGAAGCTGGGTTCATTAGGGTTCATAATTATCAAAATTTCATATAAAGCCTATTGAATTTGGTTCTACTCTACAAGGGACCCGACCAAAACATAATGATGAAGGTTACCTTATAGGAAAAATTGATGCTTATTGCAGGGTCTACAAACATCATTTTTGACATAAAAACTCAAATATGTCAAAAACGGTTAGAATTAGATATAGGACGTTATACACAAACAGTATTTAGAATCTGATGTAGATTTCAATATATATGGTGTTCCATTCCGTATAGCCGGAAGTGCCATCATCTTGAGAGTTATTGAGCCGAGTTTTGCCCCCATCGACTTCAGTATATTGTCAAAGTTTCACATTTTTTCCAGTCATAGTTTTCCCAAAATCGATCAATGCAGTTCCTGGAGATTCACCCTGTATATCCTTTCTGATTTCTGTATTCGGGCAGTTTTTGAACTTATAAAAAATTGTTCTAGGACTTTCAATTTCAGCTTATATGCGTTCAAATTGAACCCATGGAATCTTGATTCTGCATAATTTTCATCCTCTCTTTTTAGACACATTGTCACTTCATTTTTGCAATTTTCAATCGGTCCTCTTGAGATTCGGTACAACTAGTAAGAATAACCAAGAATCTCTCCAATTACTTCGTACAGTCGACAGAGAAAAAAACATAACACTGCCGCAAATGCAGTAAAGCGAAAGAAATAAAAATCTCCTAATTAACGCGAGATTCATCGCGTGAAAAAGGACCTTTATTATTCTCTAAAGAACACTAATTTATATTCGTTTTCCCCAACTCGAAAATTACTGTCCTTAATAAACGACTTTTTTTCACAATTAAAGTTGTCTTTTGTGTGCCCGTCGTGCCTTTTTGGGCCATTCGAATGATTGATCTTCTTCATCCTGAATAAAATGAAATACAAATGAATGAACAAGGTGTGAATGATCAGAATATTGAATACGAATTACTTCATGCTATGAAAGTTTGGTATTCTGAAACCTGATAAAATTCATTTAAGAATTATGCTCGCTTATGATGAAATTATAGAATTGGAAGTTTGGATGTTTATTATTCAATCACACACGCTATCAACAGATTTTTAGCGTGGAAATTTCAATATTTCTTTTGTATACACGAGATCTATTAACTGAAACCACAAAAATGCGGCTGGCTCCTGCTGATACCTCCGTGTATTTGTATTTCTATTGACAACCAAGTGTTGCCCATCCTTGCACCATACTGATGATGGGTCAATAGCCCGAAATATGTGTACATCGTTTGCCCCCTGCTTGAGTGCTATGTCCGATGATATCTTCTTCCATTATGTCAAGATACTCAATAACCTTCTTATTTGTATGATTCTCTGGGCCTGGATGTCACGCAGGTAACTCTACCTGCATCTATAGAAATTTTAATAATTCACTTGTATACACAAGTTCTATTAACTGAAACCACAATATTGCGGCTGGCTTCCGCTTCTTTCGGCTACCAAGTGTTGCCCATTCTTGCACTTGGCTGCACCCTATTGAAGATGAGCCAAAAGCTCGAAACACGTGTACATGATTTGCCTCTTTCTTGAATACTCATAAAGATTTTTCCTGTGCTGAGGTATCCATAGAAACACAAAATATCAACTCCCAAACGAAATCATTTTCATCACTTGAATTACGACAAATTTCAATAATGATATTTCTTTCTACAATTATCAAAGACACAATGTTCAAATATATAAACAGAGTGCGCAAACAACTATACTCGTATTTTTCAGTATCGGGATTTCATTGTTGAAATCTATCGTACCTCGACAGAGCCGGCTCCCTAGTTATTAAATTTTCCATCATTTTATCGGTTTGATGGAAACACTACTCGTGAAAGAAATGGCCAAAGGACTATTAACGATTTATTTTATATTCTATAGCTATATATGATACAAGAAACAAAAACAGCTATATATGAAATTATCTTTCAGATAATTAAGACCTAAACTGTAGGTTAACAGGCTGACACCTATCAAAAAACATCTACTTTCCTGGCTGATATCACGAAGGGCGTTGGATTGCATCCAACAAGTGTCGGTGCAGGATTCCCCACAGAAGTAATTAGTGCATATGCTGTTGGCGATTCAACTGCCAGAATCGATTCTCAATCACTGGTTTCGAGCTATTTGGCCTCTCGCCAGTGCAAGATAGTGTCCAACATCAACATGAAATTCCTTTCAGAGTATCATTTTTCGATCTAGGCTGAAGCGAACAAAATGCAACATATTTGTCATCGCCCCATCTGCCCGTGATCGAAGTAACTAACCAGTGTTGTATATATGATGCTAGAATAAAAACAACTATTTATGATACTGGAAAACGAAGAAATCATATAAATGTATCAACTCTTTAAAAAACAGCAGAATTTCTACCTCCTAAAATATTCAACATAATGTGTCATCATCTGGAAACCATAAAATATCACAAGCTTCTCAAAAATTACACGAAGAGTTGGCTACATAGTACTGGAAGAAACCTTTGGAGATCTATTGAACCCCAAAATTTTGCAATAGTGAAAATAATAATAAAAAAGCCAACTATTCCCAATATGACGGAATTTACCCGGAGATGACTCACAAAGTATGAATGAGAGTAAAAAACAAATTATGATCATCTACTGAACTGTAACCATTCACCAGTTCATGACCATTGTCCTAGTCCGTGTTTTTTTTTTCTTGAAAGTAAGTAATTCAAATTAGTCGTCCCCTTAGAGAGTATACTTTCAACAGTTGAATAAATATGTTTTGGTATTTTACCTTTTAACTATGTTGATAACTTAACCTTACCTATCTTAGGGTTGGGGTGGATTCGGAAGGGGTTCCACCAACTCGTCGTTAAAAAATTATAGGAGTATACATCCCAAATCGACTGTTTCATGGTTGAACTCACCCCAAAGAAAGAAAGTCGATAACTTGTGTATTTGAAGTTTCTACATAACACAGTAGCACTGGATGGAGCCTGTGAAATCATCATGGGTTCGTTTTTAGTTTTGTGCATGATCAGCGACCAAAAGAAAGCAGGAATTGGAGTATTTTTTAAAGTGGCGGTTCGAGTGCTGATAATGAACTTGATTTTTGGTATCAAATAAGGTGACCACCTATAACCAAGTTTAAACCCATTGCAAAAGGTTATACCAAAGCACCTGACCGTAGTAATATCATTTCCTTTTTTTATATCTTCAATTAATCTTATCAACACTTCGATAGAATGTTTTTCCATTGCCTGGAATGTTTCTGGAGGGTGTTTTTTTATAGAGATATAAACTTTAAGTTGCAACACTTTTTTTAACTGGCGGCCATTTTGTCAGCTGTCAATTGATTTATGTTAAGTTTGGTTTGGCATTTCAACATGGATAGACTGACGCCCGAGCAACGCTTCCAAATTGTGCAAATTCATTATAATCGTCCATCAGAGCAATTAATTCGAATTACTATGAGAACGTTTTCGCACCACGTTTATTCCAAATGATAATAGAATAGAATAAAAATGTATTTATTCTGAACAACAAACAGAATGGTTTACATATAGTATTCATTGAGTACATTGAGCCCAGATGTTTTCAAAGTTACTTACATATAGTATTCATTGAGTACATTGAGTACAGTTGAAATCGATATAAACTATAACTATAAAACAATAAATAATAAAATTACTGTTGAAAAATTCAGACACATTGGAGCATTCGAAGGAGTTGTCCCTCTATAATACCGAATATGTCCAGTTCACAGTTCCTCGACATTTTGTTGACGGTTGAAGAGGAGACAAATTGTTTGAGACACGAAATAGATTGTCTCTTCTTCTCAGTGTCTTACGGCAGGTACAATCAAATCAATAGTAATAGAGAATTACAGGTACTTTCAGTTTTCTAAGAATGTTAAAAACAAAAATCACTTCCGAGAGTAGCGGTCTTTCAGTGGTTGCATATTAAATTCTTGTAATTGTATTACGATATGAATAAAGGCCAGACATTATGTTTCCTGAAAAAGAGTGTTCTTAATAATCGTTTCTGGACTTTTTCTATAGTATCAGAATATAAAAAGGTCTTTAGATTCCAAATGACACAACCATATTCCAACTTAGAACTAACAATGGAGTTAAAGAGTAACAAACAAGTATCGTGATTGAATTCACGGCTAGATCTTAAGACAAAGCTCATTTTTCTATAATATTCAGATACTAAGTATTCAATGTGCCGAGAGAAACTGAACACACCAGTAAAAATGATCCCGAGATCTTTCATCTCATTGATTCTCTGTAAATTGGTGTGATTAATGAAATAGTCCTTGATTGTGGGTAACTTCCTTCCTGTGCTCCTAGCTTTGTTGAGAGATAGGTCAGATACTGAAAAGTAAGATAGATTATTGAGATCATCTTGAAGCATATCGAAATATTTTTTGCTTTCGATTCTTCTAAAAAGCTTGAGATCATCGGTATATACGAGAAATTCAGAATGCTCAATGAACCGAGAAACATCATTTACAAATGACACAAAAGGGAGAGGTCCCAAAATCGAGCCCTGCGGAACTCCCGAAGTAGTGCTGAATTCGAACGAAGATACGTTGTTTAACTATACAAACTGTATTCTATTGGACAGATAGCAATAAAAGAAATCAAGTGTGTTGTTTGTGAAACCGAATACTTTCAATTTCAGGATCGAAACCCCGTGGTTAACTCTGTCGAATGCCTTGGCCAAGTCAGTGTATATAACGTTTATTTGATAGGCATTTTTCATTCCATCCGTAACAAAGTTACTAAATGCGCATACATTGGTAACGGTAAATTTAAAGCCATGCTGTTGGTCGATTATTACTGAATCCACGTGATTAAACACTCGATTATATATTACCCGTTCAAATATCTTCCACAAAGCTGGTAAGACTGTTATGGGTCTGTAGTTTCTTACATTGCTTCTATTGCCGCTTTTGTGTATGGAGGTAACTCTGCCAATTTTGAAAAAGCCTGGAAAACGATTTTCTTTCAGAGAAAGATTGAATATCAAAGTCAGTGGTTGCCTTATCAAGTCACAGTGAGCCTTGAAAAAGTAGGCTGGAATGTCATCGATTCCAATGGCTGCTTTGGGTGTCTTAATAGCATTTTCAACCTCTTGTTCCTTAATGTCACCAATTTCAATGATGTCTAGGTTATATAGTGGGGTTTACCACACACTATTTGTGAAAGTTGATTTGAAAAAAGTAACAAACGGTCTGCAATATCGTTATCATTGAATAATTCATCATTATTATAATTGAATCTCTTAGCAATCTGTTAGCAGTTTTTTCGACGTTCCTTGATATAAACCCAGAATTTTTTGGGATCGCTCTGTGAGTCTCCCTCTATTTCTTTTATATAGGATTCAAATTATGCTCACATCGATTTTTCTTTATAATAATAATATTTTTTTGACTTTCATTTCATCATTTTTTATACGCATCCATAGAGACGTCGTACAGTGCGTACAGAAGAAGTCATTGCTGCTGTGGAGCGTAGCGTAGAGGAAAATCCGAATCAGTGTATACACCATCGTGCACAGGAATTGGATATGTGTTCATCCACTTCATGGAAGATGAGGCAGAAAAATCTTGGTATGCGTGCTTACGGAATCAAACTCGTGCAAGAAGCCACACGATCACCTAGCAAGGCGTAGATTCGGTAAATGGGCCCAAAACAGGATTGCCGTTGATCACGATTTTCATAAGCGAATTGTTTTTAACGTTGAAACTCACTTTTGCTTGAATGATTACGTCAATAGACAAAACTGTCGGATATGGAGTTATGATAATCCTCAAGTGAAAGTTCAGACACCGATACATCCAGAAAAACTTTTGGTGGTTTGGTGTGCTTCATAGGCTGGTTGAATCATTGGTCCGAACTACTTCAAAACCAGTGCTGGTCGGAACGTTACAGTCAAAGGTGACCGCTATAGATCAATAATTACTGACTTTTTCTTTCATCATTCGAACAACCATGGTGTAGAGAAGCTATGATGTCAACAAGACTGCGCAACATATCACACAGCTCGTATCACAATTGATTTATTGAAGGACACGTTTGGCAACCGCATAGTTTCTCGTTTCGGAGCCGTGAATTGGCCTTCAAGATCGTGCTATTCAACGCCGCTAGACTATTTTCTGTAGGAAGTCGATAGTCTACGCCAAAAAGCCCAAAACGATTGACCACTTGGAGGACATTCGCCGCGTTATTGCCGATATACGGCCACAAATGTTGGAGAAAGTAATCGAAAATTGGACCTCCAGGTTAGACTACGTCCGACACAGTCATGGCGGCATATGCCAGAAGTCATATTTAAGTTATAATAATAGAAGATTATCTTTTGAATGAAGTAAACTTCATGTCAATTTAAAAAATCATCTTTGTTTTATTCCATTCCAAAGTTCTATACCTCTCTTAAAATAACCCTATATTTATGCCACCAGGAAACATAAAAGTAGTCACGTATTTGAAAAAATCAATATATGACACTGATATTTCTGAAGAAGTAATATCAGATCCATTCACCGTTCCATTCCATCGAATTCATGAGATAAACTGTATATCCTCAATTTCCTTCTAAGACCTGCAGGCATTAATTCTTAGTAGACATACATCGACTTACCTCAGCTCAAGCGGAAAAAAAACTTAAAGAAAATTAAGATCTCTTTCCAATAAAAATAGCCATCAATTCCAATTCTCGAAACGTCCCGAAAACCGGGCCAAGGCGAACGCTTTTTCTCGATTCAATTGCGGCATAACAAAGTCGTTCTATGAATAAGGAACGTGGTCTATTACTTTTACGGGATTCTCGGATTAAATTGTAGATGAGCTACGCCTCCTTGCACGGGAAATACTTTGTCACCTAAACGGAAGGGATTGTTCATCATCAGGAGAGTGAGCACCAGCTGCACTTTACTACGATACCGTGAAATTGAATTGCGGAATAGAGTATCGGTTGCAGCAGTGTAAATAATATCGCTGCTGAAAATGGAGTAGATGGGGGTGAATTTTCTACTAAGAAATTGATACGTGGGTTTTTTTTAATGGTCTCTCATTAACGGTATTCATTATACGACACTATCAACAAAAGATTTGTGTTCGTTATGAGGTTGGTACAGGGTTGGTTAATAGTAATCGGCGTATACCAGGTGACTCAGCGCAATTCAGTTGTTTCTGGGTAGGAAATTTCCAATGCAGAACAAACTTACAGTTTCTAAGAGTTGAAATTTCCAATGAAAGCTATTTTGGTTCAACCAAAAATGAACTCATATCTCAATCTCAATAGGGTGATAGAAGCCTGTATATCTGTATCTGTAGAACAAGGAGGGTGATTTTAGATCATAAAACAACTACTTCCTTGGCTTATACCACGAAAGGCGTTGGATCATATTCGATAGATGTCAGTGCAGGATTCTTCACTGAAGATATTCCTGCATATGCTGTTGGCGATACAACTGCCGGAATCGATTTTCAATTATTGGAACACACTTGCAAACCTGTGAAGTATAGGTTTATAAAGTCACCTCAAACGGTCCCTTTTCACCCATATCCCATTCAATATATTTCAAGTGGAATGCTCAAGAAAACGTGTTCCAGATGAAACCAATCATAGCCAGTCATCATGATCGCCCATCAGAAACTGAAACGTTACCTTTCAATTTCACTCATTCATTCCAACTTATACACTCAATCGATTTCTAAACTACGAACCATCTGAACGAGATCGCATTTGCGATGTACGAGATGACTTTTATAGAGAAAGTCGTCCTCATTTGTTCGGGTGAAATATCCTGTTAATATCCACAGGAAATCAATTCTGAAGAGAAGTTAACCGTGAGAAAGCTAATAACGTCGTTATGATCTTTCGATAGCTTTCTTTATGTTTTTGTCAGCACTGATTGAGCAGGGGTAAAATTTAGGCAGGAGGAAGCTCGATCTCTTTATACGAAACAAATCAAAAATAGCAGAATTATCAAACCGGTCTAAGAAACGTCATCAACATTTCAGAAGAACGCAGGTGTCGTGCAAGTTTTCAGTGACAAAAAAGTGGTAGATCTGCAAACTTTTACAGATTACCTTGTCATCCTGCTGGGAATCCTGCTGTATTATTTTTCCAAGAATGCTAAAACATATTCGTTGGTGGTGTTGTTGGGAGCAGATAATATAAACTTCAGCAATACCGTGATAGTACCCTAAACCAGGAAGATGAATTTGGATGATATAACTACCCGCTCTTCGACTACTCGCAATGATAGTACACAATCTGGACAACATCTGCAACGGATAAAAAACTCATCTGACAAAATATATATAGAAATATATATCAATCAAAAATGAAACAATTAGTGGACACAACACTCCAAAAAGGGGGTCAAACCGCGGACACGTGTTTCTGGCTATTGGCCTCATCAGCGCGGTGCAGCCAAGTGTAAAGGTGGGCAACACTTGTTTGCCGAAAGCAGGAAACAACACATATGCACGGAGTCAACAACAGGAGCCAACCGCACATTTTTGGTTCCAGTTAGAAGACCTAGAATTCCCAGACTACATCTAACATGACCACGTAGGCAGCTAAAGCTACCTGCGTGACATCCAGGTCCAGGATATAAATACAGACAAAGATTTTATCGAAGGTGTATGATGTACAAATCAAAAATGAAACAATTAGTGGACATAACACTCCAAAAAGGGGGGCAAACCGCGGACACGTGTTTCTGGCTATTGACTTCATCAGCGCGGTGCGATGAAGCGTAGAAATACGCGTAGAAATACGAAATATTGTTGTGGATGCAGTCAAAAATACTGGGCTGTTGTTTAAAGAATACTCTTTGTTAGATAAAAAAATATACTTACTAACTTTAGGTTATAGCAAAATGTCAGACGTTGCATTGAGAAAGACAAAGTTAATACTTTTCATCATGTAGAAAATTGTCACACATTGAATTTTTATGTTTTACAGAAAAAGTACAAAAACTTATTTTATTCAAACATTTAAAAAAAATTGAAATTTTAAAATTATTTCACTGGCCATGCATGGCACTTATTGGTGACGCGGTAGCAACCATAAAGAAAGAGGAAACAGGAAATATTTGAAATTTGATAATTGACATTATATATAGACATTTGAAGTTTAAAAATTGACAGTAAAAAACAAAACAGGATTACCAAAAGGTACACCAACAACATGATTGACACTAGCAAATTCAAAAGTATCTGAATATGGGTACAGTGCTGCCAAGTACTCACAATTGAAGTGAATGACAGATTCAGCACTGCGTCCAAACCCACATACTATATGTTGCTTGAGGAACCTGGGGGAATGAGTTCCAATTTTAAGATGTAATTATGAATGTTGTTGAGGTTGTTGAGCTCAGTCTTTTTGTTCATGGTATTGCCATGAGATGAGAAAAACCAGGAAAGTACTTGATAAAAATAGCTGCGTAAACGCAAGCGAAACATAAGTGGAACCACCTATTGGTGGCTCTTAAATTGAAATCAATATGGGAATGATCAAAAAGTACTAATATATTTATCTTTTGATTTTCATGGAATTATTTTCCAGCAGCTTGACTGCATTGACCTTTCGCGATTCCATATCATTTCTAGAAACATGTGGATTCGTTTTCCGAAGTCATTTCAGTTTAGCTTCCCAAATTTCTGCCACTGCAGTTGTCGACTGACATAAAAACTTGGCAAGTTGACTTGGGTGTCACACCAATAGGTGGTTCCACTTATGTTTCGCTTGCTTTTACGCAGCTAGTTTTATCAAATACTTTCTTGATTTTTCTCATTTTGTCTTCAATCGAGGACCGCCTGCCCGGTACTGACGATGCCCAATAGGCTGAAACAGCTGTATACCGGTGACTCTTGAATTGAAATCAATATGGGAATGATCAAAAAGTACTAATCTATTTATCTTTTGATTTTCATGGAATTATTTTCCAGCAGCTTGACTGCATTAACCTTTCTCCTCAAGTCGAAAGCGCTCGCAACTGTCGAAAGCGCTCCTCAAACTTGAGGAGTGCCTAGAAGATGACAGTACTACCAACTGTCGAAAGCGCTCGCAGATAATTAATAGAGTGTCTTGATATAGAAACAGAAGTTAATATCGGACATAGCACTCAAGAAAGTGGCAAACCATAGACACGTGTTTCGGGCTGCACCATACTGATGATGGGTCAAAAGCCCGAAACACGTGTTTATGGTTTGCCACTTTCTTGAGTGCTATGTCCGATATTAACTTCTGTTTCTAAGTTAAACATTAATGTTGTATATGTGATGTTCAATTCAATTGTTTTCTACCCATTTTTACTGCCCTGAAGAAGCGAAAGCTTGGCAAAGTAAATCAGAGTTTTGATTTTTTGACTGAGAAACTCCGTTAATTTATTTTACAGTACATATCTCCTCTCGCTAAGATTCTCAACTTAACTTTCATCAGACCAATGAACAAGTATGGAGCAATTGCATGGTGGTGAAAAGCTCTTCAGCAAACGGTTTAGGCGAATCTATCTGATGGACAGAAACAGACTACCTCCGTTGTCTTTTGTACCACACCGATAGCGACCCTGTTGATCCATTCATCTAGACCTTCCGTTTCTCTATATGTTTCTAGGAGAGAGACTCAATTTAGAGTATGCAGGATTTCGGTTTGTTTTTTGAAGGAAAAGACACAAGCACAACAGCCTTTGCAATATCAGTGACATGATTGTGCCAAGACATATTGGTGTCTATTTTGACCCCTAACAAACTTATCGAAGCAGAAAGTGATATGATCTGACCTGACATTATTATATCCGGAGACATATTCGGAGACATTCATCTTCTTTGAGAAAACCGATGTCTCGGTTTTCGTGAATTGGACCTATTTACTTTCACCCCAATTTGAAATTACCTCAAGATATGCAACCTCCTGCTGCCGGTGAAGATGCACATCCGCTAACGATGTCCTGGAATTCAAATGGAATATAATAATAATAATATGATTTTATTTCCTTGAAACAGTACAGGCTATATGGAGAAAGTCAAAGGAAGGGTTTCATACAAAGTGCATATACCACCAACAAACGAATATCAAACACCGCATAAAAAACATACAAACGGTTATTTATAACAGGTAATCAAAAGCAAATGAGTACATAAATAGATGAGAAGAAAAAAAAATTCCCTCAGAGGTGATGTTCTAAAAACTGTTCTATGGAGTAAAAGCAATTTTGCACTAGAAAATGTTTCAGATTTCGTTTGGAAATGAAAATTGAGCTACTATTTTGTTTTCCGGGATCGAATTATATATTTCTGGAGCCTTAAGTTTGGAGCATTTTGAGTTATTCTAAGTTTTGTTAAAGGCACTATAAAGTTATATATGCACAATTCTAAAATATAAAGTGAGGGTAAGGTTAATATCTTCAGGTCTTTGAATGCATTTCTGCAGGAGCAAGACGATGAAGTTGATGTTGCCCAGAAGATCAAGCCATATCGTAGTCTACTTTCTACCTGTGCATAATAGAGCTGCAACAACTGATCAGGATTCGGAATTTCTTTTTAGAAAAGCAACTGTGTGAAGTTTGGAAACAAGATCCTCACAGTCAGATTTCCAATTGAGATGGTTATCAACATTTAATCCCAGAAATTTTGTTCTTGTGACACTAGTAGAGATCATAGGAAAACCAAATGAGATATATTCACAGGTTCTTTGCGGGATATGAAATCTAAGGCATTTTGTTTTATCAATATTCAGAAAAAGACGATTTGCCGAGAACCAAGTATTGACTACGGATAAAGTTTCCTCACAGTTTTCCGTTATAGAACTTTCTCGGGTATTGGAAATTATTAGTGAGGTGTCATCTGCGTACATAGTGAAGGATGCTGGCTCAGGGAGGTTATCAATGTCGTTGATGTAAATTATGAATAGAAAAGGGCCAAGTACTGACCCTTGTAGAACACCCAAGTCGTTTTTGAAGTACCCAGATCACTCCTTTTCAATTGAGACATATTGCCATCTGAATGACGACACAGATGTGCTGTCGTCAGTTTTTTTTTCAATAAGTCGTTGATATACAATAAAAAAGAGTTAGAGACAATATGGATCCCTGGGAAACAATAGTTCTCGAGGGATATCTATCGATGGCTACTTGCAGGGAACATTTTTTCAGGAATATGGAGAGCCATACACAAAAATGATCCGACAAGCCATAGCATGGAAGGTTGGCCAGCAAACCCTCATGCCACATACGGTCTCAAAGGCCACGATTGCGAATATTGTCACCTGCATGAAACAAAGGTACTCACAGACTTAATGACATGTACTAAAAGTCACAGTATTTTGGAAATGACCTCTGATTAAATGCCTATCTCCACCTATCTTTTTCAGTCCTTATTCCGAGTGGAGAGAATTGGATTCTTCGGGCGGAGAAAATGGGTCAAAGCACCTTCACGTTCTGGTAGAGGCTGGTACAGGCTCGTATATATATATCAGATTGCCTAGAGACCTATGCAATCGCATTTCAAGAAAAAATGCCTTTATTTTAAGTGTGCCTAGATTTGTGGAAAAAAACTCACCCAGAAAACAGTAGAAAATAAACGTATAGTCAAACGGCTGTGGAAATAATCTCCCTCGCATCAACATAACATCTAAGTTGGTAGAAAACTGTGGCTGCTCATCATTTTGAAGTTCAACTCGGTATACCTCGAACTTTACTTTTTAAGAACTCTTTCATTTGGAGAACGGCGTTTATGTGGAATAAACTTACTGAGAACGTTTTTCCAAATGGATTCAATCTCCAGCGATTCAAATCCAATGTGAATCGCTACTTTCGCACAGGCACCGCTCTTAGAGCTCATTAAGGATTTTTCTGTAATGCTTGTGTTTTATCCTCAAAAGAAATTGTAAAATTGGAAGCTCTGGCGTGAAATGAATTCAGAGCCAGCACTTTTTCCAATAATCAGAAATGCAACACTCTTTTCGACGCGCTCTCCTCTCACCAAATTGGCGTCTTCTGAAGATGGAAGATACCAACTCAGTTGGTGAAACGCGCGTCGGAAAAAAGAAAGGCTCTTCAGTAAAAAAACTCATGAAAAATGTGTCTTATTCAGTTTCCTAGCCACAATGTTCTAGAAGAAGCTCGCAACTCCATTGCAAGAGATGGTGGAGCTGCAGTACCAATACCTTTCATCGCTATCGCATCAGGTTTTGTCGAACAAACAATGAATACAAGGATTGCAGGAAGAATTTTGACAAAATCTACCAGATTTGGCCCATTGTACTTACAAATTTATGTTCATAAATATTATTGTTCAGTCACTAATGGAAGAACTCTTGTTATAAAAATTTATCACCTTTGTCGTTAGATACTCAGAAACAAAATGTTTTGAAAAACCTTCACTTCAAAGGTGTTGAGTAATGTATCTGGTCAAATATGATTGGTTGGAAGTACTTGAGTAATGAATAATTATCTACTCGTAGAACGGAACTGGCGTTCATCACTCATCAAGAGAAATTCATACAGTGCAGACGTAAATACTTTCCCACTCTTAACTTTCAAACGGGATGAAACATCAAGAGAAAATGTGACTGATGATTTATATTTTAATGATTTTCGAAACCCCACTCACCCACGGATTCGTGAAATTGTGGCCTACAATTAAGATGAAGAAAATACAGTGGTTTTCCAAAATGGTGCGCCCCCAATTTTTTCAAGTATGTAAGGAATCTGGATTCAACATACATACAACATACATAGGCATGTGGATTACTAGGCGCGGTTCATTGGAATGGCCTGCTCCTTCACCGGATTTGACTCTTCTAGATTTTTATCTTTGAGGCTATTTCCAATCGAAAGCGATTTCTTTGATGTTGATAACTATTTGATTTGCTGTCGAAATTTACTACCGAAAAGAGTTTAGAGTTTTGGTGATTTGTTATTTTTTTCGAGTAGTTTGTATCATTGTTCCAAAGAGACGTTTTATAGGAAATTTGCATTTGATAAAAAACTGTTCATTTGAAAATAATCGACACTCACAAGAAAATAATGAAGTATGTCATACTTCAGAATAACGCGCTCGTTTTCTCTAATGCGGTTTATTTATTTTTTTTGCTTCTTACAAAAACTTAACGGTGCTGTTAATATAGAATTCATTTTGAAAACGGATTTCCAACAGCAAAGCTGATTCAGAAAACAACGTCTTGAATATGGAAATGGCAGAGCAATCAACTTTATCGCCAGAAGGTATCCAACCTGATGCCATTTCTCTAACTATAAATCAAATAAAACTCTGACACGAAATTAATTGCAGAAACTCTGGTGCAAGCTTGCATTTTCGAATATTCATTGGGAAATGCTGAAATCGTTCTCATTACATAAAAAGCAAACCGTTCTTCGTTCAGAAGGAGATTTCTGCTTATTTCCGGAGGCAATCAATTCTGAGTAGAACGCTGACTCTGATAGTGCTGAGAGCATTATTAGTTTCTCAAAATCTCCGTTCGCGATCTTATAAAAGTAAACCTGACACGGATAGAGTTTGATATAAAGTAAAATGTGCTTCAAGTCTTATTCTTTTGGATATTTGCTATAGTATGTTTTTATGAATCAGATAAAAATGTAATACTGATCTTACATCAATTGACTGGGATGAAATATATAGGTTGGATAACGTTGACGACATTGTAATAACATTCAACCACAATCTCATTACTCTATTTGATATCCATGCTCCTTTTCGAAATATCAGAGTTACCAAGCCACCCGCACCTTGGTTGACGTACAACATCCGTCAGATGATATCTTTAAGGGACCGCGCATTTAAAAAAATATAAGCAAACTAAAACCATTGTAGCATGGGATAGCTATAAAGAACTGAGGAAATATACGACATCTGCTATTCGTCGGGAGAAAAAAGCGTATCTTCAATTTGTTCTTTTGAAGAAAGATGCCAAGGCAACGTGGAGCACATTACGTAATTTAGACATCTTGCGTCAGAAGTCAAACCCTGAACTACCACCTAACCTGAAAAATCTAGATGAAATCAATCAGTTCTTTTGCAATATTACGCTCCTTGACAAAAAACAATTTCAATCATCGCTTCTAGAAAAGTACCAAACTAAGAACACTGCAAATTCTTTCAGATTCTCTCCCGTTGACGAACATACTGTACAGAAGTTTTTAAATAAAATCAGAAGCAACGCTGTAGGTTCGGACAGCATCTCACTTCGAATGATTCGTTTGGTGGAAACACATCTCTTGGAATACATCACCTTTATACTGAATTCGTGTATCATTTCCTCGTGTTTTCCTTCCCCTTGGAAACATGCACTTGTGATTCCTTTGGCTAAGTGTAACTCTCCGACACGTTACTCTGATCTTAGGCCCATTAGTATTTTACCCTCCCTATCTGAAACGCTTGAGCTGATTCTCAAAGATCAGATGATTGAATTCATCACTTCTTACAATATCATAACTAGCGTTCAGTCTGGGTTTTGTTCTCAACATAGCACGACTTCCGCACTCCTCTCCATAACGGATGATATTTTCAAAGCAACCGATAAAAATTATGTTACATGTCTAGTTTTATTGGACTTTAGTAAAGCTTTTGATACCTTAGACCGCAGTCTTTTATGTAATAAACTTAGCCACTTTGGTTTGGATAAATGTGCCGTAGATCTTATTGAAAGCTTTCTGAAACACCGAACTCAGTGTATCAGCCTTGATCACTTAAAATCTGCAGTTCTGAACACCAAATTTGGAGTTCCACAAGGTTCCATTGTTGCAATATCCATCACTAAGCTGATGACATTCAAATTTACTTATCTTTTTTGGAAGGCAACCTGGAAGCACAAGAACTGATAATTAGAGATCTCAATTCACTGTATAACGTCTCGTGCGCACATAACTTGAAATTGAATGCTAAAAAATCATCATATATGTTATTTGGACCCAAATCTAAAAGGAGCCTTATTTCCAACCTATCAGTCATCTTTGTAAATCGTCTTATAACATTCTCAGACAAATTTTTCCCAATAGAGACATTCTTTCTACACAACTCAAACTTAAGCTTTGCGAAACTTTAATTTTCTCTAAATTATCTTATTGCGATTGCATATATGGACCTGCACTTACTCAATACGACTCTCTTCGCCTCCAAAGAATTCAAAACTCTTGTTTGAGGTTTTCCTTCGGTATACGTAAATTTGATCACATCAGTAGTAGGTTTGATGACTCCGGATGGTTAAGGCTTGAAAAACTACGCACTCTACATATCCTCACAAATACACATAAATTACTATTAACAAATTAACCTGATTATTTATATAATAGACTTGTTAGTTTTTCCCAGACTAGCAACTATTATACTCGAAATGGCTCTGTCTTGGTCATTCCCAAACACAACTCGGCACTTTTTACTCGAAGTTTCTTCTATATTTCCGCTAAGCTGTATAATAAGTTGCCCAGTGACTTCAGACTTCACACGATAATCACATTTAAAAAACGCTTGAAACTTCTGCTTAAATCCTGGTAATTGGTGCTCTGTATGTCGATTTTTGCAAAACCCTTATTATTATTCATTCTAATCAAGCTTTTATTATTGTGTTTATTGTTGTATTGGTTGATTTATCTTCTGTTCTATACTTGTTATTATTATAGTTTTTATTGTATATTTTTGTAAGGTTGATTTGAAAAACAGCTTATGCTGATAATCCGCCTGTTCATCTAATTTATTTTTTATGAATAAAGTCGATTTATTATTATTATTATTATTTTATATTCATCAATGCCATTGATTTCTGTTCAGGCATAACAAACATTGATATTGGATTTTCATCTCTTACTTACTATGAAGCTATTTTCCCTGAATTCAAAATTGTTCAGAATTCAGTTTATCCACATATATGTGTTATGAAAGTAGAAGATCTACATTCGAAAACACAGTTTACTCTCAAGTACCTACCTGTACCAAAAATCAACAAGCGAATTCGCACAATGGATGTGTCAATTGAAGTGTCATCTACCACTTCAAGCCTGTTGAAACCTCGTTTCACCGCTGAATGCTCTCGGTATGAAGTGGCAGTTCATCACTGCTGTTTGGAAGTAGGAAAATCAATTGAATCCATCGCATCGGTGATTAATATGGAGTTATTTCACGAGGAGAATCTACTCAGTTCATATTTATTTTCCTGTAATTTTTATTTTGACTTTAGATTTATTAATTCAACACAGAGAACTCTCTTCAATGAAGATTCTAAACATAGGGTTCAGACCGCAAACTTTTTGATTCACTGGTTGCTTCCCGAAAGATGTTGAAACATATAATACTCATCTATTCATTCATTCATTCATTCACTATGAAATTGTATCATTTTCAATGACTTCACACTCCGACTCTTGATATGTTTTTATTTCAGTTCGATTTTTATTTCTTTATAACTGATAATAATTGTAACGCCGGTATTACGAGGAGGGTATATGAATCATAGATGTAAGCATCCTGTACCATCTGTAACGTTGGACAACATATATGCAGCTTCTTTGAACTTCCTTTTTGACCAGTGTTCCTTCCTCAGTTTGGAGCTGCTTGATGTTATGTTGATGAGAACAAACATACTCGCTGGTTTTTTCTCGCTGCGTGTTTCTTTTGTGCTGCGCTGCGTTCATTGGTTGAAAATTGAGACTCGCGAATAGGAAAAAAATATTCACTTTTGAATATGGGTCAAATTTGAAGTAGAGGACAAGTAGTACTCGAATCCATATTTTTGAGGAAATCGGTTCTGTTTGGAAAAAATATACAGTAATGCCGTGTTCCACCTCCGATGACTGTCTTACAGACTATTATATACCAAAATCAAAACTAGGCAATGAAAACACAATAAAGAGCTGATACCACATAAAATATCAAACGTGTCATATGCCCCAACAATATGAAAAAATTATTATTCAGGTTATATGGAACTCAGAAGGAGAACAATTTTTCAATACATTCATTATTACTGCAGTCCAAAGTCATTCGAAAAGTCCAAATTGCAATATTACAATGAAATACCTGCAACCGCTAACCTATCTACAATAATTGAAATTTAATCATATAATTCGATCGCAAAATCCGGGAGTAATTCTGACCGAGCTTTGTTCCTGCAGAATTATTCATCGCAGCTCACAAATTCACAATATCCATCGGGGTTATCCCATAGATTGCCTCCGAACTATGAATAGGCATAAATTGGAGAATTCAATTCGGGTCCTTTGCGGAACAATAACAGCTTTTGATCGGATATATGAAGTGATGTATATATGTTGAATAAGAAAACACTTATAACTAGATCAATTCCACCTACCTTATTTGTATGTCAGTTTGTTTGTCTGGATGCGATGAACTGAAATTCTACCAAACGGATTTCCATACCATTTTACCACTAAAATGGGTTATTGATGATTGAGACCATTTCATTTCGACTTTGCACTCTATTTCAGTGGATATTTATGTACAGAAAACAAGCGATGATTCTATACACACAAGATCTGTTTCAACCAGTCTACTGTTGGCGTTACAAGAGTATTCCTTCGAAGTACTTCAGTAAACTTCGAAATCTGCGGTCACAGTGATTATTTTAGTTATTACATAAATGGTAAAATACTGCCACCCCACACCTGACACCAGATTTGTGTTTAGGTTACACTATGAAGGGACCTCCAAACGGCATTCAAATTATAAAGAATAAAGGTATTCTTTCGAAGTACTCAAATAAACTTCAACATCTGCGGTTACAATGGTTATATTAGTTATTACATACATACATTGCCACCCCACACCTGACACCACATTTATATTGAGGTCATATAGGGACTTCCAAATGGCAATAAAATTCAAAAGAGGAGGAATAATTCTTTGAAATACTTCAATAAACTTCAAAATCAGTGGTTATGGTGGTATTGTTTGTTATAACATGATAGTGTAATACTTTCACCCCATACCTGATAACCAAATTCATGTTGGGGTCACATCATATAGAGACTTCGAAATTGCAATAGAATTTCAAAGAGTAGAGGTTTTCTTTTGAAGTACTTCAATTAAATTCAAAATTGAAGGTTACAGTCGTTATCTCAGTTAATACATAAATGGTAAAATATTGTCACGTTAAGCTCAATTGGTTTTTATATTGACACATCACATAATTGACACATCACGTGACATTGAGAGAAATACAAAATGGTATACAGTTCAAAGTTGTTGTTCTACTCCATTTGAAAATGAAATGTAGACAAAATTAGTCGAGTGAGGTGTCGTGTCATGATCAATTGTGAAGTTTTATTTAACATGCCCCATGTTTATATGAAATAAATGAAAGCTTTCATGAAATGATATAATTCATAGGGCTGAGTACGATAATACGTCACATTACTACCGTCTGTCATTCTTGGTGAGTGACAGACATGCCGTCTGTCATTCTTGGTACTGTTATAAACTTACAATATTCTAAGGCCCAAACAGAGACCTACAGATAACAACAATAGAGAAGTTTCCGACTTAACAAAGATACAAGACATTTTTTCTTCTTCAACATAGTCTCCTTTCAACTTTACAAGCATGGTCAAGCAGTTCAGATCGTAATTTGTGCGATGTCTTGGTGAAAAAGGATTTTTAGGTTATAGGTCTAACGTGAGCAAACGCGGCGCACGAGCGGAGAGCTTTCTCATGCTCTCGCTCTTGAGTTATTTTCGGCAGTGAATCAATACTCCCTGAACATGATTCTCCCAATATTTCTAAAGAAATTTAATTTTGTTTCTCAATTTATTCAATTTCATCCATGGTCGTTGTTGAAACGAACTCGCGAACACAAAAAACTGACGTTGTTTATAATATTGTTAAGCTGTTCCATGACAACACGATGTTGGGTACGTGCTTTGTTCTTTCCTCGGAATCGAAATGTAATCTTTCAGCGGGATTACGAAAAGTCTTGAAACACACATTGTAAGACATCTTTACATTTATCGTTGCTAAATGTGATAAGAAGGAAAAAATGTTATATAATATATACTTTTTCATTGGTGGGGGAAGCGGCTATAGATTTTTAAATATGTAAAAAAATACTGTTGCATGGACATACTCGAGCGCGTCAGATATTGATAGCATCAATGTCTTACGTATTTTCAATAATGTTGGTATGTTGATCTGATCGTTTGCATGATGTGGGTGGTTGTACGTAAGAGTTGAAAATGAAAAGGAAAAAAATTCAATCGAGCGCGTCAGATTTTCTAAGGGGATGTTAAGTGCAACAAAAAAAGCTCTCATTCAATAATCTGACAATTTCGATCTGACGCAAACTCGCGGCCATTATTATAATGTGCAAAAAAAATTCGCCATTTTGATATACTCAAGCGCGTCAAATTAAGATATATATGGTTCATCTTTATGTTTTAGATAATAATCTGACGATTATCCAGAGGGATTCGCTTAATCTGACAAAAACAATATTTTTTTTTATTATTTTTCAATTCATTGAGCTTAATCAAGTGGAAAGCTCAGGAAATAGCATGCAAATAAATAAGTGTATGTTTTTCAAGTAGAATACTTGTATTTATAAGGAAATAATTTTTAAAAAATGCTCAAGAAATTTGTATTTTTTTATAATCAATTGATTAATTAATGAAGAAAAAAGAAATGAAACTTTCTATGTTTTTTGCCACTTTTATTTGTAGCTAACGTTACTGCAGTTTCGTCTTATTAGGACATTTTCAAACTTATATATTGTATAAGTTTCAAAACGTGCTTATATATTGTATAAGTTTGAAAATGGCCTTATAGGCCTTAGTTACAAATAAAAGTGGTAAAAAACATAGAAAGTTTAATTTCTCTTCTCTTTATCATGATTTCCTACCACGTAGTAACGGCTACATCCATCAATTAATTGATTAATTATTCATCATCTTCATCTCCATCACGAACGAGTCTCTGTGATCAGGCGAGAATGTTGAAATGACGTTATTTTTTCACAACTTTGCTGCCCTCCCCTTTCATTAAGTCACTCTCATATTGTCAGATTACTGGAATATACACTTTTTAGTAGGTAATTAACTCATCCTACCTTAATCTGACGCGCTCGAGAATTTCTGATGATCAATTTGTTTTTACTAATCTGATCCTTTATCCCTCACAGGCGGCCTTATATATGGGGCTCTTATTTGGTGGAGGTACTTAACCAGGTACAAGGTATCCCTCTGTATATTAATCTGCCGCGAAATCCCCGCTTGGGCTCCCCTATTATAAACTATACGCCTGTTTCAATCAGGAACATTATTCTATCAATTGTTCCACTCCTCCCATACCCAAGCATTATGAAAGCCTAAGATGTGTATAAAACAAGTGAATCGGACACATTCTATGTACAACTAATCTTATCTCTGCTATATATCTCTGCGATATATTGTTAAAATAGGAATATGATCCTTCAAAAGATAACTTTCAGAAGACATGCATAAAGTTGCCTAACTGAAACTATCACTGGAGGAATCATATAAAACAAAATGTAAAAAAATCATTAAACAATATTAATTCAAGCAGTGAGGTAATAAACAAAAACAGCCAACCTAGCCTCAGATTGGATATTTGTCATACTGTTGAATGAATTGCTCCTTGTTCATGAGAAATTTCACTGTTCACGTACAAATCGATTTCCTTCATCATCACATTTCCAAATTTTTGGGATAGTTGCTGAAAAATTACTGTTTTCATATCAGATATAAAGAATTATTTCATAATTATATGACTACTTGGTGGTTCATCTTTAAACGCCATTCAGCTCCTGGAGTGTTCAAGTTTAAACCGATATCGATAGAATCACCTACTCACAGATCTCCTTCTGGATCAATCTAGTTCACAATCTCTAACGAGGAGTCATTCAACTTCCTCTCTACTTTCACTCACGTTTTCATTCCATCAGGACTATGGTCTTCTAGGCTTCAATTTCGAAATTTACAATCTGCTAATCGATTCGCTGATTATCTGCCCAAGTGACAGGTTTCAGACACCTACATATTCGCAAGCTAGATATTGAAGCGTTATAATGTGTCTGTGGATGGATCAGAAATATATCTTCAGATTACTTTAAAAATGATGAGTCAACAATGATAAGTCGACTCACGAAGGATACATATGCTGCAAACAAAAACGTCATTAAGAAACAAGAATATAATGAAAATGGCTTCCAAATGACAAATAAACCTCAAAAAGGGTTACTACAAACATCATTCCAGATGACAACTGACACTAGTGAAAAATGAAAAGAGTAGCCAACTCAGGAGAAATACATGTGCTTCAAGTGAAATCCTTATCCTTACTACAGAACTATTCATCGCAGCTCGCAAATTCACAATTTCAATTGCGCCCTCAACAACTATGAATAGGTATAAATTGGAATATTCAATTCGGGTCCTTTGCGGAACAGTAACGGCTTTCCATCGGATGTGTGAAGGGATGTATACATATTAAGTGTGCAGCCAGTTATCTATCATATAAATTAGATTTCCTGTTGGAGGCATAATGAGATTATCACGAGGTCTAGATGGAAAATGAGGAAACGACGTTAACGTGTTCAGACAGAAAACTGGGAATTGGGAAGTCTCTGGAGCAATACATGTGACTGATATTCGTTCGATGGCGACAAAGGATCAGTTTTCTCAAGGTAGACTAGGTGCACGTGGTCTCAGATTTCTGAACCATAACGAAATAAGTGACTGGCCAGATCGAAGAACAGATGACATTTGGAGAAACACTTATACTGGGCTGTTACGGAATATTATTAGTTTTTTCTGTAAAAATTGACAATGAGGAAAATCACTAAATTTCTAGATTTTTAGTAGATAATAAAATCTGAGCTTCACACAGTTGTCATTGAATCATCCATTGAAGTCATGAGATCACAAACTCATTTCAGTTATGGATGAATTACTAATGAGTGTTGAAGAAAAACAAAAACCGCGCAAATGTTGGCTATCTTCATGATCATTTCCAAAACTTTTTTCGACTTGAGGTAAGTTTCAATCTAGATGCTCTATAGACATAAGCTTTTGATGTAATGGAGGTAATTATGGTTCATTATTGCCAGCAAAAATCCGAATCAGTCTTCTAAACTGCAAAAGTCACTCACTCAACCCTCAATTATCTCTGTTACTCCGTACTGGTAAGTTCTAGGAAGCTAAAATTTGGTGAATAGGTGCTTCTTCGGTCTAAGATACGCACTATGGGAGGATTTTCAAATATTCTAACTGCGGCGCCTCCGTGGGGGTAAAAGAGGCGCGTGTACGTATGAAAATTACCTTTTTATTACTATTTATCCGTACTGCTATATTTTCGGAGGCTGAAATTCCGTACCTAGGTTTGTTTTATGTAGTAGATGTGCAATAAGAAATTATTATTATTTAACCGGGGTCCCACCACTGGGGATAAAGGGACGCGTTAACTTATGAAAATCATCTTTTCATCAGTGTTTATCTGTACCGCTATATAGGTTCGTTTCTTTATCGCAGATGTGCTTTAAAAAAGGATTTTCAAATGTTCCAACAGGGTCGCCAGCCGCGGTAAAAAAGGTGTGTTCATAAAATAAAGATACCTTTTCATCAATGTTTCTCCATGCCCTTAAATGTTCTATTGGTGGATTTATATTCAGTATCAGCATTGCACCCGTGCGGAGCCAAGTGCAATGCTAGTACTCCAGTAGAGAAACACTAATAATTTCAGAGGTTTCTTATGTGATGTCTAAAATAATCACATTTTTTTGCGATTACGTTGCTGGCCGGGGCCAGCGGCGCTATCACCCGAAGACGATTGTGGATACTAACAATCGAAACGTCGTGAAGCAACTTGGCGCCTCGAAGGCTGCGCTTTGGCCTGTATCACTCAAAAATCAGCAGCGATTGCACGCATTTAGATCAATCAATCAATCAATCAAAATATGCTTTAATTTCAAAGAATAACATCTTGTTAACAAAGCGTGTATATATAAATGTAAATGTTATTGAATTAATAACATTTGGTAAATGTATTAAAATAATCACTACCGTATAAAATTGATTTGAATGAAAACAATCAGTCACTTATTTGAAATTCAGAATATAACAAACAATAGGTATTGTATTTATCATTCTATTCTATCCACATAATATTCTTCCAGACTATAAAAGGTTTTATCGTAAAGAACTTTTTTTTACTGCTTTTCTGAAGCTGGCATTGGACGATATACTTTATTACTATTTGGAAGGTGATTGTACATTTTGCAGCTGTTATATATAATTGAATCCTCAACGAGAGTGGAAGTTTGATATGGTTACTTTGACGGGTGGGGTATCTATTCCCTGTAATGAAATTTTGTTTGTGTTTATTCATGAGACACTGTTTCAAGTATAAATATAGACACTACCGTGAATATGTTGTGTTGCTTGAGGTGAAATCTCCACGGATCGCGAAATTTTAGTTTACAGAGGTAACTCAGTGCTCTGTTTTGTAAAACAAAAACACTGCGCATTCCCCAGAATGGGATACCGTATCGCAAATGTGACTCTATCAAGGAGTAGTATACTGTCTTTGCGGTTGGGTATCCTAGTTCGTTTGCAGCAATTTTCACAGTATAACAACCAGAGGACAATTTTTTATTCAGGTTTTTGACATGTTCATTGAATTTGAAACCGTTGTCGATGTGTTGTCCTAGAAATTTTGAAAAAACACTGTTTTTTTTCAATAACTTAGTCGTTTGAAGAAATATCAGCTACTGCACATTTGGAGGACACTATCTAAGTTTTCAATATGTTGAAAGATCAAAGATCGCGTCATTCTTTGACCTTCATTATATCTGATGATATATGATGATATGATGAAGATCAGCTTGCTCATCATGCTTGCTTATATGTTTATTTATTGGGAAAGAAAGTTTTTGGCTTTCTACTACTCCATCTTGATACAAAAAAAAGGGATGAGGGAATCTTCCAAAGAAAGGAAGAAAGTAATCAACTTGAAAATAAGTAACTCTATACATGGATGTGTAGATCATGCAAAGAAGTAACTTTCAGAGACAAACTGAAAGAAAGTCTTCCTGAAACAGCTACTTTCATATAAACATTGAGTTACACGAAAGAAAAAAATCTTTCGAAACAAATACTTCTATATGAAGACTGAATTATACAGAAGATACTTTACTCCACTCAGTTTGTATTTCAAACATTCGTTGTGGAATGAAAATCAGATAGCATTCACATGAGTTGAATGAATGGTAATAAATTGCACTCACGTGGAACACTGTCACCCTCACTGGTATACACCGATGTTTCGCCTTAAGACACTTGCCCCAAGGCTCTTCAGTACCAAATTGGATAACATTATAGACAATATAGAAGTATTCGTTTCGAAAGATTTCTTTCTTTAGTGTAATTCAATGTTCATATGAAAGTAGCTGTTTCAGGAGGACTTTCTTTCAGTTTGTATCTGAAAGTTACTTCTTTGCACGATCTACACATCCATGAATAGAGTCACTTATTTTCAAATTGATTACTTTCTTCCTTTCTTTGGAAGATTCCCTCATCCCTTTTTTTTGTATCAAGATGGAGTAGTAGAAAGCCAAAAATTTTCTTTCCCAAAAATGAATCACTCCTAAAAATATAACCTCTTCAACTCAAATGTTTATTTAGTATCGGCATTGCACCCGTGGAGTGCCGGGGCGGTTCGCTAGTTGAGAATAAACAAAAGTTAAGACGAGCGGAGAATTAGGAATGAACTGCTTGCCAGTACTGTCGGTTTAAATCTTTTTGATCAGTGGCTAAAGCCGTTGGTAGAAATATCACCAAGTCTGAAATTTCATTGTTCACACTAGATTATGATTCAACAGCAATAGAAATTGAAGTAAAATTGACGAGCAGGTCAATTTGTGTTTCACTTCATAGTTCATTTTCGGAACAAAATACACTCACACCATACAATCCACAAAAAGTGTATGAGGGATGTTCGGGTTCAGTTGTCAGATATTTTCAATATGCGTTGTTTAATTTGTTCGACCAAGTTGACTTTAATTGATTGTCTGTGATATGACCAATGATTCATGTACCTACCAGAATGGATATGTTTTCTGTACTAGCCAACAAATACAGAGTTGTCGGATTTACGTATGAGTTTTGTATCAAAAAAGGTAACACTGCGCTCATCGTCTTCATTTTCGAAGGTAAACTGTATATGTTAGTCAAACTATTGAAAATTCAAACAATTTCAGTGAATCGCTGGAGGAGAGAGAGGATAATATCATCTACATGTGAATTGAAAGGGTTATATTTTTAGGAGTAACTAACTTTTGGGAAAGAAAGTTTGTGGCTTTCTACTACTCCATCTTGATACAAAAAATGTATAAATCTTTCAAAGAAAGGAAGGAAGCAATCGATTTTAAAGGAAGTAACTCCATACATGGATGTGTAGATCATGCAAAGAAGTACCTTTCAGACACAAACTGGAAGAAAAAGCCATCTTGACTTTCATATAAACATTGAATTACACCAAAGAAAAACAAATAATTTTCTTTACTCAGTTTGTATTCCAAACATTCGTTATGGTATTGAATCAGATATCATTCTTAGGATTTCTACACAATATACTGAATGAAAGGTAAAAGTTTCACTTACATGAAACACTGTCGTCCTCACTGGTAGACATCGATGTGTTGCCGTAAAACACTTGCCTTAGGGCTCTTCAGTACTAATCTTTAGAAGATTCCCACATTTTTTTTACTAAGATGGAGTAGTAGAAAGCCAAAAACTTTTTCAGCCAATCATCTACATATTTTTTGATGAAAAAGACTTGGAAATGAAGGACACTCAAAAGAATATATAACAGATCGTCCATGTAGTCTATTATATTCGATTGAATTTGATAATGATCAATTTCAATCCATATTTTCCCTTCGATGTCTAATCTATCTACTCTGTTTTTTATTGAGTGCACACTTACTATATAAAACTCTGTTAAAAAAAATAAGGTTGATTTTCATTCTTCTCAAAAAAATGTTTTCATCAATTTATTCAAAGTTGTCCCCCTGCTGCTCAAGTACTTTATTCATTTCAGGTTTTGTTAATATTTGATCACATAGTTGATTTAAGGGAAGGCTGCTGTAGAATTATACCTCTCCGGGGTTAGGAGTCCATCTGAAATATAATACACTTCTGCTAGCATTTTTTCCAATCCTCGTAGCAGTTCTGATATGCATCTTTCAGTATGTCATCGAGATCTCACAACGATTCAGTTTTTATCGTCTCAATCGTCGCAAAATGCTGTCCTTTCATGGGTCTCTCCAATCTTAGGAACAGGATATAAACTGTTATGTTGTTACATGCAAATCAAAGACTTTTCATTTATTGTGTTGAATATATTTTTATTGCCTTCTTGGCATTCAAATTGGTAATAATTGTATAATATGATACTTTGCTTAATAATCAATCATCAATATGTGGCAGTGTGGAGAAGTGAAAACGTCTGGTTAGGCTGGCTGTATTTTGTCTGCATCCACTGAACTACTAAGAGATCGAAATTCTGATGTAGACTTCAAGTAATTTTATATTTTATCAATTTTTGATTCTATAATACAGCCAGGCTAAGCTCAGGTGACTTTCAATTTCCATTTTATTCGTAGATGTAAATTGCAAGATGATAAATACATGTATTTTATTAGTGTAATATAAATTAAAAATACGTTTCATAACAATTTAGTCCTGAACCCTCCTGACAAGTTTTTATAATTGGTCTGTTTTGAAACTTACTTTCTGATAGTGATGCATGAATTGAGTTTTCTTATATTTTTGTTTTTTATTCAATCACTGGGAAGCATAGCTGATCTGATCCTTATTGCAAAGTCATGTGTCAAATTATTACAAATTGTTGGCATTTGGAAATTGTCCGTTCTGAATTTCAACGGAGGTTATTGACCACTTTAAATTTTACATATACACACACACAGAATTTTAAATGAAAAAAGTGCACTTATCTGATAGTGATTTATCATTCATATCTTCTCAACGTTCTGTAGAAATCTTGTACCACTTATAAGCCACTGTCAGTATTTCAATATTCCATTTTTCCCACAATCCATGATAATCTTGTTTTTTGCTCAAGAAATTTGTTTCATTCTGCTTTTCTGATTTCTTCATATGCATTTGACATGTAACCTTTGTCGACAAGAATTTTTCTCTGAGCAATGAAGTACATTATTATTATTGTTATCAAATGAGGATGCATAAGAATATGCGGCTTGTACTGTTACATGTGTATCTATCTAATATTTGTGAATTTCAAAATAACAAGGAATTCAGTATCAGTATGAATTTTGAAATGAAATTTTGAATTTAAAAACGACCACTGCGGTTTCTTGAGAAATGTAACAGAAAGCTTCTGTTATCAAATGTGTAGCAAGCATGTTGAAAATTGCATTTTGCTGCGCGATCAAAATCACGAACTATCACGTGAGATTTCATATATTTCTATAAGGAAAGACACGTATTCCAAAGCACGCAGCCAGTGTTTTCTCGCGTTCGAAGAAATAAATCTGTCACTTACGTGATTCATATATTCCAAGATAAACAAGAAATAAATTCTTTCAACCCTTCAACGGAACCGAGAAATTTATATATATGCTCGCTGTTCGTTCATTCTTCCACATATTTCGATGATCGTCATACAATTTTCTACAACTAGGCAGATCAGGATCACTCATTTGTTTAGGACTGTATATTTCTCAGTTTGAAAATCATAATTCCACCTTAATTCATTGAAAGGGTTTAGAATGAAAATCTGGTACGAGTTGAAGAAATATTACATTTTGCTTTATTGCCAAATATTTTTTCAATCATAATAACCTCATCAACCACAATGAGTTATTAGCGCAAATCATGTTATCCAAAAAAAGTTTTCAAAACAGTTCATAAATAATGAATGTTCATCAAATTTAAGGCACTACTGAATTCACTATTGAGGTTCGAACAATTCCTCTTCAGTTGCTATCTGGGGCAGTCATTAATGACGTTTTTGTGAATGCATGTTTGCTTTCAAGTTTTAAGTGTTTGAAAAAGTTTAAAAAATAGATAGAAATGTGCATCTTTTTCCAGCAGCTCAACAGCGCGAGACATTTAACATTGATTATTCGTGATAAAGATAGAAGCTCACAATGAACTGGCGTTTCTAGACATGATTCTGCAGAGGACTAACAAAAAGTAACCATCTGCTCATAGAAATCCAACTCAATCGCAACAGTATCGGAATCACCACCGCCAATCTACGAATACTCTAGATGTTGAAGTCATATCTGATTATTCATTTATTCTTCCCACGAAGTGGATGGTGGAAAAAAACAAGGCCCCATCATGAAAGATCTTGAAGGGAATAGTTACTCCAAAAGTTGGTGGAACACACATAGAACAAAAGACAGCAGAAGCTTTGCTACGAACGGAAGTTATCGCAACCAGTCTGACGGCTGTGTGAGCAGATAAAAAATTGGTTCAAGTACAGTAATAGAACCTGCTCCATATCTGTGAACTCTGAACGTAGCAGACTCAGACAACCACGCCAAACAAATGTAGATTGTGTCTCCAAGAATGGGAGACACATAGACTGATCGAGTTAGGGGTATATTATACTTATCAAGCCTAATCGGTCTCAAAATCTCTTTATATTTGCAGAAAAAGGAATAATTCGAAAAGCAAGAATTTGTATTGGCCGCGTGTCTGTTGACCAGTAAAATTGATCGTGTCTAGAACGGAGTTGCCGAGTGTATTGGTTTTTAATATCCAATCACAAATCTGATGATCCAATTTGACAGACGCCATTTTTGTTGTTATTAACTCGGTTGAATATAACTGTTAAATCATTCGATTGAAGAACGTTTTTTTGTAAAAGGTAGGTCTCGGCGGGTGCCTATTTTGCTGCATATTCCTTGTCATTAGCTGAAATTCCGAAAAATACTTTTTCAGGTTATTTTTGGATTGATATGTTCTGGACTAATTCTACATTTCACTGTACATATTTTTGCTCTTCTTTTCAGTCACCATACTGCTCCTTGACAGAGATAAAATAAAAATCAAATCAAAACTTTCCATCCTTCGATAAAAGACAGAGTCTGAAATAAATGTCATTTAAATTAAAGGGACCTACTGAATATATCACCTACCGTTTCAATTTTTCATTCTTCATTTCGGTACCAAATGCAAATTTTTCAGGTAAAATTCATTGATCATTTCAAAATCGACTCTTTGTAAGTTGTCGGGAGTCAGCTTTAACAAAACTGGGCTCAACATTCATTTTGAAATTCTTTTAACAAAAATACGAAGTTTGTGGAAACCGTTGACATTAGAAAGAGCACATTGTCGCATTCACTACAGAAGGCGCTGCCTGACTGGATGACAATATAGCTAATATACCATTAACGTTGAATTTCTTAGTTTTGGTGGGTAGCATGAATGCATAATTGATTTATTTCATTAGAGTTCATGAGCATTCGAAAACTATTTGAGATGATTCATTGGTTTTTTCTTTTGACTCCAATTCTGTCAATACTTCCACAGACAAACAACAAACCACAACAACAAATTTGGCTATTCGGAAAATCACTAGCACATCCAGCTTGCGTTCTTTCGTTTCTAAGAACAAATAACACTATGCGAAACCACTAGTCGATGTACATAAATCTCAGCGAGTGTGCACCAGAAGATAATTGGATCGGGGCAACGTAGATTTATGTTCGTATTTAACGCTATCAGTCGAGATTTGTCGAATTTGTTTGTCTAGCTTCCGGAAATTCGTTAGCATTGACTGTCGCTGCGAGTTTGACCGATATTCCTTGATGGATGGAGAGCGACTCTCGCTCGTAAAGGGAGATAAGGGCAGTGAACGAAGATAACGGAAGTGAATGGAAATAAGTGACGCAGATAAGAGCGTAATTCGGCGCACAGACAAAAGACAAGAGTAGGTTAGTTTAATTAATGTGAAAGTTTAAAGGTCTTGAAAGATATTAAAATATTTTATGGTCTTTGTTATCTTGAAGAGAGCAAAGGATGTGATTTTGATGTGTAATCGTGAAAGTTTTGTTCCTGAGAGGTAATGGAGACATATCCAAATCCGGAGCATGAAATCAACAAGTTCTCCTTCCTCAACTAGTTTCTTTCTCATTTCATCTCTTTTGTACTATTATCGCTAAAGCGACAATTGATAACGATCATCTTGTCGAATTAGTTGTCACTTAGTCAGTCTGTCAAATCTCCATGGACGGATCTAGCATTCAACAACATGTGCAAATGATAAAATTGTTTTATCTGTTGGAACAACGTACCGTGCACTTCACCAACTTTACGGTCGTCATAATAGTCCTACCCAGAAGACTAATCGCAATGTGGTGAATGAATTTAAGTGCACTGGTTCAGTAAACAATCGACCAACACCGTACGTCTATGAAACGCAAGATCTGTCGAAAACATAATCGCTGTCTGTTAGAGTGTGCAGGAGAATTCTAGGCAGTCAATTTCCCATCTCTCACGAGAACTCGGCATCTCTCAGACCACCACTTGGCGAATTTTGCATTGTGATTGGGCCTGTACCCGTACAAAATTCAACTGACCTAGGAACTGGAGGTAAACGATCATAGACAATGACGTGTGCTCGCTAAATGGAGCAGTTGGCAACTGACCCTAATTTCCATCTGAAAATTATCCAGCGATGACGCCCAGGTACGCGAATAAACAAAATTGTCTAATTTGAAACGATACCAATCCACACGAGATTCAAGAGCGTTCAGTTCTGAAATAGTTACTGTTTAGTGTGGATTTTGGGCTGGTGGCATCATTGGTCTATATTTCTTTGAGAACGTCGTTGGTCAGGTCATCACTATCAACGGTGAGCACTATAGGTTGATGATAATCAACTCCTTTTGGCCTGAACTGAATGGACACCAACGACATGTGGTTTCAATTCGCATACACCAGTGTCGCAGGTGTATGCGAATAAGCAACCACAAACCACAGCTCAAAGCCAATATCTAGCAAAAGCTATGTAAGTTATTATATATCCTAGCTTCGGGAATACATAGATTTCTTCCAATTCAGAACTTTAAATGCAGGTCCTGATGACCTCCGTCGCGCGTGGGCGACGATTACGAATAACGGCATGGTAATTAGCAACCATCTTACTAACGCTAGTTGCACACACACCGATTTTGGACGGCCAGTATAAAATCGGCCGATATTTTATTGGTAGCGGGTGCTTGCACACTCACCGGATTTTTATCGGTCAAACAATCAGTTGCTTTGTTGTCGTAATTAGCACGCTCTACCAAAACGAAGTAAATGCGTAGTAACTACAATTTCACCGAGCATTCGAGACTGGAATGGTCGATAAAAAACCGACATATCCTGGACTTTTTTCAAATATCGTTGATTTATGTTGAGTTAACCTCAATGCATTTGTAGTTCTTGATGAATGATTATGGAAGGATGAGTATCTCTTGAATGAATCTATGTTTTCTACCACAAAACTTGATGTTTTATGGATATATACGCAAGGAAAAGTCAATATTTTGTTGTCAATGAATATAGCCTTGCAGCTCTCTTCGGATTTCATACTGAACATACGTCTCAGGATGCATTTTTATTAGACGAAAATCCTTTTAGCATCAATGAAATCTCCCCATAGGATGACGTAATAAAAAAGGTGACAGTATACTAGTAAACAGTACATGTCCATCAGTACGATCCGTCCATTGTTTCATTTAGCTCAAGTATAGCAAAAAATCCAGAATTGATTTTTTTGTATGTGTTGTGGATGGTTGTTCCATGATATATATTGATCTCGGTGGAGTCCTAAGAATTTGATTTTTTCTGAGTTCTGAATTTCGGCAAGAGAAGAACTAGTACTGTTTTTCTGCACTTAAATTGAATATATACAGTTTTTTCAATGTTTATTATCAAATTATTAGCATTGCACCAATTTCTGAAAGTGTTCATGACTTCACTTACAGTATTTTTCAGTTTCTTCAGGGTCTGTGCAGAGGCCACTACCGAAGAATCATCTGCAAACATTGTAACTTGTCCATTCGTGATATGGTCGGGCATATCATTGACAAATATTAAGAAGAGAAGGGGTCCCAACACTGGTCCCTGCGGAACCCCGATATCTACGGAGTAGGTTTCAGAACATTCATTTTTCATTTGTACATAGGCTTTTCTTTCATGCAGTAAGATATGAGTTCATTACTCCCAGAATTTCTTTCTAGTTTAATTAAAATATAATTTATTTGTAGGCTGTCAAATGTCCACGAGAGATCAAAGAAAATTTCAGCAATAAAATTGCTTGTATCGATATTATAATGATTTCAACTGTTGCACTTTCTGTTGACCTTTCTGCGCGAAATCCATTTTGTCCAGCTGCATCCAATTCCAGAATTAGTTTTATTTCACTCAAAGTATCTTCTGCTTCCTACCGAATATCCATCATTTTTCTCTTCACCACTTCGAAAGTCTGATGAAACGACAAATGATAGTGAATCGATTCACAGTTCCTTCAAAATGCGGAATCTATTTCAATAATCACTATTCGGTTGAATCACAACCACCGACACTGCCCCATCCCTGGACCACGAAACGATCAAACCGCAGCACTATAAATATACGCTTGCATCTGTTGTTGATATTCAACGCCATCCATCTTATTAAGATGTTTGAACATGCTACGGCTTCGGAACACGAATAGTTGAGAAGAAGAGGGCGATGGAGCATGGTCGCGCCGTAGGGTAGATGAGAGGGATGTTTTATTCAGTGTCTTTTGGGGTGTTGTAATCTTCCGTATCAATGAGACGCACAAATACAGGGTGACCCAGACGGTGACGTCCAAAAATTATTTTTAGATGGGCACTATCAAGAAACTTATCAGAATCACCCGCATATATTTGAACATTAGGTTGATATGACGGGCTCAGTATGACAAAAGCCTGTGAGACCAGAGGCTTGCTTCTCATTCTTTTTTGGTACAATGGGCGCATGTTGACTGAAGCCCATAATATCAAACATCATTCTACATTTCTGACTTAATTCCCTATTACCAGAGCAAATTGTGTGGCGCAAAAACTGTCTAGACTTAAGCCGTTTATATCAATCGAGAGAACATGAAATTTTGACTTGAGCTCCACAAAAACCCCAAAACAGTGTATGATTGACTTTTACCTTCTTTACCAAACTTCAAAGATATGTTTTTGCGATATTTTCTAGTTTTGGAGATCTCCATTTTTTCAATTTTTGATGAGAATTGTTGGTCTACTCGGTTCAAACATTTTTTTAGCTCCCCTTAATTATGAAAATGTTCATGGATTATTAAACATTCACAGCGAAAAAACCACAGGTATTTGAAACGAAATTAGTTTAAATTTCGATTATGGAGCATGTACTGTATATTGAAAAGTGCAATTTTGGTGAGAAAAAATGTACACAGCCATTTTCCCAAAGCTTATCACATTTCTCAAAAAGAAAAATGTTGGGTGGAGACTACAGAAATCAGTAGATCAGTGGGCAGATCAACAAACTCATTAGAGAGGCAAATAATGAATTATATATAATGCTAATGGTGATTTTAATACAACATTACGATCGAAGAGTATAAAAGTATCAACTTAAATCGCTTTATTTTCGGCTGGTAACAATTATTAGGTTGGTCTGAGAGTCTAGACGGAAAGAACTAAGGAATATGTCGATTACCAGCTTCCGAAACATATACTGAGGAAACTTTCGTTCTGATTGGTCAAGAAAACCTACTGTTGATTGAGCAATATTTATATTTGTGGCCTTCCCATAACACATAACAGATTATTCGTCAATTACCAAAAAGGTAAATGTTCGATTCAACTTGTTGGTATTTACAGTTTTGGGAATCTCGGATTGAGAATCGCAGTATTTTCAAATTTACCAATCCTGAAAAGTACACAGGCCATAGCATTCGTCAAACTTTAGCGACGTTATTTGTTGATAATAGTGAAAACATCACAAATTTGATACGGTGGCTGGAAATCAACCAGTGTCGCTGGAGGATATAAAGACAATTCACTCACAAACAAAATTGAAATTGCCAAGACCATTCAAAAATTATATGATGATAACAGAATAGAAACTTCACCTCCCTGTTTTGATTTAAAAAATGGCATATGACCATAACAAGCACTTAAGGCGAATTGATTCCCTCACTTGCAACTTGATAGTGTGTATCATCGTGTTGGAGATTTGTCTCTCTTCTATAGATACTTGTGTTCAAGTGACATTTGATTCCACCAAGAGCCGTACATATCAGAAATACGCAATGGAATGTGGCTGCTCATCGTTTCGAGGTTCAACTCAGTACACCTCGAACTTTACTGTTTGAAAACTCTTTCATTTGGTGAACTGAGTTTATGTGGGATAAACGTTTTCCAAATGGATTCAATCTCCAGAGATTCAAATCCAATGTGGATCGTTACTTTCGAAAGGGCACCGCTCTTAGAGCACCTTAAAAAAAATTCTGTAATGCTTGTCTTTTGTCCTTGAAAAAATATTAGCAGATGCTTGCTCAAATTTTTATATGAATAATAATATAAGTGGTTTTTTTATGTTTACTAAGAGAAATGAGAATCAAATTGTTTGCAGGTGATTGACAATGTTTCCTGATGAATTTCATCAATATTATATAAAATGATTTGAAATCCCTAAAACAACCAGTATAAATGAAAACTTAAAAAGAATAGCTGAATACAACAATTATATTAAGCAAAAAAACCCTCAAATGAAATTACAGTGAAATGAAAATAAAAGTCAAAAATGGAGCAATAAAACAAAAATTTGAAAATAAAAAAATCAAAAATTAAGAGATTGCAAGTTACTTCACGGCGTTTTGATTGTTAGTATCCACAATCGTCTTCGGGTGATTACTGGACTAATTCCCAGTGATGCCAACTGCTCAAAATCTTTTTTCCCTAAGCCCTAAATTCAAACCAAGATACCCCAAAATTTTTTAGTAAATGAAAAATCTAATTGAATATTCAAGGTTGTTATAACATTTAACAGTCAACAAATCAATAGACTACCTTGCCTTTATATTCTTATTATAACAAAGTTTCAAATAAAAAGGTTATTGAAAAGTGTTACATAAGATTTTTAAAACATGGTAACTTTTTCATTGTCTTTATTTGAGTACGTCAGTACACAACATCAATTAATAAATAAAAAAATAAATACAACATATGAACACACATATATGAGCCTGTATACTTATACTATATTAATTCCCAATTCATTAATAATTTCTCCCTAAAAATACCCTTAAAAAATCCCCTCCCCCAAAAATCCCCTTTTTCAAATTATATCCCCTAAATTTCAGGGGAAAACCCCCAAGTTGGCATCACTGCTAATTCCTCCAAAAGATGACTATTCATGGGTCATTCGGGTACTTTCACTTATGTTCTCTTTCTCTTTCCGCTTCACCGGTTTAGCGGGAGATGACCGTTTGGCGGGAGTTAGCCATTTTTCCCTTGATTATTGGTTTCCATATGGTGCATATCTCTACGCTAGCTGGACTGAATACATTGTTGGACAACTTGTATGCGACTTCTTTGAATTTCCTTCTAAACCTGTGTTTCTCCTTGCGTATGATATCAGCTTGGGACCATTCGATGTTATGTTGATGAGTCCTGTCTTCGGCAATGCCAACTTTCAATAATCTCTTAGTTTCACCGATATAGGATTTTCCGCACTCACAGGGTATCAGGTAAATGCATTTCTTGGAATCGCAGTCCGTGTTTCCGGATCTGAAGTAGGTTCTGATGTTCTATATGGACCCAATTCTTTTTATACTTTCAGATAATTCTTTGATGTAGGGAAGTGCAAGCACTGGTTGTGACGGCTTCTCTTTCTTGCGAGGCTCCTGCTGTCTTTTCCAGTCTGTTCCACATACTGGAAGATCATTTTTAATGATGTCTAGTTCCTTCTCGACACCTTCCTTGGTATAACAGAGCCCAAAAGCACGGTCTAATAGAGTCTTGATGATTTCTCTTTTAGTCGATTGAAGGTGATTGGATTCGTGGTTCAGATACTGTCCCGTGTGAGTTGGTAATACGTCTAAGAATGTCAATTCTTTGTGGTCTTATTTCTCCATTGTGAAAGTGATGGAAGGTTTTACGATGGTGATGTGTTTGAGGAAGGCGTCTAGTTTAGTATTCCCATGGTTCCATATTATTAAGCTGTCGTCAACCAGACTCAAGGTTTTTTGATTTTTCATTTTTTGTTCAATTGTTCTATTTTTTACTTATATTTTGTTTCACAGTAAATTCATTTCAGGGTCTTTTCTCAATATAATTATTATTTTCAGCTGTTTTTTGTATTTTAATTTTTATTGGTTCTTTTAGGGATTTTAAATCATTTTATATAATATCAGACAATGAAAGTTTGAAGTAATAAAAAAAAGAATAATTTTTTTTCAATTTTGTTTTACAAATATCTCATTGATTTGTTATTCTACATGGTTGCTAAAAAATAGCCAACGCAACACGTCCGAAAACAATTTTTTTGGCTTGCTGACTTCTAGAATTTTTCCTAATCGTTAAAAAAAACTATATTTTTCGGACTTGTTACGTAAATTGATATATTCGAGTTCAACTGCTCTGGATTCTGTAAGTTGGGCGGGACTACAAGTATTGTATTATGTCAATTTTGTTTACAAGGGTTTCTGTTTACGTTGAAGACAGAAATCAATTATTGCAGATCTCGAGATGGTTTCAGTCCATCAGAGACAAGGGTACTTTTTATGGTCATGGGATCTATTTATTCAATTTGAGAAATGCATTGGAAGATGTGTGAAGCGATCTTAATAAAAAAAAGACTATGATAAAACGAAATTCATCCAAACTATCAGTGAAAAAACATTAATTCCAACGAAGCAGATATGTTATTACATTCAACTATATAATAAAAAAATCTTCTCAAGAAGCAATCAATCCCATGATCAATTATTACTAGCAACATTTAGTATATATTTTATAATAGGCTTCCTCTCAAGCAGCATATATTCTAAACGGTAAGTGGATGAAACAGGTGCAGAGAGTTCAGAGAAAAATCAAACAAATCTTTCACAAAACGGGTGGAGGAGTTCACCAAAATTTATTAAATCACCACAAATTGTAGCACCAGTACATGTTGCAATAAATACAGCACCAACTTTGTTGAATAACTTGAATGACCCAAAAAAGTATTCAAATTCTAAGATTTTAAAACTGACTGAGATACTGCGAAATATTGTAAATCACGGGTATCAGGAGATCAAGCAGGCTGAAATTTCCAACCCTAAAATGAGAAATGTTTACACCCCAAACCACTGTCATAATCTCTGGTCTCTAGCTGTCATCGCAGTTTATTCCACAACTTCGGTCTATGTTCTCGAAAAGTCTCAGACGAGCCCCATTGAAATGCAAAAATGTACATTATTGTTGAGATGCTTTCGTCGACACCGTTGAATAATGTTCTTCCAAATTAAATTTTCGGCACGACTGGAATTTTTTTTTAGAATATCATTTACTTTGCAATATGCTTATCTCTCATTTACAATTCAAATGACGTGAAGCTCCTTCGTATTGAAGACTATTTATTCATTATACCGTCGAGACACAAAAATTTTGCATCGCAAATTTGTTCTTTCGAGAGAGTGCGTCACTTTTAATAATTTCGATTTTCCACTTCGAGACATCCACCGTTTAATAAAATGAAAAATAATGACATTCCCTCTTTTTCCTTTTGATCCATTAACTTCTGAGAGGAGATGGGCCGGTCACGCTGTCAAAACACTTCAATTCCTTGAGTGGTTGCTGTTTCTTTGCTTCCGGAAATCTCGAAGGAATTTCCATTTAATTTTCGAATGAGAAATACAACAAGATATAGCTGAAATTCAATCGATCCCCGATACTCCAATCATTCTGATGACAACAAGCTACTTCACAAATTAATTATCTCACAAAAAGAGGTTATTTTTATTGTACGGCTTGTCAAGGGGTTCAGCTCTGTACTTTCTCCATTGACGGTATTTTAGCACTTCTCAGAAATTCCAAGATAGGGAAAACAATCATACTTTAATCAAATTGACAATACTATTATTGAATCAAATATAAAGAAGAATTTTTTTGGTATTTATTTTTATTTTTAACGCAAAAAAGAATATATTTTATTTTCTACATAATCTCCTGATTTCGAAACACATATTCCCAGCGGATAAGCAGCTTTCCAATTCATTCCACGTAGAAAGATGCAAGTCGTATCTGCAGCCAATTGCGCACGTAGGCTTCAACCTCAGCATCACTATTGAATATTTGACCTCCCAAAGCCTTCTTGAGAGGGCCAAACACATGAAAGTCACAGGGCGTCAAGTCTGGACTGTAAGGAGGGTGTTCCAATGTTTCCCACCCCAGTTGCTCCAATTTTTCCCTAGTCAAGGCTGCTGTATGGGGCCATACATTGTCATGGAAAAAAAAATCACTTCCCTGATCGATAGGTCTCGTCTTTTGCGGCGATATGCAAGTCGGATCTCAGTCAAAACGTCGCAGTAGTAGGCCGCATTAATTGTCCTGCGCTCGTGAAAAAAATCGAGATACAGCAATCCATGCTGGTCAAAAAAAAAACGGTAGCCAAAACCTTGCCAGCCGACAAACGTGACTTGCCTTTCACTAGTCCAGGTTCTTCTTGTTTTCTCCACTCCATACTCGATGGTTTAGACTCTGAAGTGTAGTGGTACACCCATATTTCATCACAGGTGATAATGTGAGTGAGAAATTGGTCTCCTTGTTGTTGAAATCATGCAAGAAGACCACACACCTGAGGAGGATGCAATTTCTGGTCAGTTGTGAGAAGGCGAGGAACCTAACTGGCACACACCTAACCCTAGCTCCTCTGTGAATATGGAGTAAGTGCTCCCATAACTTATCCCGACCTCACTTGCAATTTCAGAAGTAGTACGACGTCTGTCATCTGCAATTATCCGTCGAACACTGCTGATGTTGTTCGCTGTAATGTTGTTGCGAGGTCTGCGGTCATGGTCACGACCCTCCACAAACTGTTTATGCCATGCAAACACTCTGGCCACAGTATACTATATACAGTAATCCCACTTCAGGTGCTTTTTGATTTGAATTTTCTACACGCAGACCCAAGAGTTGGAGTCTCAGGTCTGCTCAAACGCCGGGTTCAAGACAGGTACGCAACCCTTCCATAGTGTTCGAATTTCATGGGTTTCACCCAACCTACTGTGTAATGAAGATATATTTTGAACATCTGCCGATTCCATGAATTTTTGAAATCTACTTGAAACATAGTTCATCATTGTCCAAATGATCTGGGTTACTTGAATATTACACAAATGCAAAATTAACATTTGTACAATTTTCTCAGGTGTATTTTTTTGAGCAGTTCATATGAATTGTTGTTATTTCGATCAGTGTTAGACGCTTTTGTTGAGATTGTAGTAGGGAGAAATGTCATTAGTGACAAATACGTCAGCATTGTGAAATTCCTAGACACCAACATCAAAGGGACCGACTGGGACAACTGTATATAATAGCAGGGGAGCTCACGATGTAAAATGGGGATTTACTCGAGCATCATTGAGATATATTAGGTTGCAAAGCTTAGGGACGGAGCGAGAGAGTAATAGATAGAGAAAAAGTGAATAGAGAATAGAGGAATAGAAACTCGGAGAGGGAAATATAGGTATCACACAGCTGCACGCATTAAACTTTATCGATGTATTTTTGTTATTTCGGCTTGCGGAAATCGTCAGATTGTATATCCTTGGATTATTTCCTTCAAAATAAGAGAAAAATTAGCTACGCTCGAAAATGTCGAAATGACGTTATTTTTTTACAACTTTGCTGCCCTCCCCTTTCTTTACGTCACTCTCAAATTGTCAGATTACTGGAATATACACATTTTAGCAGGTAATTAACTCACCCTACCTTAATCTGACGCGCTCGACAATTTCTGATGATCAATTTATAAGTATACTGTGCTCTGGCTCACGACAGTGTCTCTTTCCCGAACTGAGCAGTGCTTCCCCTACTCCTGACAAACCTACCCAACTACAAACATAGCGGGAACGTTCTCCCTCCACTATTGTGCTTGAAGGTCGAAAATTCTCGTTTATATTTGATTCACCACGTAATAATGTTCATTCACCGAAACATTTTTGTTCTTATTGAATTTATAGAACATGTAAATGTGCATAATGACAACCGAAATAGCAATTTCAAAGAATTGTACATGATACATCCAAATCGACGAATCTCGTTTTCCTCCAAGAAGATGAATGTCTCCGAACAGGATATAATAATGTCAAATCAGATATTTTCGCATTCTGCTTCAATAAGTTTGTTGGTGGTTAAAATGGACACCAATATGTCTTGGCACAATCAAGTCGCTGGAATTACATAAGCATCTTCTCAAAAGCTTGAAACACTTTTCCGAACCAGAAAACTGTACACATCTCAGCAACTTTTGATGCTTTATAAAGTTCAGATTAGACCTTCTTTGGAGTATTATTCTCATGTATGAAGCTCTGCCCCCAAACATACCCTGAAGTTGCTGGATTCTATCCATAAAAGAACCATCCACCTGATTGAAGACACGAACATTACGTGCAACCTTGATAGAAAAAAAGCGATTCATTTCCAACAGGAGTACCCAGTTACAGGAAATGCTATTATTACACCCTATATTTTGTTTTATAAGAGAGAGGACATTACTAGATCAAGATCTTCAGATGATCTGGTGCTGCAGGTTTTTCCGGGTTTTCCTGCAGCTGAAATAGCAAATGCGTCACTGGAATCAATAAAGTCGTCCCGGAGCGCCAATTAATTTTCATTGTTGTTTTCATTTATACAGTAGATAATAAAAAATTATGGAATAAATTATTGTAATAATGAAATATAGAAATGTATAAAAGTAAATGCTGAAACATTCGTATATTATTCGTATAAGTATAATATTCCTATAAGTAGAATTTCAAAAGAGAACTGAAAAATTGAGTATATAATACAAATAGTTACAAATCATGCAATTAACAGTACTGACACGAACGTTATTTATAGTATTATTAAAAGTGGTTGTGGATACAAGGTACCAAAGCATTCAGAGTCGAAATGAATATCGCAGTGTTCACAGATTTTATTGAAGCTACTACACATAAAATTCAATGGTGATCGTAGCATAACATCTGTGCGTGATGCTTCACAATAGAATTTCAGATTGTGTCGACCTTCACTTTTTGGTACTAAGAAATAGATCTCGGGTAAAAGAACCGTACTGTCAATGTTGTTGTTGAGTGATTTATGCAGGAATTTGATACCAAGGATATCTCTCCTATTTTCCAAGGATATCTCTCCTTTTTTTCAAGGATCTCTCCTATTTTCCAAGGAAGTCATACCAAATCGTGTCAACAATATGTTATGATCAATGCCCCTCCTGGGGTATTGACCATCATTTTTTGGACATAAGTATTTTAGGAACTTCCTTTGCTCGCTCTCAATTGATGTTTTTTGGTAGTCGTAAACTGCATTCCATAACACAGATCCATACTCTAACTTAGATCTAGCATACGCAAAATATAGCAATTTTAAGGTGGCAATACTTTTGAAGTTTTTGCCATTTCTGTAAATGAATCCAAGCATCCTATTTGCATCAGCAGTCATATTCCTTATATGTGTTATTATTATTATTACACCGAAGTTTGATAACATCTGGAACATCGAAGAAAGGTTTGTGATGTGTGTCTTCTATAGATACTTCCAGGGGAATTGTTTACGTGCCTTTGCACATTTGATTTCACCAAGAACGGTAAATATAAGAAATACGCGAGGACTGTGGCTGCTTATCGTTTTCAGGTTCAACTCAGTACACTTCAAACTTCACTATTTAAAAGCGCCTCCATATGAAGAACTGCGTTTATGTGGAATAAACTTTCTGAGAACGCTTTATCAAGTGGATTTTAACTCCACCGATTCAAATCCGATTAAGGATGTTCCTATAGTGCTTATGTTTTGTCCTGGAAAAAATTAGAATGGACAAAACTTTCGAAACAACCTTCGAAACCACCACGGAATTTATGGCTGGGGATCTATTTTTGTTTTCAATCAGGAGTTTTATGATATCTCACGGAGAAGAAAGATATTGTTGTTATAGTGTTTCTATTCATCCCATTCATCATAAAAAAAGAAAGAAGAAATACAATTTCCAAAAATCAAACTGTCACAAATTGATTCGACATCGTACTTCAGCTATTTGGATTGACACTGGTCTGAAATGGACTTGACTCAGTTTTCTTTATCAGATGGTTTTTACTATGATACTATGATTTACTATGATATTAGTATCATATATTCGTATACAAAAATCGAGAAGCAAACACCGAACAACAATTAAAAATCAAATTACATCCCTATACTAATTTTTTTATTAATACGTTCAGTAATATTTATATATGACGGGGACGTTCTATGCTATCAAACTGCAGGAAAATCTGCCAATATTTTCTCCATATGATTCTATAGGAGAAGTTCTACATTGCTTCAGAATATGTTCACTTATAGAAACTTTGAAACAGATTCTTTTAATGAGAATCATAGACAATGATGATCAGAACTGATGTTCATATTATATTTGTTTGCAGCTGATTTGTCGAATCAGTTTCTGTTAGAGAATGAGATCTTCGTTCCATTTATACTTGAACAATAACTGTTCATGGACAAACTTATATTCCACCAAATCAAAGCACTGTTTGAGCCCTCGAGGACGTAGATACTTTTTTCTCACCCTTTTTCTCAATGCATTTTCGTCGAAAGCATATTTGTATCTGTGCACGAGTGTGAGAATCATTTATAATTTTATATTTCAGAATCAAGTCAATCCCTGAATCTGAACACAAAGCATTTATTTCATTGATATTGATTTGCTATAGAAACACTCTCCTTCAAATGTGTTGTTCTATACAGAAGTAGCATCTGCTTTCTGCCACTCATTCGAACTCTTTTATTCCAAAACTCTTTCCATTAGGGTCCATTACAGTTCCCGGCACAAAAATTGGACCTTTAAAAATGGGTTTTCGGAAAGTTGCACCGCAGCATGGCTAAATTACTCACTGTTTGTGAACTCTTTTCAGGAGTCTGAACAGTACAAGATTGCCGTGAGCACAGATATTGAAAAGTTTCATTTTAAAACTTCAGCGGAATCTCAAGTAATCTTTACCTCCAGCTATTAGATTTCCTTCGCGAACTTGGAGCGACTCATGAATTGGTTGAGGCTTTTGCGGCCGAGATTTTCAGTGTTACTATTTTCATTCGGGTTTGAAGGCTGCCGTAGTTTGGAACCGCGTCCTAACGTTTCGCCAGCACAAGTGGCTGGCTTCTTCAGAGGTTTATTCATCTTGATGATTCACCGATGACTGGTGATTTCTGGTTCGTAGGTTGTATTTACGTTGACTCAGGTAGTCCTCCTCTATTGTTGATTCGTTGGTTTTGGCCGAGATGTGATTACCTGTTAATGACGTCTGGTTAAGCGTTATCGCCTTCTCTTTTCTGTTGTAGTTTTCCGTATGTTTGTGGATTTCTATTGCTTCCCGTATAAGCCGACTGTGGTATCCATGACCGGGGGCAAGTGGTTTCACATTTTCAAACACTATCGTGTGATCTTCTTCACTAAGCGCGTAGTCCGCTTCTGCCGATTTGTCTATTTGACCTAATCTACAGTTTCTCCGATGTTTATTCAGCCTTGTACCAATGGATATCTTCGTAGTACCAATATAAACGTTTCCGTAGGTGCATGGTATACGATATACCCCCGCAGCTGATGGTGAATCTCTTTTGACTTTCGCAGATCTAAGGCTTTGTTGTAATTTCCTGGTGGGCTTGAACACTGTTTTATTTTATGCTTCCCTAAGATTTTCGTCTGTAACCCTATCTACCCAACCAACAACTATCAACTAATCAACAACTATCAACTCAACAACTGTCAGCTCAACAACCACCTACACCTTCCACATTTGGTATTCCACCTTAAATTACAGGACCTTATGGAAAAGTAAAAACTTCTTCACTACAAAAAATACACAAAGATCTATACTCACTCAACAAACCAACCCAACAACAATAGAAAATGGGAAAAGTTATATTGACAAAACTTAAAGATCATTGTCCGTGAGAATCAACTTCGATATTATACCATAAACAGACAATCAACAGGATCAAAATTGTCAGAACACACTTTGAAATCAGTCGGTGAATGATGTGCAATGGAACGAAACGAGAATGATTGTCAAAGCACCCTACTCTAATAACCTCTTCATTCGAACGAAATTTCTTACCAGTGAGCATTTTTTCGAATTCTGCGAACAGCCAATAGTCGCTGGGAGCCAACTCTGGCGAATACGGTGGATGTGTGAGTAATTCGAAGTTCAATTCATATAGTTTTGCCATTGCTTCGATTTTACTTTGCAATTTCGGCCTTCAAACACTCCAATAATGCTATATAATATTCACTGTTTATGGTAATTCCCTTCTCAAGATAGTCGATGAATATTACACCACGCACATCCCAAAATACCGAGGCCATAAACTTCTCAGCCGATTGTTATGCTTTTGGGCGCTTCGTACGATGTTCAACAGTTGATCTCCACTAAGATGACGATCTTTTTGATTCCGTAGTTAATTAATGTAAATATCCATGTTTCATCCATTGGCCCACATCGATATAAAAATTCCTGTTTGTAATGTTCAAACATGGCAAAATACTGCTCAGAATCATCAAGACGTTCTTGTTTATGGTCAAAAACAACAGAGCTTTTTTATAGTAAAATGTTCATGCAATATAAAGCCAACACTTAGGCTCATATAAGCTAATAAGCCTGATGCAATTCTTCTCGACCACCAGAGCAAGACGATATTTGTCGTGGAGTTTTCAGCTCCTTGCGAGACGAATATCGTCCGAAAAGAGGAGGAAAAACGGATGAAATATCGAGACTCTAGCCAGACCACTCTGTCAAGATAGTTCTTCTGATTATTGGAGTCCTTCGTGAAATGATGCCCTCTCTACTCTCGAATCTTGAAATCATACCGACTTGCCGCACTAAGGCAGAAATCTTAGCCGGACAGATGCAGAAGGCTGTCATTCTTGGTTCACTGCACTTGCTCATGGCACATGATTCTCGAACACAATGATAACTCACCATACAGTGTGGGGAGTGGTCGTTGGTTGATAATGCTGGCGCGCTCTCCCGAATGTATCGGGGCTTCGGGGGATAGGGCCTGATCAGATCGTAATACGGTAAAAAAATAATCTTTATTGGTTTCATAGACTTAAAAGGTATATAACATCAAATGCTATTAGGAGCAAACAGAGTTCACTAATAAGATAAGAACTCTCCCATTGTTATTCAGTTATCCTGTAAGTATGTTTTCAACGTTTTTCTGAATTTGAAATAAGATACCTCTTGATCGATTTTTGTCAATAAGTGGTTGTAAACCCTAATTCCATTGGAGATAGGGCCATACTGGCATATAATCAACTGATTTTGTGGTGTGTAAAGATGATGACTGAATTTTGTTGCATAATGGTACATGTCATTATGACAGGGAATTTTGTTTCTTTTTTTATGTATATAACAGGAAACTTCCAATATATATAAGCAGAAAAGTGGGATTATATTCAATTTTTCAAAAAGAGGTCTGCACGATTCACTCTGATTTTTATTCAACATTGCCGTATGCAATGTTGTTGTATTAGGAATAGTTTTTGGGCTGAAGACGACATGCTCCTTAACAAAATTCCATATGATAGTCGGGATTGTATTTCAGTACATTTATATTAATTACCCTCTGAAGACATCTGATCTGGTGAAGCTTACTGTTCAATTTTTCTATTGTTTTACTTATGTGAGATTCCTAATTGAGTGTATCACTCATAGTTACACCTAGAAATTTAATGGTGTGGCAATTTTCTAGAGTCGTTTCTTCTAAATAAATCTCTATGTTTTTAGCTCTTCTATGTTTTGTGTGATGAATAATAAACTGTATTTTGCTTACATTGATTAAAAGATCATTGATGGAGAACCATAGAATATTTTTTCCATGAGATCATTGCAAGCCTTTTGATTGAGATTGTGATATTTTTGTGATATTAGTATGGAGGTATCATTATCGTATAGCGTTCATTTGAAATGTGAGAGGTAGTTTACAATGTCTGCTATGTAGATTGAAAATAGAGCTGGAGCAAGAACAATCCCCTGAGGAACTCCAACTTCCACAGGTGCAAGATGAGAGTGATGAATTGTTTTTCAACCGCTATACTCATTACAAGATATTTGTACATACTGATATCTATTTTTGAGAGAAGATTCGAACCAGCTAAAAGCAGATCCCTGATACCATAAGACCAAAGCGCTTGTCAAGTAGTCGATCGTGTGAAACACAATTGAAAGATTTACTCAAGTCACAATATATGCCAATAGGATTTTTTTTAATTCATTGAGAATGTGTATATATGTATCTATGGTTGCCGTATATGTAGATTTAGATTTCCTGAATCCATGCTGTTCTTCTGGAATAATTATGAACCTTGCAATGAATGACTTCAGCCTCTCTAGCATACAATATTCAAAAAGTTTGGAAAAAGGTGATGTAAGTGATATGGGTATATAGCTATTCATTATATTTTTTCCTTTTTTTGTATGGAGTGGAATCACTTTAATGTTCCTGTTTCTAGGACCAGGTCCGGAAGAATATTTATTTTTAAGTTTAGAGAATATATTTTGCATTTCTTCCTCAGTGAAAGGAAGTTTGACCGTTGAAGTGAGATTTCTGTTGAGGCTATGACCAAAGTTGTTATTATTAACCTGTGGTATATCGTCTATAAACTGTTTCGGAGCACCTATGAAAAAGTTATTAAAGAGATTTGCAGTTTCATCAGGACAGAAGATTTCGTTATTTTCATGGAAGATTTTCATATTGGATGATTTGGAGTTCCTATTATTTTTCAATTTATTGATAAATGTCCATGAAGTGTACTTTTATTTCCAGATAAATGAATCATTTGGTTATAACGATTTATTTCACAAGTAATGTTGGTCTAGCTTTCTCACAATTTTTCCCTCAAAATAAACATTTCAACCGGAAAATAAAGGAGGGGTTGTTCTTCAACGTCAGATATCAAACAAGTATCATAAGATGATCGAAAGGTGTCGCCAGAAGAATTACAATAACATAAAAAAGTTTGAGATCCAATTTTATTGTGCAATTTCTACGTTCACTATCTAGTACGTACGTCATTGTCGTTACATGAATGCAGGGTTGCTTGTTTCAATTACCACACAAGATTTTAGTATGCAACAATAAACACTCAACATATATTTCCAACTCGTTGATCAAATTCCATCAGGCCTGACCCTCTATTAGTATTGTTTATGTTTTACCCATATATTCTGAAACGTCCAATGTAAATTTATAATGTGAATAATACAATCATGCATCAAGGTTCATTCTCATAATATGCTAATATTTCAGATTGTTTTGACTGAAAATTATGCTATTGTGTTCGAAATATATTCAGGAATCAACTAATTTTCCATGGCGTTATTATAATAGTTTCGATAATTCCTTGGAGTGATGTGAAATATAATTTTCAATGTTTTTCATCGACATTTTCTGGGTATTTGTTACCTTTCACAATCTGAAAAATATAAAAATTGAAATGAAGAACTTTATACAAGTGTAGAAGGGCAAACTTTTTAGTTTACTCCGATAAGTTACTGCATGAAAATCAAAGTATTTTTCTAAAGAAAAATCTTCTATCCATCAGTAACTTGTATTTAACAATTCTGACTATAACAAAAAATTGTTAAGAAATAATACAATACTTATCTTAACGTTTCGGAGGCCAAAATCTGCCTCCGTTTTCAGAAATGGACAAAAAAAATTCTAATATATTGGCAGTTATTCCTTTTTGATTATTTATTTCTTTACTTCTTCGACAGATGTCAAAGGAGTTTTGAAATATGAAATTATGTCGATGTTGTTGATTGACAACTGAAACATTCGATGTAATACAAGGTGCTCTCCGATATCAGTCTGTTGGCGTTTCGCCACTATCCAAATTTTTCTTCAAGATGGGTAGCCAAGTACGGTCTATTTCTAAGGAGCTATTCGAAATACAATTCTCTCCAGATATGAGAATATACCCTGATTCTTTTAGCTTACGTCTCTTACAGTGAGGCTCGTTGGTAATCATTCTTGTCCTATTCCATTCCACTCGATGTTCACCGTCTGATTTTAAAATGTGTTCTGACAATTCAGATCCTGTCAATTGTCTATTTTTTGTGTAATCTCGATGTTCATTCTCACGCACTTTCAATGTTCTAGAGGTTTTACCAATGTTACTTTTACCACAAGAACAAGGTATTTCTTATATACAATTTTTTGTTTTTTCTTCAGTGTTGTTGGGTTTTGTATGTGTGAGTATAGATCTCAGTGTATTTTTGTTCTGAAAGAAGTTGTAACATCATACCTATTTCCAATTCGTCTTATTTTTGCAGGTAGTCTTGGAATGTAAGGTATAACGTTAGTTGTGAAAGGTGTTGGTGGATGTTGAGTCTGTTATTGTTGAGTTGAATGTTGTTGAATTCGTGAAGCTGTTTGTATATTCGTTTGGTTTTCAATTGATTCTTTATTTTCTACTGCATTTATCGTTGGATTTATAAGCGAATCTGAATAAGCATTATTTTTCAAAAAGTTTGTCCTTCTACACCTGTATAAAATTGTGGTATAAGATTGTGGAAGGTAAAAAATATCCAGAAAAGGTCGATAAAAAACTGATATTCCTCCACAAAAAATGACTTCAATTGAAAATTTTCAATGATTCAATCAAGCTGAAAAATTCCAATTCAATGAAAATTGAATAGATTATCAACTACTCAGAAACTAATATCAAAATCCACCACTCCTGCCTCCTCCTGCCTTTTGCCTCGTCCTGGAAATGAAGGACATCCCTAGCGGCCGACTTCCTGCTTTCCTCGCCGAACAATTCCCGACAAATGACCGGGTCACTCTCACGTTCCGTGAATTATGTGTGTGTCTGCCGCCTTTTGTTTTCGTAGTGCCTTCGCCGCGGGAAACACAAAGAAGCGCGATCACCTAATTACAGGATGCTGCCCGCAGTTTATTTAATTCACTCTCGAATTTTTACCATCGTGAGAGAGCTTTTTAACGGTTGTCGCCATGCTTGCAAATAGGTTTGTGGCCCGACAGCGAAGAATGCCGTCGATTGCGAAATTGAAATATTCGTTCTGTGCTTCTAAATTCAACAAAACAGAAATTTTCAGTTAACCACAAAAACACGTTCATTACTCTTCTCGGCGAAAAAATTGGTCAGACATAATATTAGTAGGTGTCAAGAAGAAAGTGATAAAAATGTTCACACGTTAAAAGGTAAGACTTCGTTAGTCCTTAGCTCGCACAGGTTTCGATTTCTGAGGGTTGTTGTTCGTAGGGGTGTGACAGCTGGTTAACGGAAAAACATATTTTAAACAGATTCAAACAGGACGAAACTGCAGTAACGTCAGTTACAAATGCAAGTGGTAAAAAAACATAGATTACCTTAGCGTCTCTCCTCGATACGAAGACTTAACAAATTGTCTCAGGTCTGGATTCCTGGCCATACTGGCATATTTGATACCAGTTGTTGGACTACAATAGGCATGAATTACGATGTCTAACAGGCCTTCTTAAAGGTCACTGTCACAGGTCACATGCAATTGATGGTGGTCTATTTGAAAAGAAAAGACATGAAATGAATAGGTATAGGGAGGTGAATGAAATAGTCGTTTTAGGACTGAATTCATCAACTTAGATCGAAAGATTTTGAACGCCGCGTGGCTTTTTGCCAGTGGTTCCCGGAAAGTTGTAACTAACTGCGTCATTTTTCGTTTAATTGTATTTCGAAAGACGAACTCTATGTGAGCAGTACTGGCATTTACAACCGCTGCAGTTCTCATACTTGGGCACAACAAAATCCTTATTCTATTGAGGAAAAGAGGAGCCAAGGAAAATTTGGATTCAGTGAGGTATTTAAAAATTAGAAGGCAAAATATTGAACTCCTTGTTGATGAATTGTCACTAATGGAGCTCAGGAAAATATATTTTCAACAAGACGAGGCTTCGCTTCACATCACTGCAAGTTTTGGTAAAATAATTGGATAGTCAACCAAGGACCCAACCGTTGGCCGGACAGCTCACCGGACCTAACGCATATGGACCTTCAACTCTGGGAAAGATTGAAAAATCTCATTTTCAAAGTGCTGACCAATTCTAGATGCGAATTGGAAGCGACAGTGATGCAAAGTTTTGCTTCTCTCGCTCCTATTGAACTGATTATTTCAGCAAAAAAACGTTCAGAAAAGATATCGCCTGTGTATAGGAGAAGCTCGTAGACACTTCTAACATCTTCTCTGAAGAAATATATTTTATTGTTTGGTCTTTATCATTATTATCATTGTTGTTGGAGTTTCATTTATTAATAGTAAATATAGTATAAATTGTCAACAGTTGTACTGAAACTTTGCGTTTCAATTACTGCTCTGGAAAGCTTTTTTGACATTTGATAACTACTACTGAACAATTTTTTTTTAGTTTTATCGCCGCGTCGTCCAAAGCCTACTTTATCAAAATGTGCGTTTCAAAGTTTACATGAAGAAACCTAGAAGATCTGTATTTCAAACATTACTCTAGCAAAACATCAAGTGTGCTACATTTTTGAAAAGGTTATTTTAAGCTCTACTGAAATATGTGGAAATATACTGGGTTTCTCATAAAAAAGTTTTACAATAATATCTATTGATATCCCATTTGAAAAAATAGGTTTTTCACACCATTGATCTCTACGTAAAAAAGTGCTTCGAAAATGTTTCCATAGAAATAAGAAATTTAGACATGAAAAAAGTTACAGCAACTTTTAGCAAATGCACATTTTTGAAAAACGTGCTTAACGTTTATTTATCTTTAAAACAGGATAGGATGGGAAACTGCAAGTTGATCATTTATACAGACATACAAAAAACTTTTGATCAAATAGATTTCTTCATTCTTCTCAAGCGTTTATCAGGATTTGGTTTTTCAGCAAAATTGGTGAAACTCATGTCAAACTATCTACTCGATAGAAAACAGTATGTAGAGTATGAAGGCTTCAAATCTGCTTTGTTTAATCCCAGTTCCGGAGTGACCCAAGGCTCGAATTTAGGACCTCTTTTGATCTTAATTTTCATTAATGATTTAACTAAAATATTTAACAACTCAAAACTGCTCTACGCTGATGATTTTGTAATATTCAAGGTGATAGAAAATTATGGAGACTGCTTAGACTTACAGTATGAATTAGATTTGATATATGATTAGTGTTCCAATAATCGTTTGAATCTTAACATTGCTAAATGTCGTGTATTGTCTATTTCCAGAAAAGAAAGTCTAATACAATTCACTTACGAAATTGATAACAATACCATAAGTCGTGTTAATGAAATGAAAGACCTTGGCATTGATTTTGATCAGAAATTCACTTTTGTTCCACATATAGACCAAGCTGTTTCGTCCGCAAGTCGAATGTTGGGCTTCATAATGCGGAACACCAGAGAATTTAGAGATACTAAAATGATACTCACGCTATTCTATGCTAATGTGAGGTCCAAACTAGAATATGGGGCGATGATCAGTGTTGCCACAAGATATTTTTTCATCGTGGTAGATTTCTGAAAGGGAGCGTGGTAGAACCGGGGTGGATCCACATTTACATGATGACACCAATCACAGTGACGCATTAACGTATGCCTATGATTGTCGTTCTTTGTTCTATGATAAATTTGACGAACGTAATCAAAAACATGTCACATGTCATCGCATCCAAATTTGGGATCGATGTGTTTTCAAACTGTTCCTCGAAAATATTAGTTTCCATGTTCTTATGATAGTCAATATTGCAGTACTCAAGTTTTTTTCCACATAATTTCAAAAAATTCAGAGCCCATCCTTTACTTCCTCCGCAATACACAATGATTAGTCACGATCTTTTGTTTGAAGGCATGTTAGGCGTACACATTCTCGTGTGTCGTGAGTGTTATACGAAGTTTTGTTCAAATAGAAACTTTGCCGTTGTTCTTTTCTATATTTAGTTATTCTTTCTAAGTATTTGTTACGCAATTCCACTATTCTTCTGCTTTCCATAACTGCTTGACGTTTGTTCATTATTTTAAATCTAAATCCTAGTTTCTTTATTCAATTCTGAAGAGTTTTGTCCCAGCAGCTCACGTTATGGTCGGAAGTATTCAATTTACTCCTTATGATTTCAGTTGTAGGAATCTCATTGATTTTGTAACAGTCGTATATTGTTTTTTCAATGATTTTATTAGATGAAGATTCAAAGGTTTTGATAATCACATCGCGTTTGCGTTCATGAGTTTTGTTTTTGACTATTTTAGGTACAGTTGAGAAAGGAATTTTGGTCAAATATGATGTTGCTTGTAATAGTTTGTTTCCCTTGAAACCAATGTAGATGTAGACCTTTGAGACTGTAGACCTTTGAGAGTGTAGATCTTTGAGAGTGTAGACCTTTGAGAGTATCGACAACTTCAATAGTGCACAATATCGGTTACTTTGACTATACATATAACTACATTTACATCACAGACTGAGATTGCACATAACATAACATTTCCACTTTTACGTTCTCAACTTCAACTAAAAATGTCGAACATGTCACAAACATCAAATAACAGCGCTCGGTATAATTCTTATCTAAGGTATCATTGAAAGAGCAAAAGAGCATTGTAGTATAGCTCAGTAAGTAATCAGTAACAGAATATCGGAACTATCGGAGTCTTACAGTAAGACACAACCCAAGGAACCGCCGCCAGCGGCGCCAGACACTCAGTCTACGCCCACGTAGCCAAGGGTACTCGGCTCGTGTAACGCGGTAAATTCAAATTCAAACACCAAATATTTGTTAATATTTTCAATTTTTATTTTACATTATTTTGCTTTATATCTGAGCGGGGTAGATTTGCTTGAGGGGAGCGAGAGGGTGAAATTAAGTTCAAGAGGGGTAGAACTACCCCGTACGGGGTAGCTGTGGCAACAGTGGCGATGATCTAGTATCCCATTCATAATTCTCACATACAGCAAATTGAAGCTGTCCAAAGAAAGTTCTTGAAATTCTTATTTTTTCGCACTACAGATATATTTACCTACCCCCAGAGGGGAATTGACTATTCCATCCTTTTGAACCAATTTAATATTATATCACTAAATACCCGTAGACTCCTCATTACGGTCACATTTCTATATAATTTAATGAATCATAATATATCCTGTGCTCCGCTCTTACAAAAAGTAAATTTTTATGTACCACGTCTCAACTCAAGATACGAGAAAACATTTCATTGTCAGAGTAGTAGAACAAATGTGAATCTCAAAGCACCAGTAAATTCAATGTGTTATAATTTTAATTGGTTATGTAATATGTGTGACATTAATGGAAACTGTTTGAACTTTATCAAGGATTGTATCTCACATAGAACCTTATTTTTATAGTTTTTTTATATAATTTTCAATTGTTTTATGTCAACCTTGTGAAGGCTAATTCATTTATAATATGTCAATTGAATCTTATTATATCATTTCATTCATATTAATAATATCATTTGTAATTTGTCAATTGAATATGTAATATGTGAATTTGATTGAATTGAATGTTATTTTTTCAGTATATTTTCTTTAACATTTCCTGTAATTGGGTGTACACCTGTTGGAAATGAAGTGTTAAATATCTATCTATCTAAAACAGGAATTTCCCTTTGAAAGTGTACAATTTGACCATAACTAAGAGACCCTGCTAATCCATTTTTCTATTTATACATATATTTTTTCCAAGTTTCAGTATTCATTTGCCTCATGTTATGTATGCCTCATGTTTTGAATTGTTATTTTTTTTTTGCTATGGGGAAATTGATCGTTACTACTACCATACATGAAAATCGTAGGTCAAAAGTAAATGACCAGTCATTGTCAAAAGTGGATCTCTCGATTTTCATCATTTTTGTAGATATTCCACCAGCCTATCTCTCATCGATACCGCCTTCCATTATTAGCTGGAATTTCCAGTCATTTATACCGGACTTGCAGCCCGACAAATGAGAAATTTTTTGTGAGGCTTTCAGCAAAGTGATTTAACGTTTGGAAGTGCTGAGTTTCCAGGAATCGACGAGATTAATTTTTGGCAAAGTGTCGAGCACCAACGAAAAGCGGTGAAACGCCACTTCTCAAAAAGGCTTAATATGCAGGAACACAGCGATGTCTATTAATTGTACAGATATTTCAGTCTCAGTTTTCTGGGTGACAACTTCTCTGATTGAACGATATGAATATTCGTTAATGAAACAAGAGAAAATGAGACGGATGAGACGATTCAGAATAACCATAATTCGAAATTGAATTCTAAAAAATCTCAGCTGATACTTTTTGGCCCGAAACACAAAACGTGGGAAATTGAAGAAAAAATTGAGATCAAACTTGGATAAAACTCACTACAAATAATTATTGAAAGCAAGAACTTGGGTTTGTGGCTAGGGTGCTGATCTGAGATTTCACGAACATATAAATTAACTTTTTCGTAGCTCGTACAGTATCTTACGTCAACTCTGTCAAAGTAGAGTTATTATAACTTTCAAATTGAAGTTGAAACTTTGCGAAACCCTCATATTGTCTAGATTTGCATATTGCGATATAATCTACGAGCCTGCTTTGATAAAAGTTGATGTAAATCGCTTACAAAAAATATAAAACAATTGATTTCATCTTTCTTATGGTGTGAGAAAATTCGACCATATATCCCCAAGTTCGAGTCAGGTTGGTTACCAATTGCTAAAACCTGGTAGTTCCATCTACTCGTCAATACACATACATTCCTCATTCACAAAAAGCCAAATTATATTTATGAAATATATAAAACTTTCAAATCTCAGAATAATTCAAGGACACGAAACCGTCACACTTTATTACACTGGACAACCTGCAGTTTTATTTACAACTCTATCATACAATATAACGCTCTGCTCAGTGAATTTAGACAATACTATATATATAATTCCAAGAAAAAGTTGAAAACATATCTGAAATCTTCTGGTTAAGTTGTAAAACAGCCTCAGCTGAACTTGGCCCTTTCATTGTTTTTTGTATCTACTTCTTCTTTATAAACAATGTATGTGAATAAATAAATCCCATTTATTTTTTCCACCGTAGTGTGCACTGGTCAGGCCATATCCCTCGAAACCCCGATACATTCGGGAGGGCGCGCCAGCATTATCAACCAATAATCACTCCCCACACCGTGTGCTAAGTGGTCATTGGGTCCGAGAATCATGTGTCCCGAGCAAGTGCAGTGAACCAAGAATGACAGCCTTCTGCATCTGTCCGGCTAAGATTTCTGCCTTAGTGCAGCAAGTCGGTATGATTTTAAGATTCGAGAGTAGGAAGGGCATCATTCCACCAAGGGCTCCAATAATCAGAAGAACCATCTTGACAGAGTGGTCTGGCTAGAGTCTGCGGAGTCAGAAAAGAAAATCTCGATATTTCATCTGTTTCTCCTCCTCTTTTCGGACGATATTCGTCCCGCCAGGAGCTGAAAACTTCACGACAGATATCGTTTTGCCCTGGCGATCGAGAAGGACTACATCAGGCTTATTAGCTCGTATGAGCCTGAGGGTGGGGAACGAATAGTTCCAATAAATTCGGCACTTCTCGTTCCCTACAACGGATTCAATATCCCCCGGAGCGTAGGACAACACCGGTGTCTCGTCGAAACCGTAAGAGTGCCGTAGATGGTAATATAGCACTCTTAGGGCCGCGTTATGTCGATGGATATAGGCCGAGACCGCATATGCTGAACATGCTGATAGCAAGTGCATTAGGGTCTAGGGCGCCTCGCGGCAGGCCCTGCACCTTGTGTCAGGAACCTCTATACCCATCACGCGACTGCGGTAGGCTAAGGTGTTGAAGACATCATCCTGGCAAGCCATGATGAACCCCTCAGTTTCCGACTTCACCCCACTCGACCTGAGAAAAGCGAACGTCAGGCGCTTTGATAAGCCAAGGTCTCCGATGTTATTGAAGAAGACCCCATGCATTGGCTTATTGTGTCTCAGTAGAAGTAAGGTGATCTCTGCGGCTTTTATGTGAGCTTTTGGCTGAACGGGTTCCAACTCGGTGACAGAGTCGTGGTCACCTCGTTCAGAGTCGAAAACTATACCGAGTTCATCAGCTGCTCGGGCAGCTTCCCTAAAGAGAATTGCTCCAATTCCTGCTCTCTCATGGTCACGGACCATGCAGAGAAGGGGATCCGAACTCCTGACGACTTTACAGGCTGTATTCAGTACCATTCTGTCATGTAGACACTCCAAACTCAAAAGTCCACGGCCTTCCTGTTGTCGGGGGAAGTACAACCGTGGAACGGACGATTTGAGATGCAAACTCCTATAGAGATGCATAATTTTTCGGGTCTTCCCGACGAGTTGATACAGCTCCTTCCGAGTCCACTTCACTACTCCAAAATATTTGTTGCAGCAAATTATTATTATTATATTCAAAAACAGGTCAAATGAGACGAGCGGGTGAGGGAATTTGTTCAAGTTGCTGCGAAAATCATTCTGTTTGGAACTCACCACTCTTGAGCATTTAGAATGGAATGTGGATGAATGAAAATGACTTCGAACAAAATCTGAAAACAGAGGTTCACGAAGATAAAATTGTCCATTCCATTACTATCCTTGCAAGTAACCGTCGAAGGATATTTTTTGAATACTTGTATAGTAAACTTCTGTGTTCCCTAGGAATCCACATTGTCTCCAAGCCTCTTTTTATTGTATATCAAAGGCTTATTGAAAATAACCAAGAATCCCTTCTTTGCTGACGACAGCACACTGCGAATGCACATCTTCACCGGCAGCAGGTTGCATATCTTAATTAGGATCTAGAGATGATTTCGAATCGGGGTGAAAGTAAACAGGTTCAAAACCCTGGCATCGGTTTTCTTTAAAAAGATAAATATCTCCAAACTTCATATCAAAATGTCAGGACAGACAATTTTGCTTTTGCTTCGATACGTTTGTTGGGGGTTAAAATTGACACCAATATGTCTTGGCACCATCATGTCGCTGGAAATGCAAAGGATGCTACTCAAAAACTTGGAACACTGTTTCTAACCAGAAAACTGTACACACCTCAGCAACTTTTGATGCTCTGTAAAGCTCAAATCAGACCTTCGTTGGAGTATTCTTCTCATGTATGGAGCTCCGCCCTTGAGCATACCCTCAAGCTGCTAGATTTCATCTAGAAAGGAACCATCCGCCTGATTGGAGACACGAATATCACTTGCAACCTTGGTAGTCTGGAACATCGAAGGAAGGTTAGAGATTTGTCACTCTTTTATAGATACTTTCACTGGAAGTGTTCGAGTGACTCAGCACATTCGAGCGGTACATATCAGAAATATGCGACGGACTGTGGCTGCTCATCTTTTCAGGTTCAACTCAGTACACTTCGAACTTCACTGTTCAGTAACTCTTTCATCTGGAGAACTGCAGAATAAACTTCCCGAGAACGTTTCACCTAATGAATTTGATCTCCAGCGATTCACATCCAACCTAAATCGCTACTTTCGCACAGGCACTGCTCTTAGAACGCCTCAAGTATTTTTTTGTAGTGCTTGTATTTTGTCTAAGAAAAACTGCAACCCGTGAACTTTATTTGGGCTCACACTTCTCCAACTGATCCAAATGATTCCAGCTTCTAAACGAAGTCGATTACTTCATTTGGTGAGTGATCTTCCAGGTCAAATGGTACGCTCAAAACATAATCTGATCTTCGGCGATGTATTCACATAGTACGTGCTACCATTGCATGGATTTTCCAATGGAGAATATTCTCCTCTAACTTCAATATACCATGGTATATTCTACTCAAACTAGTGTGTCGATACCTTCTTAGGTAGTTCTCTTGAGATGCATTTCAGGGAGGCAACTTCACATGGCTGCAGGGTAATAACTACATTCACAAGACAGTAAACTCTCGCCTAATCCTGCACATTTCCGGTTCTGGTGCAGGTGTTTTCAGTCGTACACCCAGGACAGAGATACCAACCTCCCTAGGAACCTATGCGACTGTATTTCAAGCGGAAATTCACTCTATTGATTTGTTTGCAGAGAGATTGGAAGAATCCAACCTCATACACAAGTCAATTGAAATATTCTCGGATAGTCCAGCGGCGTTGGAAGCTTTTGGATCCTGCCGAGCAACGTCTAAATTGGTAGCAAATTGACAAAAACGACTCTCCTCAATAGGAAGACTTAACAGATTATCTCTAGTCTCGATTCCTTGCCATACTGGCCCGGAAGGCAATAAGGCTGCTGATTCCCTTGCAAGAGAGGGTGCTGCAAGCAGCTTCATCGGACCAGGACCTGTCATTAGCATCGCTTTAGGCTTTGCTGAACAAACATTGAACACCTGGATGGCAAGAAGATTTATGGAATTCTGGCAGAATCTTCCAGGATTGGCTCACTCCAGATCGTTTATTCACCTTCGAAGTTTGATACCAAACAGTTGTTTGGTACTACAGTTTGGTACGACAGTAGGAATGAACTACAATGTCTAACACGCCTTCTTGCACTGTCATTTGAATCATCATATGCAGAGACTCGAACTATCGAAAGACTGTGTGTGTGTCGCCTCTGTTTGGAAAATGATGGAACAGCAGAGCACATATTTTGTGCCTGACCCGCTGGGAACCGAATCAGGTTTTTAGAGTTCAGCAGAGCCGTACTCTTTCATCTAACCTGAAAGACTACTCATCATACAGCTTCGTTAAGAAACTGAGTTCATTTGGTCGAGTGTGAATAGGTGTGAGCTCCAATAAACCCTTGCAGGTTGTGGTGAAAGGTCGAATAGACCCACTCACTTTGGACCTAACCTAACCTAGCCCGCACATCATCTCCTTCGGCAGCCATAACGGCCTACCTACTGAAGAGATTCTAGGTGATTGATCAATATTGAGGTTGTGGGATGTTCATGGTGGAAGATTTCCGTCTTTATGACCACAGTAACCTTTCCATATGGAAGCATAGTGAGTCAGCTACGCCTGACGATACATCATTGTCTTCTCCTCTGGTGCAGATTCTGTTTCTGCTGCTCAAACATTTGGTGCAAGACATATTCATATGATATACTGCTCTTGAGAAGACGATGTGTAACTTCCAGGCTGCACCACCTAGTCCTCTAAGTTTGTTCAAGAGTTGGGTAGCTCCTGCTATTGATTCGAGCACATTTGGCTTCTTTCAGTTGACGCCCGTCTCCACTATAGGTTTGGGTTCAGATTTTTTTATGATCTAAAAAGGATCCCACAAGTAGTAAGGAATATAAGTTCCATCGCCGTGACAAGGCATTCTTTGACGACAGGGCTCACAGTATCCCGAAGGTTCCGTGAATGACTTTGAGTGGACTGGAAGACATACATCCTACTGGCACGGATGCACACAACTTAGGATGAGGCATCATTCAAGAGGATCCTCATCTCTGCATTAGGGTCTGCAAAAGAGCTTTATACTCGTTTAAGACATAAAGGGCTGTCGATATACATTGTTGCATTTTCTGCTGATAAGGTCATTGTTATTCAGGTATTCAGTGAATAATTCTTCGATTCAAAACCTGTTCTTTCAAAGTAGTTCTTTGATTCGTTTCTCAGACAAGCCGTTCAAAGATACATGGACAGACACTTACAACTTTTCAGTTCTTCACGAGAGCAATTCAAATATGAACCGGACTTTTTTTTGTACAATACAAACTACAGAAGAGCAAGTATTCTTATTCCGCCTTATTTGACAATTTTCAGTTCGATAATCAATATTTCTTCCATAAAGAGTTCACTTCATTTTTGGTTTATGTGGCTAACTTCAAAGTTGCCATCACTGATCAACGTTCCTAATACAAATCAAGTGTATTTTGCATTCATTATTGGGATCTTCAATAGTAATTTCGTTCATATTCATGATGAAAATTTTTACAAATCGTCCACGTCAAAATGTAAATCCAAATCATACGAATTCTGAATAGTAGTCGCTTATTTCTGAAATGTCACTAGTTTATAACCTTAAAATAGAGAAATGCCACCAAAATACGCAAGTATACCTGACATTGTTTTCAAAATCGCAGGCTGCAGCTCACCCAAAATTTTTCCCTCTTCGACACAAGTAACGTCATAAATATTTCATCATATTCGCCCTTGAAACCTCTCCAGTGCGTCCCTCAACTCTCCATTACTTGACAGCGACTCCGGTGCAATTTTTACTCTCACGCCCAAAATACAAGTAAATGCGTACTCCTTCTTGGCAGGAGCCGAGAAACGAATAATGCTCCGCATCCATACAGTCGAGTCACATCTTGTCCTGACATAAATCGACCGAAATACCGACAATAAATCATTCCCGAGCCTGAGAAATGGCTGCGGTACGAGTGTGGATGTGATTGACACGATTACGGCGCTCTAGATTACATGTCATCTTAGCCGACTTTTATTTTCGTTCATTTGTCAAGAAAGCAGCGCGGTGTTGCAACGGGTCGCTGCATAGATCCGTGAAAAATGGAATCGGCTGCCACGAGGGGTCGAGGGATGTGGCTGTTGGAGTGAAACGTTTCAGGAAGGTTTCCTATCAAACATCCATCAAGGCAAAATCTGGAAAGGGAAGGTGTCAACTTCGGAACGGAATAGAATATCAATTTATACCATAATCCAGAACAAACTTCAGATGAAACTTTTCAGTAAGGTCAACAGTAATGTCCAGAACATGGCAATAACGTAATGACAGACAAATTTCACTTTTGAATGATCAGTTGAGGTGAAAATGATGGAAAAAAGGTTCAACTGAAACCTCTGGAGTAGATTGAATCCAAAACGAACTATTTTTCTAACAACCACTAATTTTTTCATCTCCTGAAGTCGCCAGCTTGATAGGTGAAACATGCGTCGAGAAGATAAATATATTCTTGGCGATTACGAAAAGTGCTTGTTTTGGAATAATAATGAATAATGAGTTTATGGGAACTAGTAGAATCCCGAATAGGAATTATTTTGATTTCTTACCAAAAAGTTGGGGAAAGTTAAATACTGCAGTATTTTATGACCTATCGATATTTTTGACTGTGTGAGCCATTAAATTCTGCTGAATAATCTAGGACTCTATACCTTCAGGAACTGGAGTTTTAGATGGAAAAAAATCCCACCTGTATCTCACAAACTGTAGTGTACTCAGCCCAAAAATCTCAGGTATTTTCGTCGAATGTGGAGTCCATACGATTCGGTGCTTGGACCAGTTCTACTCTGGATTTATTTTGAAGATTTCAATCAACATTTTCTCCACAATTTCTCCAGGTGACACAAGCACATTTGTTGTTCCATAGGAATGGTCTGACTCGTTAATTTCTTGCTCAAAAACATGTTTCTTCTTTGACCACAAAAGTAAAGAAGCAACACATCATGTCTGGTTTGATCTCGCATATGAGTACGTCTTCTGGCTAGATGTAGTGCTTCTTCCATCTTTCTTTTCATCTCGTCTAAGAATTGCTCCTAGTTCAGTCTGCGATCTAGTATGATCTCTAGATATTCAATCCCCCTTGACAATCATATCTTTTCACATCAAAGTAATAGAAATCCCTCTATCTTGCCCTTCTTCCTATTATTATCTCAGTTCATTTTGTTATATTATCCAAAACCCACAGCATGCGTGACCTCAGTATATCAACATCTTTGCCTGAACACGAATGACTGAATCGTCAATACAGCCTAGTTCTTTATATAAATTGTGGTTCAGATGTAGTAGCTCAGTCATCGCAAGGTTTCACGAAAGTGGGGACAAGATCTCCCTGAGGAGCACGATTTGCTATTCGTGTCATCACAGTTTCTCCTATAATGGTCGTTCACACCAATATTCCTCCAAGCATGTTCATCTTCAAGGGTTTCTTATAGAACCAGGTACATCCTTGGGTCTGTTTAACCTCATCGTATTGCTTTTTTTGTAGCCTCTTTGAGGGTATTCTGTATTCATTTAGTTGCGCTATAGAATGCTCTTCAGTTTGTTGCCTCATTCTTGCCAGATCTTCTTTCCATCAAGCTGACTGAAGGATGGTATTCATTGAACATAGATATGATAGTATCAATTGATCTTCTGCCAATTTTATGTCTGTAGAATCCCTTATTTCAAAACCCAACCACTCTGAGCTCAAAGGCTTTCTGGTTTGTTTTTTTGGTGTTATGATGAGGAGGATAACGAGGTTACGGTGCTCGTAGCTAACTTTTATTTTATTGATTAGTCACTGGTTGTGACGACTTCTATTTTTTGCTGAGCAGTAATTATCTTTTAGTCATCCAGTATTCAACAAGATCTTCTCTGTGGTAACTAGTCCAGTTCTTTTTCGAAACGTCTTCGTGTAAATTTCCCATTTCTTGATAGATTGCTTGTAGCTGTATTCATTTACTATCCTGTATTACCGTATAACAATAATTTTAAACAGCTGGTTAACGGAAAAACAGATTTCAAACAGATTTTTGAACAGATTTTAAATTTTATTTATGACGCGTTTCCCTACACGTTAGGGAAACCTTTGTCAAAATTTTTGCTCAACTTTTTGTGTTTTCGAGTCGAAAAACAATGTATTGTTCATGAAGCTTCCCAGATTGCCCTCGTCTACATGTACATTACCAGCACTCATTGCATAATAGTCGATATCCCATTTTCTTTCCATCGTCGCAATCAATTCCTCAAATTTCACTTTCAACTCGAAACATATTGGAGATCGAACATATTTTGGTCCTTCGAGCCGGATAACTGCATTCATTATAGAATCTGTTCAAAAGACACTACTACATTTCTAGCTATACATTTCAGCCGAACAACGGCAATCAGTGCAAGTTTCCTTTTTGCGAAAAACTTAATACCCGACCGTTCGTAAATAAATCACTAGAGTACACCTCGAGAGAAGCCCATTAGCGAAGACTGTTGCAACTCTCCCGACATTATTATCCAGCATCCGGTTATGATAAACGTAAGACGATATATCAAGGCCGGACGCCCGCATAGAGGGCGCTGCACGACTTTCAACTCCGAGTTGCATCCTACGTCCGGGTGCAAGGAGCAGGATGGAGGTCCTGAAATATTTCTGAAATGTTTCGCTGCGTTTTCGCGTGATTAATGAATGTCATCGGCGCCATGGAAAAGGAAATAGAAGCTGCGGAGGGTAGCAGTTATCAAACTACAGTTGATCGAAGATTTTCTCACTCGGAAATCACCAACGAAACAGCTGTTTTGTGCACATATAGTGAGTGGGCTCACTTCGAGACTGTATGTAAATCAAATTATCTAAAAGAACAATTCATTTAGGCCAGTCTAAACTTACCTAAATCGTAGGTTAGTGTACTGACACCTATAAAAAAATAACTATTCTGGCTAACATGGAAATGGAAATTTTCTGAGTTTACATTTGAACATGTTGTCATTTTGAGTTGAAGCTAATCTGATTAATGCTTATTATATACTAGCCTACCGATATAGTTTGGCATGGGTACCAGAACATAAAAAAAATCTGTTTTAAATCTGTTTTTCCGTTAATCAGCTATATATACGCCTATATTTCATTTTGTCATAGTGTCACATTTGCTTGTTTATGAAGAAGAAAGACATGCTTCTGAAAATGAAAGAAATGGAAGCTTCGCCGTCTAGAGAGTTCTGATACATTTGAAAATATTCGAAAGCATTTCATAACATTCATTCTGGAATATTCTCCAATGTTGTGAAATATTCAAGAATAGTTCAACATTAATGTTGTTCATTTCATATAAACAAACCCATTTTCTGACAGCATTACTATAAATTCATTTCATTAGTTCGGACTTACATTGTCTGATATTTATTTATTTATTCAGCATAAACGTGAAACTCCTGTTTTACAATGATTGAATACAAAATTATATAATTAGTACCCTACACAGTGAAAACCAACTAAAACTGATATATAATCGCATTACCAACCAACATAGTAAAAACATAATTGAATACTTCCAAAGAGTTATGGAAAAAGTTGAGACCTGACTCGTTAGAGTCAGGTCTCAATTTCAGAATTTCAGGTCAGAATTCTTGATAGGGGACTATAGTGTCCATAGAAACAATAATAAATGAAATGTTAGAACGACAAAATAGAGCTTCAAATGTCATTCTTTTTAACGTAAATGAAGTGAATGAAGCCAACAACAGAGTTAGGTTTGAAACGGAAAAAGAGACCTTAAAGAAATTATAAACTATGGGGAAAATTCTGGTGGTGAGGAATTTAAATTCTACAGGTTAGGAAAATTTAGTCAACAAAAATCTCGCCCAGTCAAAATTTGCTTTGAAAATAAAGAGGTTGCTATTAAATTTATGAAGGAAAAGCAAAAAATCATACAAAAAATACCAAGCATCCGCATATATGCAGGTCAAACAAAAAAATAAAAGGTGGTAATATATATATATATATATATATATATATATATATATATATATATATATATATATATTATATTATATATATAATGAAATACAGTCTGGAACAAATCATAAATGAACCAACAATATGTACACCAACAAGTGAAACCCTAATCGATTATGTAATTACCAATGACCCAAATATTTTTGCCAAAGTATACAAACTTACTGATCATGATACAATAACTATTAACATTAAAAGTAACAACAGACCAGTAAATGTAGCTTCAAAAATGTACAGAAAATGTACATTATCACATGATAAATTTGAGATTGATTGATTGTAGATGGCCAACAAATTGCTTAGATGTAAACACTACTTTTGATAAAATGTAAAAAAAATTACATAAAAGTTGTTGATGAAATTTGCCCAGTAAAAACATTCGAAAATACTAAAAATAGCTTACCTTGGTACGATAAAGAAATACATGTAAAGCCAAAAAATCGTGATAATGCTTAAAAGAAATTTAAACAGTGTAGTAGAAACATGGAGGAAAAATAAAATCTTTGGAATACCTACAAAATATGTAGAAATGAAGTTAATAACAGTCTCAGATTGAAGAGAAAACGTTATTACGAAAATGCGATTGATTTCCATTATGGAGATTGTAAACAAATGTGGAAAACGCTAAAACAGTTAATTCGAAATGAAAATCTTGCATTTACAAATACAGTTATGAAATTTGAATTTAGAGATAGAGTAGTGATTGCAAAAACAGAAAATGTTTCAATGAATATTTCATATCGATTGTAGGTGATATAATTGATACCATAAATTATCATAACGAATGGTCCGTTAATCATCCCCCAGAAATAAAAACTAACCTTGAAAATTTGAGTGAAATAAGTATAAAGGAACTTAAAATATAAGTGCTACCCTGGGAAATGAAGGTAATATACATGATGTTATGAATGGTCAGATAATAAAAAATACCATTGGCACTTGTGGTTTTCAACTACTAAATCTTATTAACACATCCTTCTCAACAGGATTATTTCCAAATGAGCTGAAAACATCCATTATAATACCAATTCCAAAAGTCAAGAATTCAAATGATGCAATGAATTTCAGACCAATCAACACGTTACTAGATGTTGAGAAAGTAATTGAAAGAGCAGCATATAACCAACTCATTGATGACATAAATATTACCAATATTTTCTTAGGGAACCAGTCAGGTTTTCGTAGTAGACATTCTTGTGAAACAGCCTTACAACTGACAATTACTAGTTGGAACCAATTGACGGATAAAGGAAAGTATATCGTGGCAGTATTCATTGATCTGAAACGAGCATTTGAAACAATAGATAGAGGTATTTTTGTTCAGAAATTAAAAACATATGAAATTAAATCAACTGCTTTGAAATGGTTGGAAAGCTACCTGAGTGATAGAAAACAGATTGTGAAAATAAATAACCATTTTTCTACAACAAGGCAGATAAACATAGGTGTCCCACAAGGTAGTGTAATTGGACCTTTACTATTTATACTATACATGAATGATATCAACTGCTCTGTTAATTGTGAATTTATTAATCTTTATGCAGATGATACTCTGTTGGCAGTTACAATAGAATCGCCACTTTCACCGGTTATAGCCAACATATATATGGAATGATTCGAAACTCTGGCCATTGAAGAAGCCCATAAGACGCCCCGAGTCTGGTTGAGATATGTTGGCGACACCTTCATAATATGGAACCATGGGAATACAGAACTAGACACCTTCCTGAAGCACATCAACAACGTAAGTGCTTCCATCACTTTCACAATGTAGAAGAAAGTCCACAACGATTAGATTAATATGGGGCTTCTGTGCTGAACAGCCACTACACAGGTCTATTGTGTGTGAAGTCCACAACGAACTGCCATTCTTAGACGTATTGGTGAAGAGGACCGACACTAAATGGGAAACATCTGTATACCGAAAACACACTCACGCGGGACAGTATCTGAACCAGGAATCCAACCACCATTAATCGACTAAGAGAGAAATCAGCAAGACACTAGTAGACCGTACTTTTGGGCTGAGTAATACAAAGGAAGGTCTCGAGAAGGAACTAGCCATCATCAAAAATGACTTTTAACGGAATGGTTACTTCCAAAGTAACGGTGGAACAGCAAGCTAGAAGACAGCAAGACCTTCACGAGGAAGAGAAGCCGTCACAACCAGTACTCTTTCCTATATCGGAGGATTGTCGAAAAGGATGAGAAGAATTGGGTCTGAGTATAACATCAAAACCTGCTTCAGATTTGGGAAGACTATCCCAAACACGGAAACCAGGCCATGATACGTGGACTGCAATTCCAAGAATTGCATTTACCGGATACCCTACTAGTGCAAAGAATCATATATCGGTGAAACTAAGAGGCCATTGAAAGTTCGCATTGCCGAGCGTGTTTGGACTCATCAATATAATATCAAATGGTCTCAAGCTGAAATTATCTACAAGGTGGAACACTGGTTTGAGAGAAAATTCAGAAAAGCCTCATATATGTTGTCTAACAACGCATTCAACCAAGCTAATTTATAGATACGCAATATATGCTAACCTATAATCAAGCGGAACACAACCAACTCTCGCCAAAAGGTCAGCGTCCGCTAAAACCGATGAAACGGAGATAGGGAATAGGGGATAGGTGAAAGCACTCGAATGACCTATAAATAGCCAGATCTCGGAGGAATAACTCCAGTCATCACCCGAAGACGATTGTAGATACTGACAATCAAAACGTCGTGAATTAACTTGGCTTGGAATCTTTTAATTTCCATTTTTCCTTTCTTGTTAATAATTTTTATTATTTTTTTAATAGTTCAATTTTCAATTGTTGCCTGTATTTCATTTCATTGTTTTAATTAATATAATTGTTATTTTTCAGTTATCTTTTTAATTTTCATAGATTCTTTCAAGGATTTCAAATCAATGTATGTCATATTAGACAATGGAAGTCCAAACTAACGAAATGCACCATGAAACATTGTCAACCACCTTTAAACAAATACTATAAATTCTCTCATTCATGAAAGTGGTCTTGTACTCAGCTCAATATCGTCAGATTTCTGATCTGACTTTTTGTGAAAAGATCAAAATTGAAAATTCAAATCTTGAAACGAATTATTTAATTCTTTTCAGTTGTTCCTGTTGGAGTACCAATCGTAACTGTGGACAGGGCCGGTCTTGAGCATGGCCGACCTCTGATTGCTGACTGCCATGCTCCTCCTTCCTACCCAGCTGCCAATATCACCCTCTACGTCAACGACGAAAGGGTGAGTATTTTTCGTTCTTGGAAATATTTGACAAAAAGGTTGCCAGCACTTTGTTGAATTACTGAAGAAAACAATGAAGGGTATACGAATGGGTATTGAGTAATCTGGGTGAAAACAATCACTGGGTATATTTTATAACTATTTGAGAAGATATAAAGCTTCAAATCCTTTTTGTAGAATTTAATATCGATATATATATATATATATATATATATATATATATATATATATATATATACAGTGTGACCCATTTAAAATGGAACCACCCCTGTAGAATGTGCATTTTTCAATCAATCTCAATTTTTTTTTATTGAAATATTAAGCATGAAAAACTGTATCTTGACACTGACTTTCACAATTTTAGTTTCATTTCCAAGGCACTCTATGGTTTTTTTTGTTTGTCAAAAACGGCAAAAGTTTATTAGGCAATTTTTGTTTTCAAATTTGACTACACCACTGGATTTGTAGTCGTTATAAATGAAAACTGTCAAATTTTCATTGAAAAATATTTGTTAACAACGAAGTTACAACAACTTCAATTTTGGAAAGAAAGTATTTGTTTGTAATTTTACTTCAGATTATAGACATATTTGAGATCTGACAACACTGTCATCACCAAGTAGAACACCAGTGAATTTGTACAGTGAAAATCCGAAGTCAACAGCTCAATGCGTTCTACAGTTATAACTCCTGAAAATATGGTAATGTGAGAGATTTGTGGTGCAAGCGTTTTGTAATAAAAATCTGACTACGCCACTGGATTTGTGGATAATATTCCCTTAAAATCATTCATTTGAGTGTAGGTTACGAGAAGTGAAAATTAAAATAAAAATTGAATAATTGAATAACAGAAAATTAAAAGTTCATTTTCAAGTTACGCAGTAGTAGACCAAGTTCAGAATCTCATGTCATGGGATCTCCCAATTGCGATCTCCAAATGGTCATACTTGTAAGCTTTTTGGAAGTTTCCCAATAATAAATAATAGTACTTTTGTAACAGCGCACCTGGAAAATCACATTTTATGAGATTCTGAACTTACTCTACCTTCTTCTATAGCTGATGAAAACAAAATGTATACAAACAAGTTTCAAAGTATTCATTCAACAATTAATTGCCATTAAGAAAAAACTGATACTAAAATAAACATTGATTTAAAACTAAACATTCAAATTTTTGTGGCTTCTACCAAACCTCCATTAAGTTCAATACATTTATCGTATCTCTTCCGAATATTGTTTACACTATTTCTTATTTGTTGAACTGTAATTTCGGCACAAGCTTGTCGTATCCTTTGCATGAGTTCAGCTCGATTCGTTGGTCTTGTTCTGTATACTTTTTGTGTCAGAATACCCCACAGAAAAAAGTCTAATATTGTTAGATCAGGCGATCTAGGTGGCCATTCAATTAAGTCACTACCTCGTCCTATCCAATGATTTGGAAACTGGTTATTCAGCCACTCTTTAACAATCCTCGAATTGTGCACGGAACAGCCGTCGAGCTGAAAATATAAATTTACTTGTTACCTATTATTCTATTTTGTACTATACCACACCAAACGTTAACTTTTTCGGAATATTGACTTTTACAATTTATGATCCAGTGCGGATTTTCCGTAGCCCAATACCGAGCATTTTGCGATGAAACTACCCCATTGGTGCTGAAAGAAGCTTCATCACTAAACATTATGCAGTTTAAAAAATTTCTTGTATTCAGGTACTCGCCTTGTGCCCACAAACAAAATTCCATACGTTTCACTTCATCACCTGCCTTTAAAGAGTGAAGAAATTTAGGTTTAAATGCTCTCATTTTGTTTTGTTTAAGACATCGTCGAATAATCTCTCTCGGTAAGTTTAAATCCAAACTGGCGACTCGTAAACTTCTATTTGGGTGGTTTCTAAAATAATCTAAAACAGCACCTTCGTTTAAATTTCTTCTTCGGTGATTATTTTTTAAAATATGTTTGCTGACTGCACCGGTTTCTTTAAATGTTTTGTTAATTTTACTGACGGTGCTTCTGTCAATGGGAAGTCGATTTGGATGTCTGTGATTAAATATCCTAGCTGCTTCTCTTTCACTATGATAATTGTCCTCAGAAATTCTCACAATTTCAATTCTTTCTTCTAATGATAATTGCAAAGCCATTATTAAATGCACGTAACTAACAACTATTATTTTATTTATGATTAACTGTCAAAATCACAGCCTACTGTTGATTTATTATAAAACCTTTGCATAATGAGTTCAGCTTCCTCAAATTATTGATATCTCCTCTAAAAGATTGTTTTAGCTGAGTTATGAAGAATTTACAGGGAACAATTTTTGTCCTGCTCTCTGTTTTATTATTGAATAAATGATTTCCATGCTTTAAATCAATTTGATTTTAGAGGCTATGCGGAAGAATGTACTAAGTACTGCATAACTTGAAAATTAATTTTTAATTTTCTGTTATTCTAGAATACACTTCTCGTAACCTACACTCAAATGAATGATTTTAAGGGAATATTATCCACAAATCCAGTGGCGTAGTCAGATTTTTATTACAAAACGCTTGCACCACAAATCTCTTACATTACCATATTTTCAGGAGTTATAACTGTAGAACGCATTGAGCTGTTGACTTCGGATTTTCACTGTACAAATTCACTGGTGTTCTACTTGGTGATGACAGTGTTGTCAGATCTCAAATATGTCTATAATCTGAATAAAAATTACAAACAAATACTTTGTTTCCAAAATTGAAGTTGTTGTAACTTCGTTGTTAACAAATATTTTTTTAATGAAAATTTGACAGTTTTGATTTATAACGACTACGAATCCAGTGGTGTAGTCAAATTTGAAAACAAAAATTGCCTAATAAACTTTTGCCGTTTTTGACAAACAAAAAAAACCATAGAGTGCCTTGGAAATGAAACTAAAATTGTGAAAGTTAGTGTCAAGATACAGTTTTTCATGCTTAATATTTTAATTAAAAAAAATTGAGATTGATTGAAAAATGCACATTCTACAGGGGTGGTTCCATTTTAAATGGGTCACACTGTATATATATATATATATATATATATATATATATATATATATATATATATATATATTATTTACTTATTGTGATTCTTATAAAATCAGAAATGATTATTCAATAACGTAATAATATAGTTAGCTCCCTAACTATATTATTAAAGGGAAGCTGTTGGAAGGTAGGTAGCACTATATCGTTTACTTAAACTATGTCTGAAATTTTTGGTCTCTCGTAAATAAGGGATATTCTATATTTATATCATCTTCATACCGTACGAATCATTATAATCGAAATATCCTACTTCACAAAAAACTCCTAACTGTTTCTAATGTGTCCCATATCAATGTTACAAATCCAAATTATGAAGAGTTGGAAGTACCTATGAAATATCAGTATTTTTCCGTTTCAAAGCCCGTCGATTTCTGGAATTTCTTCTTGAAGTGGCTAGCTTCTTCAGAGGTTTATACATCCTGAGTTATCGGCGGCATTCAAACCCGAAAAATAGTAAAAACTTCGGCCACGAAAACCTCAACCATTTTGTCATTTACATGAACAATGGATAGTTTCAAAACATTCAGATGTATTCATTATAATATCGATATCAATTCATCGAAGGAAAATTGTGGTATTTGAATGAGGATTTCCGTTATTAATTAGTGTTTGTTTCATTTGGTTTCAGAGATATTTGGCAACGTTTTCCAAATAAACAATATCTTCATGGGCCACGCGGACCTTTCATTCAATTGCATCTCCCAAATTCCATTTCATCATTTCCCCCGGTTGATTTTTACGACCACTTTTGTTAAAAGTCCTATACAATTTACGAAACATTTTGAAGGCAGCTTTCTTATAGCGGCTAAACGTTTTTTATGTGGATTTATCGGCATAAATCATTTTATGGGTTTAGGGTCTGTCTTGAAAAAACAAGTGGATATTTTTTCGTATAGCATATTACTGGAACAGGCTGATACTGCTGAAAAATAATAACGGTCAGTCTGGGATAAATCATTTTTATTGATTGGGGTTTTTGATAGTGCGTAATCGTAGTATCGAATATATTTTCCTTATGAGATACAAGGTAGATTCAAAATAGTCCCATACAGAATTTCAGATATTACTACAAACTGTGTAAAAATTGATAGTATGAACAGAATCAGTTCGGTATAATGATTTCATTGCCTTAAACTAAGGAACACTACAATCAAATGAAGAGAATACAAAGTTAAGGAGTAAAAAGGCAGAGTTGGGTTTTTTCGATAAGGTAAGAGAGTCGTTTTTTCACACAACCTGAAAACAATTAACTTTACTTACTTCCATTCACTATATTTATTGTGAAGCAATCCTTTGAATGATATCTGTTAAAAACTACGAACGACAACTCTCGAATGTTGAAACTTGTGCGAGATAAGGACTAACGAGGTCTTACCATTTAACGTGTGATTTACAACACGGTAGGACGGCCTTGCGGTTCGAACCACCGGTTCACACAGCGGTCGACTGAATATATCGAGCAAACCACCCACGTCAACCCACCAGGCTACCGTCGTACCAATGTGATTCAATTTCATATCGAATGTTGAGAATACAAACTAAATAAGGAAAAAAAAGTGCTGTTGTGAAAGTTGATTTTTGAATTCACTATAATGTATGAAATATATAATATATACATGTTAAAGAAAATGTAACTATAACTAGTTCAGAATTATATTTTCTTTAGCATGTGTATATCATAAATTATTATAGATTATACGGAACATTATAGATTGCTTCCTTTTTTTCTTCGGATTCACACATTTTTTGTATAAAGATGGAGAAATGGAATGCCAAAATCTTCCTTCCCTTGAAATTAATCTCTTTCAGAGTATAACCCTTTCAATTTCAGTAAATACGTATTAAATGAATATTTTAACCACTACAAAAAATAACTAAATAACTCGTCATTTGCAATGAGAACAAAGACTGATTTTTCAAACGTAAATGGAGAAAGAATCCTCATTTCGGTAGATATAACTGTACTGTGTATCAGCTCGGAGCCAAGTTTATGAGACACCTTCAATATCATTTATCATATACTCAATTTTTAAAGCCAGCAAAGTTGGGCAAAATCGACTTTGATATGACAAAATTTTAATGACATTTATTATCACCCTCAAATAACCATGAAATATAAAATGAAGAAAAGTAATGACTTCAAACTTCATCAACTAGATAATTATTGAATATCAAAGTGAAGCATGGCAAAATGAATCAATTAGAATATTTATCCGTTTTTTTCAGACCGTAGGTAATTCAGTTTCCGTCACTGGTGGTTATTTTTGAACTTGACGTAAGTAATCACGATTTCCTTCATATTTTCTGTTTGAAATTGCCTAGGTATTTGTATAGGAAATTGTATAGGTATTATAATAGTAATTATTATGATATAATTATTAGAAATTAGGATTAGGAATCACATGTTGAAAGGTAAGACCTCGTTAGTCCTCAGCTCGCACAAGTGTCGACTTCTGAGGGTTGTCTGTCGTAGGGGTGCGATAGCTGGTTAACGGAAAAAACATATTTTTTTATACATATGATGATAATAATGTTCATTTCAATAGGACGAACATAAATTCGAACGTAACATGAGTACATCACTGAAACTATAAAGCTTGTATAGTACTTCACAGCACATATTAACAACATGTGAAGAAGAAGAAAAGATATAGAAATATGAATAAGGAAATCAGTAAGGGAAATGATGTTGCTATATTAAAAACTACCGAATACTGGGTGTTATGAATGAATATGCAAGTAATGATTTCATTGACAAATTTTAGGTTTTCTGGTAACGTGTTATATTTGGGAAAATTCAAAACTATACGTTGTCGTATACTTTTGTCACATGTAGCTATAATGGTATTATAGATAAAGGTGCTAGTTTTTTCTTGATTTCTGCCTGCCGAATGATTGGATTCTCATATTTCGAGCTGTTTGTTGTCTGTCAAAATCTGTTTGCTATTTGAGATTTCGAGCGGTATGAGATTCAACTTCGATGATGATGAGTTTGTTGTTTCAATGGTGGCTTTGAGACCGCGTTCCCTTGATTTTCTTAGATGATATTTCGAAACTTACTATTGCTGTCTATTCTCGAAACACAACTTATTTTCGATTGCAGTTTAAGTACAGTGTAGGTTTCCACGGATGTTATCATGTGAAGATGCTCTTCCGGGTGTTCATTCGTTGTGTATTATTCCAAGGTCGATGTTTCGTCATCATCTCAGATGGCATTATCAAGTCTGGTTTTCGCTCGTTATTGAATGAATCAGCTTCAGAAAAAGTTTTTTTCGGGGTGGACATTCGTTCGTAATTGACATAGTCACGACGTTTCGGTAAGATCCCACTTGCCACATTCATGTGCTCTGCTTGGTAGCTGAACGTCATTCAAGTTGAACCTAAATCCATCTAAAAATCCAATTACCATGCCTTAGCAAAGAACAGCAGTTTTTCAAAGGTTGTTTGTCTTTAATGCATCCGTATATACAATATGTTACCAGAAGAGTTCGAAGTATATGATATCAATAAATTCAAATGAAACCTGAAAGCTTTCTAACTTTTCAAACAGTAGAAATCGTTACTTTGAACTTACTTCTTTTCCAAACTCCTTTCATGAGCATGCACGCCTAATTACCAAAACAATTTTATGCGCCAAATCTCATAGTAACCTCTCATATCCATTTAATCCCTCTGATAATGAAACAGTCAACCGTAATTCAGTTATGTGATTCATTATACTGAATATCTTTTGAGGCGTAAGCTCTTCTAATAGTTGAATGAAATAGTATCAGCTAGACTTTGGCATAAGTCTCATTATTTACTTACTATTCGTTGTTATTTATACTCTATGAAATTCGAGTTATTATTATTATTTTTAATGATAATTCATCTTCTCAATTGAAATTCACAATTTCGTTTCTATAAAATACTATTTGACCCGGCAAACGTTGTGTTGCCACATTAACAGTAAAACTTACAAATAATATAAATCTCTCGAAGCTCAGTGGTACATATTCAACTAACAAAAACAAACTAGATAGTTTGCCCACTCGAGAGCATGCCACATATAATTGTCCGTGTGAAAAACATGGTGTGCCCAAATCCAAGCCACAAACGGATATTCTTTGGCCTGCACGCGTTTAAAATTAATTAATACATCTGTAGGTATAATAGGGATTCGTGATATTAAAATATTTTCACCTCGGAATTTGCCATTTAACGTTTTTCATTATCTATTTAATGACTAATCGGGTGCAGTTGCACAGCCGTGGTGGATTCAAATTACGGTGCGATCAAACTTTCAGTTGTGGGTTATGTGTTGGCATGCCTGACAAATCCAAAGAATTCAAAAACTCTGTTGAATAGCTTCAGTGGCATCGTAAACTGTATCTACGCTCGATGGATAAACAATAATAGTGGCCGAAAACTATGTAGACAGTGAGAGAAGGCTTATTGTGTGGGAGATACAGGAGACCAGCTTCGTTCTGATCGCTACTCCGTGTTGTTTACTAGTGAGTAGTGACACCTGTAGACGCCTAGCGGGAATAACTGATTTATGATCAGAGTTAAAAATAATTAAATTACTAAAATGGCTGATAAAAAATAGTGGTCGGTAATGAAAGGGTAAAAATTTGAGGTTACATGTAGTTTTCAATGCCACATCCTGAAAAATTAAAACAAACATTTTTGTATATGGCAAGCAACTCTGTGACACGAGAATTTTGTATATTTAATAGATATACCCACAGTGTCAGCTGTGTCAAAATGGGAATGACACAAATTCAAAATTAATTTGATGTTATCACCTCTCGGTGAGACGGACCGCCAGTGAATGTTCCCATCCCAGTAAATCATTAAATTGCGAAACTCGAAGTAGTTGATTATCTCAGTAATTCCGCACGTTGTCGGGCTTGGCGGTTTGCCACCTCAACTGCTCGGAACAAGTCCGGTTGTTTATTTGTTCGCTTGATAATAAAGTTCCCACTTGTCTTGTTCGGAGTCAGCAACCAACCTACGAACAGACGGGACGTCTGTCGGTCTGTTGAAATCCAGGTGCAATTACGCCAGTTCCTGGATTTGCTCACATGTTGTTTCTCACTGACTAGAACGGGACCTGGACAGACCTGAATGGGAATATAATTGGCAATTATTCGTGGTGGTGGTGTCATTCGAATGGCGATGTCAAGTGATAGTTTGAAATTGTGGATGATATATTCATCGCGATCAACAGAGTCACAAGTTCATGGAAGTTGACTGCGGGTCAATGGGATACATTGAAATATTAGTGCAATATTACCATCCCATCCCATCCTCGTCTTTGATGTGTAGAATTTGGTTGGGCTACAGTTTGTACCTGAGACGTTTACTAGTGAAATTGATGAATGTATTATGATTATGAAAATTAATTTTTTTCAGTACCATTCACAGAATCAGAACCCCATAATATTCTCAAGAATAGGTTGAAGAGTATATGCTCTGCAGGATATGATGAAAGTCCCATATTAGCCTTGAAAAGATGTCTTCTTGCTTTGATAAAACCGCTACTTCATTCAGTGAACTCTTCTTTCAATCCAAATTCATTTCCAAATAGAATATAAAATGGTAAGATAGTCCCAATTTACAAAAAAAATAATTTTCTGGAAGACTACAGACCAGTTACAATACCTCCAAGTATTGCTAAAGTATTTTAATAAGATTTTCTCGACAGACTTTGGCTTCTGGCTACATATCTTTTCAGAAAACCAACATGGGTTTCTCAGCAAAGAGTCCACTACCACAGCTGTACATTCTTACTATAGTGGGATTGTAAATTGTATCAACTGTACATACTACTTCCCTGTGGGGATATTCTGTGATTTATGCAAGACATTCGAATGCATCGAGCGTAACATTCTCGTAGACGAACTTTCTCGTTATAATACTCGAGGCGTTTCTCTGAATTCAGCAGCAAACTACATTTTTTCAAGAAAACAATATGTTGCTGTCGGCCAGGCCAGGTTTCAAATGTCGTTACGTCAGACCTTGGGGTTCCCCAAGGATTGATACTATGGCTTATATTTTCTGTGTTATTTATTGTTGACTTGGGCAGTTCAACTTCTGCTACTTTTGTTACGATAATAATAGTATCTGATCGGGAGGGTTCAATATTGAAAAGGAAATGTTACCAAGTATTCATAAAAACTAAACAAACGGTTCTCTGAATTTCATTAGTTCGGACTTTCATTGTCTGATATTGTATAAAATAGTTTTTGAAATCCCTAAAATCAATCCCTAGACCCAATACAAATCAAAAATTAAAAAGAATAGCTGAAAATAACAATTATATCATGCAAAAACACTCTGAAATGGAATTATAGTGAAATAAAATACAAGAAAAAAATAGAACAATCAAACAACAGATTTCAAGCCGATATACTTCACGACTCTTCGATCGTTAGTATCCACAATCGTCTTTGGGTGACGACTTGTTCTCTAAATATGAATTGAATTTTTTCAATCAGATTTCATCATTCGCGACATAGCTGTGACGTAATCACTTTTAGAGCAAACGACAACTCTGATTCTGTGAGTGGAAAATCGGCATTAACAACTTTTGCAGGTCTTCATATTGATGGATTTCTGAATTGGCAGAATTCTAATGAAAAAAAATCAATTCTATTTCGTACCAACTTCGGAACATGAAAGAAGTACAGCAAGCGCCAAACGTGATGGCGAGCCCGCCCCCATGCGTACAAACCCATTTTCAATGTAACTCCAACTACAGCTCTTGCAAGACATACAAATGCTCTGTACAGGGGCATATCATTACTGTGTCTCTAATGCTGTTGGCGTTTGGCATTGTCTGAACAATTTTTGTTATTTCTAAAAAAACTTATCGCCTAACAAAAAATCATTCATCAAGAGTCAGACACGTGAAATAATTTTCAAATTATTTCAACAAAAATCTCCATTTTGTATCAGGTATTTCAATAAGAACCATTGAAATGGTGGTTAAAGAAGGGGAGCAATTAATTCATGCAAAAAAAGCGGCCTAGAATAGCACCAATAACTGATATTCTCTAGTATGAGTATTCCAATATCAGCCGGATTATTTTCTACTATCATAAGACGGAAGGGTGTCGAATTGTGGCTCCCAAAACATCTCTTCGTAGAATTCAAATGAAAATGAGTTTCAAATGGAGAAGGACTGAAAATAATAGAAAAATTTTAACAGAGAATATGGACATTTGCAATACAAACATAAGAAAATAAAAAAAAATATTTATAGGTATTTTTTCTCTAAGATTTCAAGGCATCTGTCATTAAACACAAAGATATTAGTTTACGAAACAATTATACAACCTCACTTTGATTATTGTGCTTCGATTTCATACTCTTTCAACTTCAACAAACAGGCACAACCACAAAAACTACAAGGAATGAGAATTATATTGAGAGGAAACTGATAGATATACTTCCATAATTATAATGTTATCAACCTCAAATTGGCTTTCGGTATCCCAGAGACTTTTATACCTAACAATGATATTCGTGCATAAAATTTTTGATAATTCAATTGGAACATCTCTTGAAAAATCTTATTTGTTTTAACTATGATATTCATCTTTATATACCTACTAGACATAATCTTGACATACATAATACATATATATAGAAATAATACCAAAAACAGTATGAACTCAGTATATGTCGAAGGTTTTGATTCGTACAACAAATTGCCTCTTTCAATTAAATTAGCTTCAACATTGAAAAAGGTTCAAAACTGAACTATTGCAACATATTTGTAACAAATGTAACTGAATTTATTACAAATAAGATAATTCATGATTTTGTGATTTTAATTAATCATATCTTACTTATAATTTTGTTATTGTATATTAAAAATGTGTCCTATTCACCAAATAAATATTACTATAAACAATTTGGAAAGAAATCATCATTCTGCGTGATGCGGCCATCTAGTTCAGTATATTTTCCATATTCTTGTTCAACAAACTTTTCCGACAACGTGTCACACAAAGCCCAAACATGCAATTTGCAAGGATCATCGAACACCTTGTGTAACAACCGTAGAATCGAACTTTTCCCGGATAGGATTCCAGAGCACTGGGTCAAGTCCGTATCGCCATAAAAAACCGTTTCGAATCGGATATCTTCCGATCGAACTGGTACAGATTCCATTCGGATGGCCAAGCGCCAACTCATCAGGACGAAATCACATCCGTTTAGACTATAATGCGTTTGTAATTACAGGCCGTCGGTAATCAACACGGGATTAAATTAATCAATTTATTATGCAAAGCAGACTTGCGTGTATCGGTCCATAATCGTCAGTAATTGTCATCGTGGGCGTCGGATCCTCTGCGGCCGTATAGTTTTTGAGGACCATTATGGTCGACGAGTACAATTGAGAGGAATTTCTGAATTGGCGTTGATTAGTTGGGCAATTCAAGTAAATTCTTCAAAGGCCATCGAAACTTGGTCGAGAATGGTTAATTACACCGAAATCGGTCATAGTAAAAGTACTATACAGATTCTGGGACAAAATCCCATGCTTTTTTTCATGGCGCTTCTGTCTGGTCATTTTCAGACCTCCTAATGGAACCTTGTGGATCACCCGACTCGAGGTAGGTGTGACGTGTGTAAGAGTTATACGATGCAATATGTATGTGTGTATGAGAGGGAAGGTGATGACGTCATTGTGTAGTAGAGAAAAAAAATCAGAGATGGTGACATACCAAAAGGGCACTAAACCGTATCTCTTCGTTAATGATTGTCATATCGTCACTTTTAGCACTTCATATGAAAGGAAAGAAGAAATGTTGAATTTATTGACAAAGAAAAAAACAAAGATGAGATCAGAAGGGCACTAAGTTATATTTTCGTAATGATTGTCAATGTTCAACAGATTTTTTTTTAAAACAGTACGTCTAATGGAGTGGAGAAGAATGCAGAATTCATCGACAAAGAAAAAAGAAAGATGGCGCAACATATCAGAAGGGCAATAAGCCACATCTTCGTTAATAATGGTCGGATCCTCACATGCAGTACTTCTAATGAAGTGGAAGGGATTGCAGAATGGATGGGGAATTAATGCATAATTCATCGACAGAGTAAAAAAGAAAGATGGCGCAACATGTCAGTAGAGCAGTAAGCCGAATCTTCGTTAATAATAGTCAGATCTCAACATGCAGCACATCAAATGAAAGGGAAACGAATGCATAATCCATCGACGAAAAACAAAGACGAATCCAAAAGGGTACTAAGTTGTATCCTCGCCAATAACAGTCCCATCATTACGTGTAGTACATCAAATGAATGAAAACTGCTTGCAGAATCCATCGATAAAAAAACAAAGATGGTGCAACATGTCAGAAGGGCGTTATTCCGTTAGCAATAGTCGGATCTTACTAGAAATTAGACACAAGTTATTTTTTATTCTATAGCTATTGAAACTATATAACAAACTACCATTTCAAATAAAAACATATATAAACTAAGTTTCTTTATTTACCAAATGAAAAAATTATCAATGAAAATAGAATAGATCTATCAAGATAAATATTTAAAAAAATAAAGAATTGAAAAAAGATCGATATTCCAGCTATCAAAAACCTTTACATTAAGGACGGCCAATTCACAGCTATTTCAGCTGTGAATTGGTCTACGTTGGGGTCACGGAAAGAAATGTAAGTAATCGGATGTTGGAACACAATAGAAATTGTCACTGGTACTGACAATATGAAATTAATTGATGAAAGTACTTGAAGAAAAAAACAATAGAAAATTGTTCACATAATTATCATAACATCATGCAACATAAATCATAATTGCTACAGACAAATGAATACACTTGATTGCTAGATTTATTCCAAAGGGTTAGGTCAATACATATCACTATGAAAACGTTTCGAATCGGATATCTTTCGATAGAACTGATCCAGCTTCTGTTCGGACGGCCGAGTGCCAACTCATCAGGACGAAATTATATCCGTTCAGTATATATTGCGTTTGTGATTGAAGGCAGTCGGTAATGAGCACGAGATTGAATTAGTCAATTGATAAAGTTGCTGTTGACTGTTTGGGCGATTCAACCGATTTGAATGGAACGTTCTTTGTACGGTAACAGTTGCCAGTTCATAGGAAATTTCAATCGTTATCTTCGTCTCAGGATTAAATCTGATGTGGATATCGTCATACGCTACAGGAAGGCATCAAGTTGTGGATGTTAACGGTTATCAGCCAGAACCTTTTGTGGTTACATCAGGTGTACCACAGGGTACTTGGGACCATTACTTTTTATAATTTATATAAATAATATTGTTGAAGTATTTCAACATTTCAACTTTTTGTTATATGCCGATGACCTCAAGATTTATCGAACCATCAAAGAAATCCAGCACTGTAAGAGATTGCAAAATGGTCTTGAAGCATTTGCAGAAATCTGTGGCAATAGTAGCCTATACTTAAATATCGATAAATGTCACAAAATAACTTTCACTAGAAATAGAAATCCCATTGATTTTCAATATCAAATAAGAAGTCACACAATAAAAACAGTTGATGAAGTACGTGATTTGGGAGTGATAATGGATTCCAAAATGATATTCAAATCCTACATTGAGAAGACCGTTAATATATGTAATCGTTTATTGGGTTTCATTATAAGAAATACAAGACATTTCAGAAATTCAAAAACTCTTTTTATTCTATATAAGTCTTATGTATATAGTCGTTTGAATTTTGCATCTATCGTTTGGAGTCCACAATAATTCGTCAAACATTGGCCCGTAAAACTGACATTTCTATAATCAATGGAAATGTCCATTCCGTTTTCAAAAAGTATTCTTTGTTGTCTCTTACAGATAGAAGAAAAATGTCAGATATATCAATGCTGTTCAAATTATTCAATAAACGTGTCGATTGTCCTACGTTGATAACAAAAATTTCATTAAATACACCTTGCAGAGACTTGCGAAACCATGATCTCTTTACGAGCCCCTTTAGTAAAACCAATTCAGGAAAAAACTCTCCTTCATGCAGAATTGTCAAATCCTTCAATACTCATTGCAATGATATCGAAAAACTGAGGTTACCTTTCCTTAGATTTAAAAAGTATGTGAAATCTATTTTGATTTATAATTAGTTATCGGTTCTGCATATACTGTTTATTCAATTTTTTATTTAATTTTTTGTTAACATTCATTACTATATAGTGTACTGTACTTAGCATTTATATTTTTTTTACTCACTATCTTTCATATGTAAAATGAGGATATTTTTGTATTTATTCTGTTTGTATCCCTATTCATGTAATAAATATAAATAAATAAATATCCTGATATTCAAAAAAAACAAGGACTACAGGAAAATCCTTAAGGCGCTCTAAAAGTGGGAAGTAGCGATTCGCGTTGGATTTGAAACGCTGGAAATAAAATTCATTTGGAAAAACGTTCTCAGTGAAGTTCTAGGTGTAGTGAGTTAAATCTCAAAACGATGAGCAGCCACTGTCTATCACGTATTTCTGATATGTACTGCTCTTGGTGAAGATGCAAGTGATGTTCGTTTCCCCACAAATTATAATAATAATAATCGTTTTCATTATTTTCAAAAAATATATGAAAAAACAAGATTGAGGAAATACACCAATAGAAAATTTTTGAAAATAAAGGGCGAAGTTCAGTTCAGTTCCTGAATAAATTCAACAACTGAACTGTTCTTCCACTTAACCCTAAAAAATACCTCTCTATCGAATTTTCTTTAAATAATACAAAAAAAAAGAAAAAATATACAAATTTGTCCACACTACGACAAGTAAGTTCACAGAAGTAGGAGCAAAACGATGTGAAGTTCTGAAATCATATCACTGACGTGTATTGAATAAATGGCTGAATAGATTGTACTTAAATTTTTGGAACCCAGCTGTATATGCCATCACATGGCATATTTGATAACTGAAACACCTGCGGAAAATTTCAGTTTCAAAAGAATGTGGAGTGAGTCTTTCCCTGAATCTGATATTGACGTTATGAACATCCGTTCGAAAAGAAATTTTTCTGTGAAGATAGGCATGCTTTCTGGTAAGAATAATTCTATGGAATAGGTTGGCGACATGCAAGATTCTTCTGTTATTCATATTTAACCAATAGGCATCTTTGAGCTTATGAGAGATTCTCTAAGAACGTCTTATTCCATAAATCATTCTCAAGAACGAGTTTTGTACTTTTTGAATTTCACGTTTATACTGCTCACTCAAAGGTGGTCCATAGACAGTATTAGCATAGTTGAAATGTGATAAATCTAGTGCTTCACATAAATGAATTTGAAGCAGGATATTTTTCAAATTTTACAACTATTGCTGTTCTGGAATTAGACACAATATCTGTTAGAAATTCGAAATAGATTTGACGAAGTGAGAAAAATTAACAACTGTTTTATATTTGTGAAAAACTTCTGAAATGTTGAAAATGAAGATAAGAAATTATTCTACCAGTTTGGCTTTTCTAAAACACAGTTAATGAATAAAATCATTGATCTACAGCTGGAATTGCAAAAGCTGCTTCTAAGTAGCTTGGAACACTGTTCCGAACTAGAAAACTGTACACACCTCAGTAACTTTTGATGCTTCATGAAGCTCAGATCAGGCCTTCTTTTAAGTATTGTTCTCATGTATTGAGCTCTGCTCCCAAATATACCCTGAAGTTGCTGAATTTCATACAGAAAAGAGCCATCCGCCTGATTGGAGACGCGAGATTTGTCTCTCTTCTATAGATACTTTCACGGGAAGTGTTCAAGTAGTTTGGCACATTTGATTCCACCAAGAGCGGTATATATCAGAAATACGCGACGGACTATGGCTGCTCATCGTTTTGAGGTTCAACTCAGTACACCTCAAACTCCACTGTTTAAGAACTGGTTCATCTAAAGAACTGCGTATGTGGAATAAACTTCCTGAAAACGTTTTCCAAATGGATTTAATCGCACAGGCACCGCTCTGAGAGCGCCTCAAGGATTTTCCTGTAGTGCTCGAAAAAAAAAGACACGCAGCTTAAACCTAATTTCATTGAATATCGTGAAAAGCAGAAATACCTAAAATTTTGGAAAAATGCACGTGGTAAGTACGAATATTTTTGTTTCTACCATATTTTCTTCAACATATATCTGTGAAGCTTCATTTTCGAAACTGAACTTAAAAAAAACAAATGCTGCAATCGTCCTTTCACTCATTTAGAAGGCACAATGAGGATTGCATGTAGGGCAAAAGATGCCGATATACAAGAAATAATAAAAAAAAATCAACACCATAATTCGTAATTATAAATAGGTATTTCTAGAGTTTGTTTTCAAATATTCAGAATTTCTAATGTTTGCGGATGATCTCAAACTTTATCGAGCAATTACTTGCCGGGAAGATGCTGAATTACTTCAAAAAGATCTCGAAGCTTTTTCCATGTGGTGTACAAATAATTTGTTGGAGGTAAACATCGATAAGTGTCAAATCATTACGTTCGCTAAAATTAAAAGTCCAATATTCTTTGAATATAAATTGAATAATATAGCTCTTAAAGAAGGAACATTTATTCGCGATCTGGGAGTTGAATTTGAGAGCGGAATTAATTTCAATCTTCAAGCACCAGAAATTGTGGCAAAAAGTCTCAAAATGCTAGGTTTTGTATTGAGAATTTCTACTGATTTTTCAATTGAAACGAAATAGATTTTATATTGTGCTTTCGTAAGATCCATTTTGGATATTGTTTGGTTATATGGCACCCATAGTATAATGTGCTTTTCACTTTGGTATTCAACGAAATGAATATGAGTACATTCAACTCTTAATCAAGTTAAATATAAAATAATTGGAAGATAGGAGAATTTCTATGAACTTGAGTTTCCTCTTCAACTAATAACTTTTCATATCAAACAAAAAGCATATATATTTTTTCCATACCAATTATGCTTTGAACATTCCGATACCTCGTATTCTGAAGCTGGGAAATCAATATCATAATACCTTAGATCTGTTTAACATGTCACTTGAGGTCTGTAAAAATAAATTGAAAAGTCTATAGCGTTTCCGAAGCTTCTCTTAAACTTACCAATTTCTTTGTAAGTATCATATTTGTTACATCTTTTTCTTTGTAAGTACCAGATTTGTTTCATCTTTTAGTAATGTAGTCACTAGACATAAGGATTCATGGATATTTTGTATTTCACATTTCACTAAATATTTTGTAAAATTGTAAAAAGTGAATTGTAATGTAGACATTATACATGAGCATTCGAAAATACTTTGTAGTTCTTCACACTTTGTTGAATATGTTTTTGTCGTTAAATAAGTAAATAAATAATTACCGTTTCTTACCTACCTATGCCCAAAAATTATCTTTTTCCAATAAATATTCTAATGAACAAAATGTATGAGTACTTTTTCGAAATCATCTCCCAAGCAAACGACATCGCTGACACAGGTAGTGCGAAATAAATAACGAAATGAACTGAATACATATGTGGGAAAACGCTCTTAGAGTGCCTTCACATTAGGTCACGCGGCTGTCGCGCGACTTCCATACTAAAAGAGCCGCGAGGCTGTTGCGTGGCCCGGCGCTTACACCAACATAGCCCGGTGTGGCCCTTGGCCAGAAAAGTGTGACGATCGCTGACGATCATCTAAAGTTCAGATGATTTGATTTATTAGTATGCTCACTTACTAAAGGTGACAACAACGATGTGATTGTTCCCGCACTAATCCTTGAAGTACGTACTTTCTGGACTAGGACAAAAAATGGGCTACTTTATCTAATAATAATAATACATTCATTATTAACCAATACATAAAGTAATACAAAATAACTAATACAAAATAAAAGTATCAAATGCAGGTAAATAAATGGAGAACAGTTAGACTCTGCAGACAATTCTTCCACAGTCCCCTTGAGAAGCCAATAAATACATATACACGATAAGAAAAGTAAACTATACATTTTCGAACTCTAATCAAATATTTTGTTAACCAACTATGGTTATTGAGTAGAATTTCATAAAACATAATCAAAAGGTAAGGCAACAAACTATTGTTGACTGAATAGAAATCGTTTATACCTAAATTTAAATGTATCATAAGACAACGAAAAGTTAGGTACATCCAGGACATCGCCGAAAGTCGCTATATTATAAGACAAAGATCGTTTGAATACTTCTTTTTTATGCTTGCGTATAGTTAGCATGTTTCTCCGTCGCCAGTTCAAATGATGCACGTCAGTGCTAAATCCAACTTTTTGATATAACAATTGGGGGATTTTGTTTTTCAAAATTTTGTAAAAAAAAAATACCATATGATGCTTTCGACGGTTGAACATACTTAGCCACCCAGCATCCTTTAATTCATGTGAAATACGCATAGGACGCCGTATTCCATATATCATTCTCATACAAGAGTTTTGAACCTTTTGTACTCTTCTTATATCAGAACTATCGATACAAGGTCCATAAACTACGTCACAATGATTGAAATGGGAGAGAGCCATACTATAACACAACTTGATTTTTAATTTGTAGTTCAGAAAGTGTCTTTGACTGTAAATAAGTTTCAATGACATAGGCATTTTTTATTTATTGGGTAATATGGTGTTTGAATCGTAACTTATTATCCATAATCAGTCCAAGATTCTTACAATAATCAGCAACTTCAATCTTATCTCCTCCTACCCTTATTGTCATTATATTCTTTGCTGAGGTCACTTCCTGATCAGTGCCAAATAAGAGTGCAACAGATATAGTTGAGTTGATTTTTAATGAGTGACTATTTGTGAGCGTCAGTAATTGATTTAGGTCAGAATTGATGCCGTCCATAGCTTCCGCTAGATCACAAAATTTGAAAGATAGATATAGCTGTGGGTCATCTGCATAAAAATTGTATTTACAGTTTGTCAGTTGTAGAGAGAAGTTGCTGGTGTAAATGGTGTATAATAATGGTCCCAAAATACTTCCCTGTGTTACGCCCTGACATATGTCCACAGAATCCGAAATATGGTTATCTAATTTCACCTGTTGCGACCTACCAGATAGATAAGACTCAATAATTAAACAAGCAGTTGCTATGAATCCAATGAAATGTAAGATAGACAGAAGAATATCATGTCTCAAGGTATCAAATGCCTTGGAGTAAGCAAGTAGAACTAGAGCACACATTTCATTATCATCAATTGACCTCAATATATAATCAGCAATAGCACACAGTGCTGATGAATAACTATAGCCAGACCTGAATTCACTCTGATATAAGGGAAGTATATTATTATCTTCGATGTGTGTTCTCATTTGCTGTTCAAGAATGTTTTCTAATACTTTCGATAGGGTTGGCAGCACGCTTATACTTCGTAGGTGACTATTCCGTTGGGTTACTGATTTTTGCTAATGGAAGTACATAAGCACGCTTCCAAGCTTTAGGAAAGTAACAACAATTCAAACATTCATTCACAACATGAGTGATGTATATAATTATATATGGACAACAGAGCAAAATCATGTTAATATTTATATTGTCAGTCCCGAAAGACTTAGATTTTATATCATAAATTATTTTGGAAACCTGATCCTCAGTTGTTTGAGAAAAATGCAGAAAACTGCTAATGTTGTCTTTTATAGAATAAGAATAGTAATTAACTGTATTAGTTCGAGGTTTTAGGGTAAGACCTCGTTAGTCCTTAGCTCGCACAAGTTTCTTAACTTCTGAGAGTTGTCGTTCGTATGGGGGCGACAGCTGATTAACGGAAAACAGATTTTTTCACAGATTAGTTCGAGGTGGTAGGCCATTACTCAGTGCATTAACAAAATAATCATTCAGAATATTGACATCTCTAAGATTATTAGGTAAATCAATGTTTCCAATTTATTGAATATCTGCCATTGTTGTTTGCTATGAGAATTCTGAAGTGTGTACTCTAAATATCCCTTTTTTTCTCTTCTGATGGAGGAAGAAGTGAAATTTCTCAACTGTCTGTAATATTCAAGATGAGCAGGTTGTCGACTCCTTCTATACCTTTTGAGAGCTTTGTCACGCAATCTTTGCATCAGTCAAATATTATCAGTAATCCATGGGGTGTAATTTTTTTTCTTTTTCGCGAAATACGAGGTTTTCTGTGGTGCATGCTTATCAGCCAATAACAAAATATTATCATTGATGAAGTTAATTTTATCAACAATTGATTGAATATAGTAAATATCATCCCAAGGAATATTTTCAAGATCATTTTGAAAACTGTTCAGATTGATGTCATTGAAATTTCTATACGTATATTTTTTCAAAGAACGTGACTTCATATTTGACTGCAATAAGCAAGAAATAACGAAGTGATCAGCTACGTCAGCATCGCTCATGTCAACACTCACAATTTCAAAATTAGTAAACAGTAAATCTATAAGAGAAACCCGGGTGGGGCCATCAATTCTCTGTATCAAATTAACCGTGTCGGTAATTGCTCGTAGGTCACTTGATAGCTCAGAATTCGAATCTAAAAAATTTATATTGAAATCGCCAGTGGATATTATTTTGTGATGATCTGTAAATATAATAATAAGAGTATCCTCGAACTTATTTAGGAAACATGTATTATGCGAGTTGGGTGGTCTATATACTATACCTAGAGCATACTTTACTCCTTCTATTTTTACCTCAAGCCATAACTGTTCTAAAAACTCCAGAGAGAATAACCGTGGTATTTAATCTCTATTTTCGATTGCGGAAAAAAAATGGCAATGCCTAGGCATAACAGATGTCACTAAAATTAACGTTTAATGACAATCATTGGAAAACCTTATTTTATTCATCGAATTTGTATCGCTTTGTAGATATATCCATCGCTCTTGGGAGGAAATACTTTTTCACACTTCCTCATAGAAACTAGTCCTCGATGCGGAACGTAAATCTTTTTACTGCCTCCGCCCGCCGCCCCCAAAGGCCATAGAATTCATTGTGTACCTCGGAGAGGAAAACAATTAGACCGCGGGTCACTGCAATATAAACTCGCAGCAATTAGCTTCAACCGGAGCTGGTTCGGTGATTAAAGGGACCCTTTCTAGGACGGTTATGACTTTGTTCACTCGTTGATTACCTAATCAGTATATTCGGATGGGGCCTTTCTCGGAAAGGACGAGAGGACTCGAAAGAAAACTGGATCTATTTTCCGATGCGGAATTTGTATACGTCGGATTAATTTGCAAGTGAATATATTGACAAGTATGGAAAAATTATATTTGGATGTTATCCAAATCTATTTCTCATGTTCGACTGAAGATTCTCAGTTCAATATTTTATTTCATTCATTAATCGCATATCACATTACTCGAAACATTAGAATTTCTTGCGACTTTCGAATTCAAGGTTCGTCACAGAATCATGTTTCAAATTTCATTTCGGGTCATTGCATCAATTTCAAATTGTCGTTGAGAATTGTCGACACAACAATCGTCAGCGCAATGGGCTTGTTTCATGATTTTTGGTTCACAGTTCATTTGGTAGTAAATTCAAATTGAAAATTAGTGTACTTTGTTTTAGCTCTCTAAATAGCATTGTTTTCCCGTAATTAATTATTGAAAATCAGATTTTCTAGGCCCATGACGTCACAGGCCTAATCCCGCTTCTTGTTCGATTGGAACAATAGAAATAATGAACATTGCCAAATTGTAAAATTCACGGAGTTTATGAACAGTTTCTGATTCATTCGTGATTCAAAGTAAGATGACACTCACTTCCGACAATTAAATCTAAGAAGAAATTGTAAGAAATGCATTGGAAGAGAGAAATATTTATACATGAGATCCAAATATCACAAAACGCAATAAAAACGTTATTTTTGAAATATCTCCGGCAGTAGACATTTTCATGTTGATATCACAGAAATTTTAATAATGGAAGTGTATATGAACCCGTTAACGTTTAAATTCATGAAAAAATTCTCCATATGAAATAAAATGTACTCGAAAACCATGGTTCTTAGTAGAATTCAGAGAGCTATATTTTCAAATGATTATCAGAATCTTATTAACCCTAATGAAATAAATCAATTATGCATTCATGCCACCCACGAAAAATAAGAAATTCAACGTTATATATTAGCAATATTGCCACCCAGTCAGCTATCTCTCTTTAATGTATGAGACAATGAACTTGTTTCATAACTTCGTATTTTTGTTAAAATAATTGACACTTGGCAGCACCGCTGTAGACACGATCAATTTTATTGGTCAAGAGACACGCGGCCAATTTAAACTCTTGCTTCCCGCATTTTTCTTTTTTCTGCAAATATAAAGAGGTATTGGGACCGATTAGGCTCGATAAATATAATATACCTCTAACTCGATCAGTCAATAAGCAAACCATTATCATTTCCAATAGCATGAAACAAGCCCATTGTTCATAACGAAAGAATGGTTTTTCTCATTAATTTTGGGACTCTGTTTTTCTATCATTGAGGTTTTTTGTTACCAATTTTTGTCGAAGTTAGCTCAGTCCCCAGTTGAAGTGCTACTCTCCAACAATGGCTTTCTTGACACAACTCTTCCCAATAAAATAAGTAATATTGCTGATGAATTTCATTTAGCGTGTGGCTTATTCACATCACAAAAGTTAAAATAACAAACATAATTGTATGAAAGCATAAAAAGACACAGGAAATTAAGTTCACAAACAAACATCTAGGTCACGTATATATCCAATTGCATCCTTAGTCGTTGCCTGGAAGTCCGAGGGGTCATCGGTGTAGGCCCAGTGGGCAGTTTTCAACGATGTGATTGATTGTTTGCATATCATCTCCACAGTCGCACCTGGGAAAAAGGTTTTCACCCCATTTCAAAAGGGAGTCAACTCATCTCCCCATTTGGTTATAATTCTATTTAGGGATGATCATGTTTTGCAGGGTAGGTCGAATCCATGTGGTTTGCTAGATATGCAAGGCATGTTGTGGTAGGCTAGAAGAGCATTGACCTCCTATTCTTCTCGCCAGCAAGCAGTTATGTCAAAACCGGCATCATGTAGAGAATTTCAAGTTCTGAGAGAGGGATGCCTGAAGCGGAGTCGGTTTCTTTCGAGGGCGAGAATATCGGAGTGGATCGTTAGTTGAGGATTAATAATGATCTTCTTAAATTCCCTGACTAGAGCGTGTTCTCTACGGAGGTCTAAGTGGCTAAGCGTGGTTAGCCAGAAAGTAGGTATTGGTTTGATAGTACCTGTGATAAGCTGCATTGTGTGGTTAGGCTGGACATCAACCAGGCCAGCGTTAGCGCTATTAAGCCACACCGGGGGGTAGTATTCAGCTGCTGTTTTCGACAGATGTTCTTCAAAACTCATTGTTCTGTCTAGTGTAACCCTAGGTATTTAGGTTGTTTATCGTCTTTAAATAACATGCCTTCAAGGATATCTGTCTTAGCAGCACTTGGTTTTAGTCTCCACTTGCGAATGTATTGCCCGATAGCCAGCAGATCGTTTGTTAAGCAGGGTCCACACTATGTCGCGGTAGGCCGGGCGGGTTGACCCGGGTGGGCTAAGCCGGGCGGGTACGTTCCGGCCGGCACGACGTCCACACCGAAAACGAAGCCGACCGGGTTATTTCTACCTACATTATTTAGTTTCAACATCAAGACTGGTGACTTCGTTGAAGAGTACTTTTTAGAAGTAGGGGAGCGCCACACCCTGTTCTTTTCGTTTCAGCTTCTTTCTTTTTTCCCTCCAGAAATGGCTGGTTAAATTTTTCCATTTGCGCTCAATTTCATTTTTATACACTCCAAAAAGACCCAGCAATCTCTGTGAGCTGTCGTGTCTTTGGTTTTTTAATTTATGTTGGGAATCTGAACTATCCCATAGAAGACAACGTTCTCTATATAAGTGTATTAACACTAAAACTTGTTCGTCATTCCACTCCATCACTTAAAATGAACAATAAAAAACCCTTTTTAAACAAACTGAGTCGAAAATAAAATAATTTGTCTAGTTCGGTCGGAGGTTTAATTGTAACTGAAGCCGCTCGGGGCCGCTTGGCACGTCCCCACTCTATATTTTTGTTCGGCTCGGCTCGGCTTCCTTTGATCTGTACCTACTTTATGCGGATTGGGATTGGCACGGCCCGGGCCGGCATTTTCTGAACCGGCATGGCACGGCCCGGGCCGGCATTTTCTAAACCGGCAAAGCCGCCCGGGGCGTCTACATCAACGCGGCTTAGGCCGCCCGGGTCAGCCCGCCCGGCCTACCGCGGCATAGTGTGGACCCTGCTTTAGGATATCCTCGGTGACTTCAATATCTTTGTGTCTAGTAGCTATGTTACGTTTCAATTTAGAACTAGATCGAAACTGCTCGTATATGACCTTTCAGAACACTACCTTACCTCGTGTGTTTTTTGGAGTCGTCAGCGTATCCGAACTTTCTTGAACCCGTTTCAGGCATGTCAGCAATATATAGGCTTAACGATAGGGGGACACGTACTGATCTCTGTGGTAAACCGTTTCTTTCAAGCACTCATGGTAAAACCCAGGAGTACTATTCTATTCTATTCTATTGGAGAGCACATCATCTATCAAGTATACTGTCTTCTTGCAGGGTATTCACACGCATGGGCTTGAAAATGATGGCTGATCTACATACAGTATCGTACCCAGCCATCAGATCTATGAAGATGACTGCTGTCTTTAGCTGATTCTGAAAGCCTGCTTCTATGAATGAGGTTAGTGATAGGACTTGGTCTGTGCAGTTTCTGTTAGGGCGGAAACCTGCCTGCTCAAACGGAAGATCAAACAGTTTGATCTTCCTCTTGAAGATGATCACTTGGTGATCAGAACACGTGTCGAGGTGTTAAAATAACGGTTTGGTAATATTCATCACTACACCAAAGTTTCCAAACAGTGCATCCCAAGTATTAAAATGATGTTCAAAAGGAAATATACTCATGTTGCTAGGCATGGTTTGATACTCATCTGTTTGTCTGGCTGATTTGAGCTCTGGATCTGGTGGAACATAGTATTCTGTATATGTTTTGTACCTCATTAGATATTATGTCTTGAGGGCTCTCGAAAATGTAGAGAGTTGGTTGTAGGCTGTGACTATTGTTTTTATTTCTTACCTCTTCAGATTTTAGATGACGTTTGTTTGGCCATCGGGCTAATTGGAATGTGGGATGTTGCAACGTTTAACAGTTGGAAAAAAAGTGCAGCTCCGGCAGCTGCTCGCCTTGGTGAGCAAGAATTAAGGTCGAAGGCATTTGAGTGTACATCTGACTGAGAACCGTACAAAATTATGTAATGGGCGCCACCTGGCTAAATGCAATAATCAGAGTTCAAAGTTCGCCCTGCCAGGGCGAAAAAAATATTGCATTCACTTGAGCAACCTGAAAATATGAAAGGGAGCAAACAATTACTATTCTGAGTCCACTTGATCGACTATAATTAAAGTTCTTGTTTAGAAATACAGATACCAGTAATATTTTATCCTAAGGGATCAATACCATTTTTTAATTTTTGCATAGATCTTCACCTTGCGATCACCCAGTACTGTGTGTTAGCTCACAAATCATATAAATTGATAATTTCATGAATTCAAGGTAAAAGATAAAATTAGGAAAATTAAATTTATTTTTAAATAATATATCTGGCCTGTTACTCCTGAACAAGCGATCTGATGAACATAAAATCTGGGTTGGGTTGGATTTCCGCCCTTCTTCTGAATAACAACAGCTCAAGGGATCCTCAGCAGGAAGAAATTGCAAATAACTGAGTATCAATAGTTCCAATCCACGAAGATCCTGTACTAGTGTGTAACCGTCCCTACAACCTACGGGGAATGATTAATGCTACTTACCCCACTGGAGGAGGTTTAAAACTTCAAAAAAAATTAACGAGATACTTTTTATTCCTTACAATTCGGAAGTAGAGATTCCACAACTTCAACTTCACTTATGAAATCTTAAAATAAGAGAGAACGGAAATAAGTATTTACAATACAAAACCAGCAACTGAAATATTTACAGAAAAAGGGAGCAGGTAGTACACAAAAAACTACCAAGAGGCGTTTTAATCATCCTATATGATTCAACTTCAAGAGGAATATCTTATGGAGGAGTGTTCAATTCGACAAATGGAACTTATCTTTTCGGAACGCCATTTATTGAAGGCTCGTGATTTTTCCAAAACACATTCACATCCACTCTTCATGAACTCGCCTTAAACTCTGACCTAGTGGTCATCTACTTACTATTCGCATTTGCGCAGATGGCGGCGGGACGAATATCAGGGTGCCATCTCTGGGAGATAGAGTTGGCATATGGACTTTTGAAATTTGAATATGAAAAGATCCGACTCAAAAAAGAATATGATCAGAGGCGTAATCACCAGCGATGACCAGGATAAGGAAAAGAGGAATTGATATCTATAGACAAGAGAGTATATCAAAATATACTGAGGTATTAACAGCTGATTTTGTTTAACTAATTCGATTTCTGTAAATCACTGATTGACACCATTATCTTTGAATTGTTATCATAAATAAAAAACAAAATTGTGACTGTATTTATAACTGGAATATTTTTCGTGAATGGAAATTAAACTAATGATTTTGATTCATTATTTATAAAAGAAAGATTTATTGGAAATCACGTTAAATAGGCAATCAACATTGCATTCAAAAATTTTATCGTTAGTCCGGACTGTGTTTGAACATTTCTGAGCGGTATCCATTCTTGAAAAGTTGAACATTTCGCTTTCCATACCTTTTCGGCTTCATAGAGATACCTATAACTTTTCTCATGAAATTTTTTGTTCAACCTCAAGTAATCTTTGAAATATCAAAATAGTAGCATTTTCGAATGCTACAATGTGAGTGAATTACAACAAGAAAAACTAAAATCTATAAAGTTATGCACATAACACATACATATTCATTTATGATAGATCTTCGATATTGGAAGTCGGTACAGTCGTTTTAGTCCAAGGGGGATTAGGGTTTGCCTAGTAAATTGGAACTATTATGATTATTAGTGAAAAATTCACTGACAACAATCGTAAGTGTTTTGTCGCGTGAAATTTCGGCTTCGATTGTAGCGAAAAAGCCACCTCAATGAATGTTGGCAATTCAATTGATATCCACTCTCGCGCATTTAATTTTGATCAGCGTATTCATTCACGCATTCCATAAAGAAACGAGAGGAAAAATTTGACTTGTAGCATTTTGCTATGCTGTAACTTCATCAGTTGGACTGTAGGTTATATATGTTATTATTGTAGTGTTTTTCATAGGTCAGTGTATTCATAACTTCATTTTTCAGCCAATTATATCAGTTCTCCGAGATGAATTTGAGAACTACGATTGTTTCATTTCGTAATAATGAAAAAATCGTCTCACATGAAGCGAGAAGAAAACTCAAAGAATCAACAATAACCATTCAGGCATGCTTCTCGGTAAACACCGTAAAACCGTCTAAAAACTGTTAATGAAATAACAGTTTCCATCCCAGCACTCCAGCGTCTTCCATCCTCTCGAGAAAAATCAGCGAAAATCTGCCTGTGACTCGGCGTTGATTAATGACTAGCGAGCTTCGTGTTTTTGCTCTCTCGTCGCGATTAATCTCCAATGGGCATGTTTACGGCCCGAACATCCAATTTCGACAACGTTTCACGCCGCACCGAATCGCTTTAATTGAAACGGCTTAAATGTATTTGATCTTTGTACGGCTGCTTGCCGCTCGCGTAATGCCATTCGAGCGGAGGCTCTGCCGCAAAAATGTCCTCATTACGCGAAGGAAGAATAGATCCTGTTGGTTTATTCGGGCGACTGAACGAGGAAACGATGAGTAACGTTTGAAGCGTTTGATTAGCGATTGAGAGTTGAGTCTGATAGTACCATCCAATGACAATACTGAACGATCCTTTATGACTCCTAGTGAGTGGGTCTATTCGATCTTACACTGCAACTCACGAAGGTTCATTGTGGCTCTCACCTATTCAAACTTGACCAAATAAGACGACATTTTAACGAAATGGTTGAGTTTGTTCAGTGAGTAATCTTTCAGGTTAGATGGCAGTAATTGGAATATAACTCCAGTAATATTCATTACTACACCAAAGGATCCAAACAGCGCATAACAAATTGAAAACAACTCCACCCAACTACCTATAATTGCTGCTTCATTGTTGAGCAAGGAGTAACTTCTTTTGCATAGTATTTTAAAGAACACAATACTGGGAATATTGTCAAATATGGAACTAATCATGAAATGATTCATTCATTCAAGAAAATACATGACTTGAAAGATATTTAAACCTCAATTTCAATATTCTTAAACAATTACACTCAGTATTCATAATTCCATCTTTTAATGTTCACAAGTTTATAGACATCAAAATTTATACGATTACAGGATATAGAAATATAAAACAATCTCCAAATACGTATTGTCGCAACTCATTACTTGTTTTGCTTATTACGAGAGGATTCATCGCTGTTTCACCCAACCCTCATTCATCCAAATAATAAAAGAACTCATTTAAAAACTTGATGAAATATTCATCATGGAAAAAAACGAGAAAAACAATCTCGGGAATGAACTAATATTAAATAATTAAGAAAAATACAAAGAATAAAATGAACTTACATTATACCGCTACCCAGCAGAATCGCTTCTGAAAAGTGATCAATGAATACTGAATGAATTTATCAATACTATTTGTTGATGATTTTGACCTCCCTCAATATTTATAAAGATTTATATGCTGAGGTTGCAACTTTGCTCCGGTCACCGTACTAAGGTGAAATGCCTAATACACATCCGTGCAACTGTACGTATTTGGAGATTGTTTTATATTTCCAAATTCTTTTCAGAATTTGGAAATATTGGAATATTGAAAAATGGAATTGTGAATGTTTTTGTTTTAGAATATTGAAGTTGAGGTTGATGTCGTTTGAGCTGCATATTTTCACATTTGGAAACATCCATTATGCAAACCTAAATGAGAGCTGTTCCATCAATAGTGGAAAATTATAGAAGAATGGCTTAGTTTTTTTTCAACCCTGAATTTAGCAGAGTCATGGGCTCCAACCTTCATTTTGGCACTTCAGGAGATGTCAAGCCACATAAGTAGACAGTGAATGATTTGTTTTTTTTTTGAATATTTCTTTTCTCGCTACTTGATACAAATCTACCGTTATACTATTATACAGGGCTATTCAAATTCGTTTCTGTACATGAGGATTTCGTAAACGATAAGAGATAGAGTGTCAGTTAAATCATGGCAAAGTTGCGTATTTCAGAGACCTATTTAATGATGTGAAGAAATCGAATATTGCTATCTTGGTTCTGGACATATACAGGAAAAACCAAAAATTCCAAAATTATTTTTTTGCCTATATCTTCTTTATTCGCAGATATATTGAAAATCTGTCCACTATTTGCTATTGGCACTTCAAATTACGGCCCTGAAAATTGGTTGACTGAGTTGAATAATAGCAACTATCACGTCTCCCTATGTATCGTGGAGTTTTTCGAGAGTTTTTTTTTTCATTTTTAGGTACCTATTCATATTTTTTCCATTGCTGTAAGCGTTTTCTACGATGAACTTCGAATAAAAAAACCTTTTATGATTATTTGAAACATATCTGCATCAAAAATAGATAATAGTGTTCTGATAAGCAGAAAAAGAAATAATAGCAATAATAACCGTGTTAGGAATCACACGTTGAAAGGTAAGACCTTGTTAGTCCTTAGCTCGCACAAGTTTCTCAACTTCTGAGAGTTGTCGTTCGTATGGGAGCGGCAGCTGATTAACGGAAAAACAGATTCAAACAGATTTAAACAGATAACATCCGAAACGAATACTACAATTGTAATGAAAATTGAAATGAAGTAATTTATATAGGTACCCAAAAATTTATTGGCGCAATAAATGTTCGAATTGGAGTCCTTCCATTTCGAGGCATTTTCAAACTCGGTTTTTCATATTATTTATTGCCCTCAATATACTTATTTGCTGCATTGTTGCGAAATCATTCAAAATCATCAATCTCGAATCTTCCACATTTCCTATCTCTCTGCCAGCGTAAATCCTATTCTTCAATATCCACCATAAAAATAGTCCAAAATAGTAAGATCTGGTGATCTTGCAGACCATCTTATTGTCCCATTATTTGTCTCGAAATGGAAGGACTCCAAATCGAACATTTACTGCACAATTAATTTTTTTGAATATATAAATTACTTACTTCATTTCAATTTTCAATATAATTATAGTGTTCCTTTCGGATGTTATTATTGCTACCATTTTTTTTTCTGCACATCAAAAAATAATCATAAAAAGTTTTCTTATTCGAAATTCATTATAGAAAATTTGAATAGGTACCTAAAAATGAAAAAAAAAACTCTCGAAAAACTCTACGGTACATCGGGAGACGTGAAAGTTGCTATTGTGTTTTTATTCAACTCAGTCAATAAATTTCCAGGGCCGTAATTTAAAAAGGAATAATTCACACAATTATAATAGAATATTACCGAAAAATCCCGAGATATAAAATTTAATTTAATTTCACAGTATGAAGTGAACGTCTTCGATTCAAAAACTACAACAAAAAATACAGGTTCGTAATTAAAAATTCAAAGATGGGGGTGGCCCAAGTCAGATAACACCCTGTATAAAAGATTCATGGATATATTCTGAGAGCCCACATCAAGTATCAATGGCAAAATGTGGACAGATTTTCAATATGTCTGCGAATTAAGAAGATATAAGCAAAAAAATAATTTGGGATTTTTTGGTTTTTCCTGTATATCTCCAGAACCAAAAAAGCTATATTCGATTTCTTTACATCATTGAATAGGTCTCTAAAATACGCAACTTTGCCAGGATTTAACCGATACTCTATCTCTTATCGTTTACGAGATCCCCTTGTACAGAAACGAATTTGAATAGCCCTGTATATAGACAATATATTGTTCAAGGGGTAGAAATTAGCTTCATACTGATGATTTATTTCATTTTTGACATATGTGATACGTGTCTCTCGCTCTGGATCCAAAGCTAGGGGCTATTTAATTTTGGTGTTTTTTAAGGTTTCTTTTGGTTATCTTGGAATCTACATTAATTTCTGACACATTTGATCGTAACTTAATTATAGTTCAATTCTAAACGCAAAGTGTATGTCCACAGATATTATTTATTTATTTGAATTTATATACCGACAAATAATATCACATTTTCATCAAATAATATCATATTTATAATAAATCAGATCATATATTATATGTAATTTTTTTTCTTATTCGTGATGAATCAGTTCATTATGCCATTTTTTGTGAGAGACCTGCTTAAGTTCATTTGGTAATTTAGAAATAGGATTGCGACAAGCATTCGGAAGGGGGGAAATCTCCTGGCGCTCAAAATTAAAATTCAACTTGCATATTTCCCCACTCCCGTCTTCACTCAGCCGGAGCCGAATTCTTGGGCTGTTACAGTGACAACCCCACACTGTAGCGTGATCGAGCGTTACAGTTTTGAAAACAGACAACTTTTGTTTTTTCGAAACGTCGACCACTAAAAAAAGCTAAGTATTAATGTTGAAATATTTCAATTGATTTTTTGAATTTGTAGGCAAAATTCATGAGTACGACAAGTTACTGCCTAATTCGACTCTTCAGTGGTTTATATTTCGCAGTAACTTTTCGGAGTTAACTTTTCAATTTGCCCTTTCTCACAGTTCAACAGTATCTCTATTGATTCAGCTTTCATTTTTCAGGTTTTGGAAAGTTATGTACCCAAAAAATCAATAAAACGTATTGAGTCTCCTACAAAAAAATGTCTTTCGAAGAATATAATCTGTGAGAATCTAGTGAGCATAGCATCAAATGGAAATAATAAGCAATAGAGTGAAAATTTATTGCGTCGCCCACCTGAAAATTAAATTATTAATTGATCAACGAAGACAAATTTTCCCATCTCCCTCTTTCCCAGTCCTCGTGGCGCATTATGCTAAAACTCAGTCTCTCCAAAAAATAAATGAAGATATTTCCATCATCCCGGAAAAACCTCCGCCCGGAGCAAATCAACATGCAGATCGTGCTCCAGGGTAATGAAGTAACAAAGAATTTTTACAATCAATAGCGATGGAGGAACGTGCAAACCTTGGCGGCGGTCCAAGCCAGCCGAATCCGGAAAATAACCGGAGCCTACACAGATTCCCGATCACGATTCAAGAGATATTACAGATAGAAATGGGATTTAAATGTTCCATTCACGGAAATCATCTCGTAGATGATAAAGCTTTCAACTAAAGTACTTTCGGGATATTCATGGCCTCCTTCAAGAATAATATGCAGATGTGGGAAATTTGCGGGAGATTCGTTTTGTTGGCGTTGTCGGTGGGAGCGTGTCACGACTGAAGTGGATTGTTATGAGGTTCGAAACGGAAAAGGTGTTTACATTCCTACATGAAGAGTTTATTTGAGAAGGGGTATCAAATCAAATCAAATCAAAATATGCTTTATTACCCAAGATCTGAACATCTTATTGGCAAAGTCTAGTAAAGTAAAACGTGTATATGGGACATCAAGTTAACAATTATAAGCTATTAAATAATGCTTGGAGACAAGAGCAAAGTATATGAACAGAACAATATTAAGCCCAGCTAAACAGATACAAATATAAGTACATAAATATAAATATAAATATAAATATAAATATAAATATAAATTTTTTTATGATCAGCTATCCCAGCTACTAACGAAGGCATTCAGCTCTTTCACCTATTTGATATTTGTGGAGATCTTAACATCGATATGAAAGGAAGAAAAATTGAATCGAGAATCCTAACTGATATTTTCAGCTCTTTCGGAATGTCATCTATGATTAATAATTACACTAGAATTTTTACTATTAATAACAAAACTAGTTTTTCATGTATTGATGTTGTTGTTACTAGTCACCCTGAACTAACCAAAGTAATTAATTTTGATCCAGATCTATCTGACCATCACGCTCAAATAACTGATATTACTCTTCATATTGATATTGAGAATGAAATTGAAATAGAAAACCCGTACTATACCTACCGTAGCTTCGATGACGCCTCTGTGAATGAATTCTGTTTTCACCTTGAGAAGACAATACGCAATATGCCATCCACTAACATGAGCAATGTAGATGAGACCTTCGAACTCTTCTTAGGAAATTTTTTATGGTGCTTTGATTTAGCCTTCTCAAAAAAAAGGAAGGTAGCTAAAAATCGAAACTTTTCGGATAAAATAATCTCATCAGACAAATTGAAAAAGGACTTAGAAAATCTAAAACACTTAGACTGGTTAAGGAAAAGAACTGATGATATTGAAATTGAAACTCACTATATAAAAATGAAAAAAGAAGTGGATAAAAATATTAAAAAAGAAAAACGCGAATTCTACAACAAAATAAAAAAATCCAGCAATAAATCCAAAGCAATCTGGACTATCACAAATAATTTTACAGGGAAATCCAAAAAACAGAAACAATTAGAAATCTCTTATGAAGGTCATTTAACCACGGATCCAAAGATTATCGCAGATCTATTTGGCAACTACCTATCCACTGTTATTGACTGAACATTTCGGAAATAATATGAGTAGTTGTTTACAGCTGATTCTCGGCCTCCCCCCACCACTATGACGTATTAATTGCTTTTTTTATTGGTTGTTGTTTGGTGAAGTTTTTTTTGTTGTGCAGTGAAGTCAAGGCGTTGTGACCTTGAAGTGTCTGGTGCATGGATCGTTCAGATTTTTTTTTCATATGAGATTTTGTGTGTTTATGTGTGTGTGTAGGAGAATGCACGGTACAGGGTTTCATCATGTGCTTGTTTGTCTATGTACAAACATACGTCTGCATACTTCGAAGATCCTCCAAGTAATAAATGCTCCATCGGTGTTAGGGCACCAAGTTAGTAGTGGAGTGACGTCACAGCAATAACCGTTCAACGGCTAGAGAGCGACATGTTCACTCCACGACGTGTGGCAGAGTAATGCGTATTCATCGGTCTGCCCTCACCTCTCCTGAAGCGATGAAGGTTCGCTCTAGCCCCGCTATCCATGGTGACACAACGGCAGCCGAGGACTGTTTGCCTAGCGTCTACCCTCTCCGAGACCGCAACGACCACTGCTTGCTCGTACCGGCAACTGTTATCGCATCAAGTTGGGAGATGGGCTTGGCTGTGACGTCAGGCATCTCTAGTGGATAGCAACTAGCAATGTGAATCTTTCACGGTTTCATGGTGGGGGTGACTCACACTGTTTAATATAAAAGAAATGCCTGGCACACTATGAAATCAGTAGACGAATATATCTGCAGCAGTTAGCAATTGGTAGAGTGTTATTCAGTTCGTAATAGAAGGAAGACGGTGAGTGTATTTGTCTGTTGGAAATTGTTTATATTTTCATATATATTTTCATCATGTCCGTTTCAAAAGTAGACTTGAATAAAATTAATAATTTGATTGTACAGGAGGTTGAAATACTAGAGCAAAAGGCCTTATCATCATTGCCAATTGATGAAGTGTACATAATTAAAAATATGTCAACTTATTCTACACGATTTGGTAAATCAATTTTATTAACTTTGCAAGATGTGAGCAATGATAAATTATTTAAAACATGGCTACCAAAACGTATTTCGTTGCAATTCAGTGATGACGATATATCTTGTATCAACTCATCAGGTGGTAAATATACGATGATGTATTTAGGACAGAGCCAACAAAGTTTTGCTGGCATGAAAACGCGATCTCTAGTCAAATTCAATATGATTGAATAATAGTAATAATTTATAGTGAATTTCTTTAGGTCATAGCTTACAAAGTTTTTTTTGGTGTGAAAACGATAACTCTAGTCAAATTCAATATGATTGAATAATAATAGTAATTATAATGAATTTCTTATTGTTTTATTAATATTCATATATTAGATGATAATTATATGGAAATATAAACATTACTAACTTAGTTGAATACACTCACTTTGTAACTACAAGTAAAATGGGAATGTGAGTATTATATCACTGAAAAATTGGAGGTTGCTTATTGTTTTTTTTTTTTGTTCGATTTCAGTTCCACCATTTAAAGATGTGGATGCAGTACGCAAGTCAAGATTGGGTCGATATTGTAGATCTCAAATCATCGGTTCAACATTTGTCGTCTAAATTGAAGGTGTTGGGTGATGGAGCCGAACATGCAAGCGTTTATGATATGAGTGTATGCTATGATGAAAAACAAATCGAATTATGCCTTCGTGATGCTGAGAACTATTGGAGTGGTGCAGAAGTTTGCAACAAATTTTTGGATAATGAATTGGAATTGTGGCAACTTTGTGAGGTTATGATTGAACTGAACCTAAGAAGATTCCTGTATAGCCTCCAACCATACTTGCCAGAATGGATTATTCATCACTTTGAATTGAATGATGAAAATCGAGAGGAAATTGAAGATGGTCGCGAAAATGATGATTATGAGGAAGAAGTTATTTTAGATAGTCTGTATGTTCCTGTGAATCATAAATAATGTCAAATAAAAAACTTTGTATTATTTTCATGTTTTATTTATTTAAATCTGATGAAATACAATAGAAAATGATTACAAAACAATAAATATGATATAAAATACAATACATGATATAAGTCAGTTACAAATAAAAAAAAAAAAAGATCATAAAACAGTACATGATAGAGTGAAAAAAAAGTGTCAATATCTGCTATGAACTGAACCATCCAATGCATTGTATGTTAAAACTGTATCATGCAAAATTAATGCATATACTTTAGTGTTGTCTGGAAACTTGGTCTTCCTCGTCTCAAACTCAATCTTTATATCAATAGTTGATGATTTTGTTGCATTCGGTTGATGGGAACAATCGATGACGAATAGTGGATTCTCTCTAAATTGTCCAATGTCCATCAGAGGTTCACTCATATCTTTATCATAATAACTTCGCTGGAAACTCTCAAAAGCATAATAAGCAGGAGCATCAAGTTTTTTATCGAAATTCAAATTCCAACGCTCATATGGATAAACTTCAGAATTCAAGTATACTCGAATACTATTGATATCAGCAGTTGTGAATTTTGTAATATCTTGTGTTCTATCTTCAGATGTGGTAGTACTTTGGAATGCGATGATGACAAAACGAGGAGTTTCCAATGCGTTAGTTGTTTTGATGGCCCATATGTCTGAAGAAGTCCCACGTAATGATGGTAGTTCATAGAGGTCCCACATACGATACGCCAACTTGATTTTGGCATTCAGACCGCTTTTGTTTATTCTACTCAAAAGTTTGAGCTTGTGTTTATCATCTGGTACAATATGCCTTATTTTCCATTCGATTTTATTTATTTCCAAATCAGCATCAACCTCACCTATATATGAGTTTTTGAATGATCGAGCGATAATCAAAATCAATTCCTGTTTGGCATTCAAGATACTTTTGTTGTAATCTTCAGCAAAACCCATCAAATATTTCAGTGGTAGTTTTCCACTAAAAACATGACTGTTTGTATCCAAGATATCTTGCTTCAATTGTGAAAGTCCCCAACCAGATGTCAATAATGTGTTAGCATGAGATTGTCCAAATGATATCATGGTTTTCATTGTAGATGTTATCCCAGGTTTTCTAACAACAGCCACTTGTTCACCTCCCATTTCATAACGAATTTCGTCAAAGAGAAATGCAATTGCATTATTCGAGAGATAGCATGTTTTCGCTACATCTTTGGGGGTGAATTTACCTTCTATGTAAATGAAGCTCTCGGCAATATCTAGTATAACATCTTGATTATTGATTGCAATTCTGATTTCATCCGAATTCCTGAATAGCGGTGATCCATAGGGCTTATATGTGTGCTCATGTAAACTTATGAGAGAATGATCGAGCACTGGTTCATTGAATATATTCAACTTTTCATTGTTTGTTTCGAGCACCATTGTTATTTTCTCACTTTCAATCCAATCGATTTCAAAAATTTAAGATCACTCACAGACAGAGCGTTATGTGCTAACTGTTTAGCATACACTTGTGGAATGAGCTTCTTTTTATGCACACCTTTCTTTTTGATAGTGCAACTCGTTTGGGATTGTTCAATGCGATTTTGTCTATTATAAATGAAACCCATAACAACAGTTATTCGATTTTCTTCAATTCCAAAATAATGAAAATCTCTTCTTCACTTCCAAAATCGATAAGGTTATTTTTTTCATCCAAAATACGCACTGTAATGTTGTGAATCAATTGACGACCTTCTGGACTGACAGGCATATATATAATACTGTGTGGTTCTTTAGTAAGATTGTAGCCAGGTTCAACATCAATATCGAATGAGAAAAGAATGTGGGATTCTTCACCATTTATATATGAACCAGATATTATATTGCAATCTAAGCGGATAAGTCTCACAGTTGTAATGTTTATTGGTAATGATGATTCATGTATCTGATTTGGTGGAAATATTTCATGAGCGAACCCCATCATTTCTGCTATTGAATTTGGATGTGTCAGATCAATTTCATATTTGGATCGCATTTCACATTTGAATGTATTATTATTGGCGTGTAGATAGAAAATATCATCTGCAACGACATCATTTGGTTTTTTATCATGAAACAATCTGAACATGATATGTTTCTGTATGACGGCATTGATCTCTTCTATTTCATAAGCACCACATGGAATTTCAATTGTCAACTTTTGGGGTATCGATGAGTTGTCATTACTGATTCTAAAACTAACTAAGTTATTAGCTTCAGTTATATTATTGATTGTATTGCATCCATAGAATCCCAAAAGTCCTAATCCATAACGACTGTTCCTATCCAATTCAATTGGTGGAAAAAAATCCGCACTCAAGACACTTGTCCCGACAGCTTGTAGCTCGAACTTTCGTGACATGACTGATGAATATTTTGAAACACATTTCAATTTATTATTGTACACAGCAACAGCACATTTGAGACAATTTACACTTTTTGGAAGGTGTTGTATTGTAATAAGTATCATTTTTATTGATACCAATATTCACATCCTCTATATTACAAATACAACACATAGATTTCCGAGGTATAGGACCGTCATTAACATCCGATTCTGAATTTTGATCGTGGTGGTGGTGCTCATAACAATATCTATGTTTCATTATATCGATGTCATCTTGCAGATGCTTAGGCAACTTTTCCCAAACATATGCAATCTCATGTGCAACACATGCAAGTATCACTTCCTTAGGCATATTTGCAAGCATCACTTTATCCATTTTTTTCAAGGTACCATATTTTGAAAACATTCTAAGTGAAAACCCCATTCCCTTGATAGCCTCCCGATCCAGTTTTGGTGTTGAATCCATTTTTATTTGGAAAATTATTTAGAGAGAAACTGCAAGCACAAGTGACCACAGAGAACTGTATTAAATTTCTGTTGTCGATCATAGTTATATTTGATTTTTACATTCGAACATTTTCGAAAGAATCGAGTCAATTCCAATGGTGGGGGTAGATCTCCAAAACTATCGAAATATGTGACTTCTTTCCCACATTTTTTATATGCCACCCAATGTGTTCCTGGTCCACTTATTCCATCTAAATTAACAATAGCTGTCTCGTTTTGTTTTGGACCTGAAGATGGTAATCTATCACGCATAAAAACACCACGAAAATGTGGAATTTTCATTTTTGTGCATAATAACTGAGATCGAGATCAGTAAGAGGCCTCTGAGGTAGGGGTTCAATTAGTTTTTTGTTTTGTTTGTGGCTTTGTATGGTTTTAAATATAGTCCTAAACCTTTACGGTATGGTTTGAGATATATTCCACTTCCGCGTTTGCCTAATGCTACAGCCTCCATGGTTTTATTGTGACGATTGGCTTCCATTAAAGCCGCTCTGCTGGCTTTTGCCGAATTCACGGCCTTGGTAATACCAGCAGCAGCTCCCGCCAAACTTCCTAGTGCGGATAGTCCAGCAAAAATTGGTATCAATGGTAAAAGTCCACCGATCTTGGGAACAGGAATTATGCGTGGTGTGCGGATTTTCTTCTTTCCACCGGCAGCTTTAAGGTATTTACGTGCCGCCTGCAATGCCACAGTGATAGCTTTTTTGCTATTATTCGTCACAAATTGATTCCCACCAGCTTTCTTCAATACATTTCGCACTTTATGGACTATCCCAGCACCAAATGCAACTTTTTTAATTTTATTTTTCTTCGTTTGTTTCCTCTTACATTTTTTCTTATTGGTACTACAACCCATGCCCATATGTCTTTTCGCTTTCATAATGTTGGTGACAAGTAATGCAGCTGCTCTTTCCCCAATACTCGCGTCCTTCGATTTAACCCTATCCCAAGCGCTGTATTCAAGTTCTTTGTCGGCTAAATGTCTTGCTGCAAGATCGGATGGATGCTTAGAATATTGAATATCGTGTTTTTTGCATTCAATATCTAATTTATTGATTCCAGGGTCGTTACGAGCTAAACGTTGTTTCAATTTTGTACCCGGTCCACAGTATTGATAACCTCCGGTAGATGTAATTCGAAAGGAAGTTTGTTTATTAAATCATTAACAAAACCACAACCTCTTTTAATTTTACGATCACTTTCAATACGTCCGTATCGTTTGATGGTACACATTGAAATGAATAAGCTAATAACATTTATATAGTCTCCAACCACGGCACGATGCGCATTGTAAAACAGAAAGAAAAGTTTGCTGTAGATAATCTAGATGAGAAATTTGGTTGTGGATTGAATGGACAAAGGGTATTCAGACATGGTCCACTACTTCCATCATCAGTTCGAGGACTCATTATAGGACCTTCAAATTGTGGAAAGACGAATGCAATGATATCACTATTAACACATCCACAAGGACTGAGATTTAGAAATGTGTATCTCTATTCGAAATCACTCAATCAACCTAAATATCAGTACTTGCGAAGTGTTTTGGAACCTATAAAAGGATTAGGTTTTTATACATTCAGCAATAATGCAGAAATAGTGGAACCCTCCGACGCTAAGCCTAATTCTGTTTTCATTTTCGATGATGTAATATGTGAAAAGCAAGATATTATTAGATCATATTTCTGTATGGGACGTCATAAGGATGTTGATTGTTTTTATCTAGCACAGACATATTCACGGGTACCCAAACAGTTAGTGCGTGACAATACCAATTTCATTATAATGTTCAAACAAGATGAGACGAATTTACATCACATTTATTCAGATCATGTTTCACCCGATGTAACATTCAAACAATTCCAATTGATGTGTGTTAAATGCTGGGAGGACCAATATGGATTTCTAGTCATTGATAAGGATAGAAAAATAGATGAAGGTAGATATCGCAAAGGATTCGATAGTTTTATATACCCATGATCTTGTTTTTGGAACTTATTCGATCACTGAATATTGTAGTGGTCACTTCACCAACGAATTAAGCTTTAATTCAAAAAAAAGGGCATTATGAATACAAAAAAAGATCCTGAAAATAAAAACAATGAAATAAATTTGAAACGTCAACTAGTAGAGACAACAGAAGCTGTCAGGCAGAAATTCAACTCTATCAAGAATGATAATATTGAAAATCGTACGACACTTGAAAGATTGTATGAGCCCATAATGAAACCATTGAATGTTTTATCATCAAACGCTACTTCTAAATCACCAGTGTTATCACCAAATCATGGAACTGTTCAATCTACTTCAAATTATCCCATGAGTACTCCAATAGGAAGAAAACAATCTTTTGGTAGTGTATCATCTGTGAATAGTGACACGAGCACACTTCAAGACGATATGAGAACAACTCTATTCGAAACACCATCATCGTCCCACATCGATTCCTCGGATCCTGACATCTCACCTGTTATGAATGAAAGTGGTGAAGATGTTTTGATGAAACATTTGAATAATATAAAATCTAGAAATCCAGCATATGATGGAACATTTGGCGTACGTATGGATCCAATTACACAAAAGCTGAAAATGGGAAGTCTAGTGGTAAATTTCAAAGATGGAAACATTTCATTTTGGGATGCTAATAAAGTGAAAAAATATGAATGCGCAGGTAGTCCAGAATTGTATGATATGATTTTTTTGAAGAATCCACAAGATGTTGATAATGAAGAAACTCGTCAAGTATATTCCAAAATATTGAAAATAACGAATGCTCCATATAAACAATATCATCTGAAGAATGGTTTTAAAAATACAAATTCTAAAAAATTTCGTGAAGTTATCAAACCTCTATTAGACTCACGACAATATCCAATAAGAAGTAGAAGTAAAATTGGTGGAGCACTCAAACGAGTGAAAATGGAGAAAATATATAATTCTAAACCTGTGAATTATGTGTACTGGAATTCACCGAAAGAGTTAGTTGCTCGCCTACGACTATTGGTAGCTTCAAAGTCAGCCGGACATACCGGACATGATAATGAAATAATTTCAATAATTGAAGAATTACGTGAAGAAGGTATAATATATTAACATATTCACATGTAATGATCACTGTCACATCATCATTCAATGCAGTAACATTATCACCTTTTCTCTTTAATCATATTGAAATAGAATGACTAATGAAATAAGTGATGTCAAACGACAAGTTGTTAATGAATTACATAAACCTGCAAGACGTAATTTTCGTAGAAGAATAACCACCATCAAAGGTTTTGCAGATCTATGGCAAATAGATTTAGCTGAACTGCAACCTTATGCAAAAAGTAATGAAGGATACCGATATATACTTGTAGTGATAGATTGTTACTCCAAATATCTGTGGACTGTAGCAGTTAAAGATAAAACAGGTAGTACAGTAACTAATGCAATGAAACATGTACTGAAAGAAGCCAAATACTCCCCCAAACACATACAAAGCGATCAAGGGAAAGAATTTTTCAATAAAAGCTTCTCATCTCTCATGCGAGAATATAATATCAATCATTATTCAACATTTAGCACAAAGAAGGCAGCTATAGCAGAAAGAGTGATTCGTACAATAAAGGCATGGCTCTACAAGGAATTTTCGATGAGAGGTCACCACAAATGGCTTGATATTCTTCCAATTATAACTAGTAGATATAATAATAAAGTTCATCGTACAATAGGTATGGCACCCATCAATGTTGATTCAACAACAAAATTAAAATTCAAGGGTATCAATGGAATTGGAGGAAGACAAAGTAAACCCAAATTCCAATTAAATGATATTGTACGTATAAGTAAATACAAACATATTTTTGAAAAGTCTTACACTGCGAATTTTACCACGGAGCTATTCAAGATTGTTAAAATTAATAAAACCATCCCAACGACTTATAATCTTGAAGATATGAATGAACAGCCGATTAGAGGATGTTTTTACGAAGAAGAGTTATTACGAACCGAGAATCCTGACGTATATCTGATTGAGAAGGTGTTGAAGAGAAGAAAAAATAAAGTATATGTAAAGTGGTTAGGCCTTCCTAGCGAACAAAATTCTTGGATTGATGAATCAAATATGGTTTAAATGTATATAATAGTGACTTTTATGAATAAAGTAATATTAAAGTTCATTATTGTTTTCATTTCAATTATAAGTATGTGAACTGAAAAATATTGCAGCGGTAAACATTGCCCCAGCCATTCGCAATGTTCTGTGTATACCAAACCAAATTAATTGTATACTCCATTCCCGCTTATATTTTTCAACTCACGATATTGAAAACACATTATCATTCCCAAAACTAATCGCCGTCACTTTGAAATGCAGTATCCAACTCTTTTTGCCAATTATCTCTCACTGATAATGCTGTCTCATAAAGCTTAGTCGACTCCTCAAGCTCAGCCTGAGCTTGCATTCTCGAACGTTGATGGAATTGCTTATCTTTACCAATTTTTGAACGGAGTTCATCAGCATCTTTAGACATTCTAGCCAATTCAACCTTCGCTAATGCAATCTTGGCATCTAATGCTTCAAGAGTTTCATTATTAGCATTAATAGCTCGCTCACTCTTTTCAAGTTCAGCAATAGTCATCTGTGCCTTTACAAGACGGCATTTTGCTTTCCTTTTCATTTCCCCAAACCGATGGAGGGGGCTGAAAGAAGATAGCGGTTCAGCTTTCAAATCACTCTTCATTTCTTTAGGAGTACCTTTTGGCTTCCTCTTCGATCTGTCACTTTTCGTTGCGGGTTTTTTCTGTCGCACAACACTTTTGGATTCTTTCTTTTCTTTAAAGTCAGTGACAATCGATGAAGATGCCTTAGTAACCTTCCTCTTGATTGTTCTAGATTTCTTATCAACACCAAGAGGAAGGGTAGATGAAGAGTGTTTGAGTGATGATAATTGCGAAACGATCGGATTTTCAATAATAATTTGCTCATTTGGTTCTGGCACATCTGCAAAGTTAACGAAGTCGTTAATATCAAAATCATTTATCGAATCTTGACTCGATAAATGTAATACTGGAATATTTTCAAAATCAGTCTGATCGATATCAACAAGTGGTGAACCATCTTCAGCAATCAATAGCGGCATAGAGCTCATGATTATTAAGGTCTGAGGAATGATATGTGATAGCAATAGAATGTGGATAGGAAAGGTGATGATGTTACTGAGACCTCACCATTTATAGAAGAAAATAAACTAGCGCATGCGCTCTTTCATCAACTGGCACATGCGCTCTCTCACTAAACTATTCACGCATGTAACAATCTTTGTCATTTAAGAGGAAAACTTTGTGTTGCATGCATGTATTTTTAAATGTTAGAAAATAATACAAATAAATTCAAAATATATATATATTTATTAATAATAGAGGACAATAACGATAATAAAAAATGAAAAATGTTAATATGTCTCTGTGGATGTGGAACGTTCTTTGACTCTATTCCTCAATAGTTGTTGCTCGTGCGTCAAACACCAACATTGAAAAAAATGGATTCTCCTATTGGGGTAGAGTTGACCAACCTTCTCACACAGATCCCAAGTACTTCTACATGCATTGCATACATGATTCCAACAATTCATGGAATATGTATCACAACGCAAACAACGTTGCAGTGGAGTTGGAACGGCAGCACAGATACCACAAATATTTCTACAGATACCTATATTGTTAAATATTATAGGTTCGGAACACTTCAGACACTGTAACTGTTGTTGACGATAATCCGATTTTGTTCGCTTCGGTGGATGAGAAGGAGGCGATAGTTGAATCCGCAACACGCAATCACTACACATACCAGTACATGGATTGATTGAATCCTTAGGTCTACTTATTTGACAAAAGTAGCACACAATAGCCCCTGCAATCATCATTGGGTAGACACACACTTTTGGTTTTTCATTCCACTCTTTTGGAAACGGCATTTTACTAATTCGATTAGAAATATAAAGAGATGACTTACAGAAACTCTGAATGCTCTCTCCTATACCTACGATCTCTATTTATACAAATCAACATCATGTGGAAGTATAGTGGGATAACTTCTCCTACTATTCCACTCTAAACGAGTCAAGTGGGAGTCGCATCACCTCCTATATAAGTTGACTTGCAAACCTAGAGTTCATTCATTCACTCTCTACAACTGTGAGCAAACAACAACAAGATGAATTCTGCAAAAATAAATGCTGCATTAAATAGAATAGCTGCTGTTGATGAAAACAATTGGATAGACGAATCAGATGATGAGGATGTCAATGTTCCGCTAGAGGAAGTAATAGTTGAAGCAGAAGATGTTGGAGTCGATGAAGATGAGATAGACGAAGTTGAAAACGAGGCCAACCAAAGCGACGAAGATGATGACGTGATGGAGTTTGAGAGGGTCATGGATGAAGAAGGAGATGATGAAGGGATAGAAGCTGACACAACTGAAGGTGATGGTGCTATGAGGATCGGTATGCGAACACTCAATGTCAGTGAGACACTGGAAGATCCCTTGGATTTGTATTGTGCATTGGATGCATACGTATTGATCAGCACAATAGATGGAGAGAACAAAAAACTATGTTGGTGCTGCTTTCGGTTTTATTCGCATAGAAACAATAATGGAGGGTGGTATGCCCATGTCAACACCCACAACACTGTCTCAATTATGGAAATGGGACAGAATTGGTGTGAAGCTTGCGAGAGGCCACTAACAAACTTCACCCGAGTATCTACATGTATTATATGTAATAATGTCCAACCTGTGGCACAATAACCGTGGACCTACTGGTCAAAAAAAAAACAACAGCCCTTTTCAGGGCTACATTATTCACACAAACAGTAGTTAGTTGTATTAGTATTCATAGATTATGTGACAAATGAATACTTTGATTAATAAAAGTCTAAGTTGGAAATTTGTTAGTCTTTGAATATCTATACATTATATGACAAATAAATTACTACTTTGACTGAAAAGTCGAAATTTGGAATTTGATAGTCATTGAATATCTATGCATATGATGAGTACTACTTTAAATGAAAGTTGAAGTTGGCATTTGTCAATCATTCATATGCATATAATGATGAATACTTTCACATACATATATTTCGTTTGAGATTATAATGTTAACATAATGTTAACAATGGTATGAATCTGTTTCTGTTTGAAAGTATAATGGTAGCTCTGAAAAGAGCTATTTTTTTTATTGTTTCAGTCTTTAATTGTAGCCCTGAAAAGGGCTGTTATTTTTTTATTAATCCATGCAATGATATGGACTAACGCTCCTCATCATCAGAAACAATAATTATGGTATCGTCATCTGAATCAGATGATATACTAATGATATCATCCTCATAGTAGTCATCTGAATCAGATGATATACTCATGATGTCGTCGTCGTCATAATCAGCTGAATCAGATGATATACTAATCACATCATCCGCATTATTATCGTCAACAGCATCTATGTCGTCCTGAATACCTTGTTCCACTCGTTCTGCGAAATCATCAGGAAGATCATAGATTCGCTGCAGAAATTGAGCGAAGGTTGTACTCAAATGATCAGACGTTGAATCTATTTCATGTACTTGGATGGGTCCTGTACTCGACATTGTGGAAGAATGATATAGAACTGGGATTGTTGCTATATTTATATTGGAAGAAATGAAATGGAGGGGGTGAAATGTAGAACAGTGTTTGAGATTCGAAAACATCAAGAATGAAACTCTGAGCGATTATTAGGAGAAATTCTAGTGATTATTATGGAAAAAAAACTAATAAGAGGGAGAGGAAGGGAGGAAGACACTGCCCCAGCCTCGCAGTGCCTCGTGTACACCAACCAAAAAGTGTGTACTCCGTGGAAGGAAAGGAAAGGAAATGATGGACGAGTAGATGATTATATGTCATCATCGGAATTGAGGACATCATCATCGATTAGGATTGGGGATGGCGGAGGACTATCCTCGATGAGGATAGGGGATGGTGGAGGACGTCTAACGTCAAGCTCGTCATCAGCATCATCACCAGAGTCGTCGTCGTCATCATCGTCGTCGTCGCTACTCATTGGGACAATGTCATCATAAGCAGGGTCCCACCATCCGTCAGGATCTGGATATTCCGAGTCATCCAAGTGTCCTTCGTCACTGCCAGTGACATGCTGAACTTGCATCCTGATGTCGTGATCCCGGTATTCGTATGGCGGACTGTGGGGTTCCGTGGTGGAAGAGACAACCTGTACCTGGCTGTTATCCCAGTAATTGAAGTTGTACCCCTGATCCGGGCAGCTATAGGGTTCGGAGGTTGAATCGGGTTCCATCTCGATGCTAGCTGATCAACTGAATGTTTCATCAGATGATTTCTACTTTTATACTTTCGAGAGGGAGTGGGAGAGGAGTGGAACATTGAGTAGGGGTAAATTGTAGTGTGACATAAGACATATTCAATGAGTAGGGGTAAATTGCAAAGTGACATAAGACATATTCAATGAAAGAGATACTTGAATGGATAAAATACAAATGAAATATACTTGTCGATTTCACTATGAAACATGTCTATTTTTTTATTTTTTAAATTTTCTTCACATGAAATTATTTACAAGTGATTAGAGAACACAAAAATTGATGTGAGGTATTTGTCTAGAAGAACTTGGAATTGAAATAAAAAAATAATAATGATAATAAGAGGAAGTGAAGAAAAATGCTCCAACCATCGCATTGTTCAATGTGTACCAAACCAAAAAACAGTGTACACCCTTTATTTCACTTCCTTTTCCTTTATTCAATATAAACTTAACAAATATAAACTTAAAACTACCATAATTAAATACTCCTAACTAACCTAAAACTAATCTTACATTTACACTTCATCTACAAAAAGAGTGTCCATAACTGTCACTACTTTTTTGTACAGCTCTATCGAAGAGGTCTTTGCTTTACACCTTTCCTGCAGAGATGCATAATTCCGATCTATTTCGGCCATTTCCTTTTGGAGTTCCCTCCGTCGGTTATCCATTTCAGCCATTTGTCGCTTCATGGTAACCAACTCGGCCTCGCTAGATCGGGCAGCTCGTTCTGCTTTCTTGCATCTCTGCAGAAAAACACTCATCTTTTCACTAACCTCTCCGATAGGCTGTGGCACCAACACCTCAGGATCCGCCGGTGTCGCTGGCAGCGGTGGTAGTCGCGTCACCAACGGCGACAATATCACCAACTCCGGAGAAGGACTCCTCGGAATTTCCACTGCTGCTGGTGCTGCTGCTGGTGTGGAGGCCCTCTTACGAGAGGTCGAAAAACTACCTGCATAAGGATTAGTCCTATTGCAAGTAGCTCGGTACTTTGAAATAGGACCAACCTTTGCTGCAGGTCGTTGGCAAACCTTCTTCACAGCCCTGACTTCCTCCTCCTCCTCGAATAAGTCAGGGCTAGAAGATCTGCACCTAACTCGCGAACGCGAAGTGGTTGGCTGGTCAACCGTCACCGCTCTCGAAGATGCTGCCTCCTCCTGGTCAGCGGACACCGGCAGAATAGACGCCACAGCATTATTCACCTCCTGTGTATTGGTTGCCATTCTGAAAAAGAAGAAATAATACAAAGTTAGTTGATATAAAAAATAACATTCCTAATTTACTTACTCAAATATCAAGTTGGTCGTTGGAACGTACTGCCTTGTTGTGGAGTGGACTGCTCTCGATGAGATGACTTCTCGAACTGAATGTTGTGGAGTGCTCTCCGGAGGGTATCGACTTCGATGCGTGAGCGGTGGGAAAATGGTGGGAGCGCACATGCGCGATGAGGGTAGGGGTGTACATGCGCAAATGTTGGGAGTCGGGGGGGCGGGGCTTCGGGGAGGGGAGGGGCGGGGCTTCGGAAAGGGGGCGGGGCTTCGGAAAGGGGCGGGGTATCCGAAAAGTTGGTGGCGACGGGGGGGGGGGGGGGGGGGGGCGTGGCCCTAACGGGCCCCGCCCACTGCCTGGGCTCCGCCCAGGTGGGTGGGGCCTCCGGCCCCAGGTAGGCGGGACATCTGGAGAGACATCTACGCCCTCTTCGCGCGCGCGTTCGTAACATAATATGCAACCGAACACCTAACCTAACGTATTAACGTATTAACGTAACCTAACCTAGTACGCTAACCTACCGCTATGCAACCGAACACCTAACCTATCGTATGTATTAACGTAACCTAACCTAGTACGCTAACCTACCGCTATGCAACCGAACACCTAACCTATCGTATGTATTAACGTAACCTAACCTAGTACGCTAACCTACCGCTATGCAACCGAACACCTAACCTAACCTAACCTAACCTAACCTAACCTAACCTAACCTAACCTACAGTAACTATTAACCTAACCTAACGAGGGAATACTAACCTAACACCTAACCTAACGTAAGTATGCAGCTAACCTAACGTAGCTATTAACCTAACCTAACGAGGGAATACATTCACCATGTTGGTTCCATTAATACATCATCAGTTGGTTTTGGTTTTGGTTGTATTATTCTATGATTTGGATTAATGTTCAGTCCTGGATATCCCAGTCCACCTGATGATGATGGCCTGACTTTATAGTTTCTCTCCAAAACTTCTTTATGGTTTTTCTCCAATACTTCAACTCTCTGTTCCAGTACATCATACTTTTTCATTGTAGTCCCTGTTATGTTTGACATAGCATCAAATTTTTTATTTGTAGACGCTGTTATGTCAGACATTTTTATGTCTACATCACTTGTAAGTTTGTCAAATTTACGAGTGAAAGTTATCCGAGCCTCTGCAATTTTATCGTTAAATGCTTGCCGGGCGTCCCGAGCAATATTGCCTATTGTGGATTGTATTGCAGCTTGTAGGGCTAGAAGTATAACTTCCTTTGCTCCATTAATTTCCCCCTCAAGATATGATACAGTTACACAATCACTCTTGTCAATTGGTTCACTTGTATTTTTCAATATTTTCCTTTGCATGTCATAATGACCATCTTTTGTTAATTTAAAACCATTCCCAGGAGGACCTCGAATGACATTACCACCCCATTTTCTTTTTCTACCAAACTTATCGATTGTTTTAGACATTGTGCACTCTACGATGATTCTCTTCAAACTGATATTTCTGTCATTTACATTATACTATATATTGCAGTAATTGATTAGGGAAATAGAAATAATACAAATAAAATTTTAATCATTTTATATTCATTACAGTAATACATATACATACATACATAATACATTAATATCACATTACTTCTATCATATATTATTAATTATAAATGGCTACATAAATATCAATATTGAATTTTCCGGTTTTGAAGATATTGAATGATATTTCAATCATTGATCTCGGCAGATAATAAATTAATCAATTGATCCAATGGAGTCTCCTGAGATTGTGATTGTTGAATAATATTACTTATCCAACGAATGTTCTCATTTGGATCGTTTTCATAAAATTCAATATCATTATGACCCCAAGGAAGAGTGTGGGTAGTATTCGGAATGATAAATCGTTTATCATCGTGATATGATAATGCAACTTTATTTTTTAATTCAGTATACATATCATGTAACACGCTTCTAAATGAATTCATCTTTCTGAATATCATACCACCTTGTTCGACGATTTTTTGATAATCTTCGCATGTCAATTCATTCTTTATTACAGATCGTTTAACCCCTTTGGCTTTCTTAAATTCACCATCAACAGATTTCACATAATATGCTTTAGCACCTGTACCATAAAAACTCATGATTGGATCATTTGGAAATTCATCTTTGAAGTTACCCAAGACTGAACTTGTTACTGGAATATTGAATTGGTTAACTATACTGTAATTGGATGTATCAAATCTACTTATGTTAGTTTTTATGAATTCATAAAAATTTTCTGTGTTTACTTTAAGAATGAGCGAGTCGGTATCTGTGTAAAGTAAAGAGACATTTTCATCAAAGTGTTGTTTGATGCATCCATAGAAAAAGTCATACATGACTGTTTTAGATAATTCTAATATGGAAAATCCCAAATATAATGGTTTATCGTAATGAACCTTCACTCTACCCAATTGAATGGCAACGAAATTATCAGTGAAAATTGAACAATTTTTGAAATTTGGTTTGGCTATGAGAGTGCTGGCACCTATATTTTTCTTTATATTTTCCCAATGTGTAACGAGTCTAACATCAATTCGATTATCTACATTCTCCATTGTCTTTCCATACACCGCATTATTCATTAGTTTATAGAAATCTTTAACAGATTTGTTGTTAGACCTATTACGCATTTCAGTATTAAGATCTATATAGGGTTTCATCCAGCATGATTGTTTGAATTTCAATACTCTATGTGTATTCATTACAATCAATCCATTTTTGACAGCTTGCTGTAGATTCCTATAATGAACAATATATTTTCTTTTATCATTCAAATTTGGAATTAATTTGGGAATTTTCGATTGTGTACGAGGTGGTATTATTTTTTCGACTAAAAATGGAAGGTCAGAATGTTTATCATGCAACTCTTGTGGATAATGAATGTCCACTTCAAATACATACCCATACGGACTATCAGTACTCACATCCATCACATCGAGATTAAGAATTTCATTTGGTGTCAACCATGTAAATTCACTTGTTGGTAGAGGTTGTGACATACTGTGACCGTATAGATTTGTTGCATCTAAATATGTAATGAATGTGGAAGGTTCGTTGGGATTATAATTGGGTAAAAATCTATTATTTGCTATATGTTTCCTCTCGCTACATTGACTAATTCCACCTCGTATACCTTTTTGAAAAAAGTGAATCATATCAATGTCAGTTAGTAATTCCAATTCAACATTAGTGAACTTCAACATGGCATCCCATGATAATCCAGGTGCAGTGTAATATTGTGCCGGATCTAAGTTATATATCTCTAAACTTGTGGTGCGGAAGTTTTCAAAAATATCACATAGTAGCAATACATCCGACTTCAAATACAAATCAGAGTATTCCCCCAAATTCTGACACTCGAATAAATTCCAAACTTTTCTAGCCCTATCATAATCAGTTTCCGATATATGTTCACAATTGAGTGTGTCATAAAACTGATTTTTTGTCGGAAGTAATGGATAATTCAATTTGTCAATGTCATCAACAAAACTATATGGAAATACACCTTTCTGTCTCATCAAATTGAATTTCTCAATTTGTGGGAAATGTTTGTGCATCTCCAAACATTGATCGGAGGTCAAGTTTGCACCCAACTTCTCCAACGAATTAGTCATAAATTTATAACTATCGATAAATCTCATTTTGAGATAATTCTTCCTAACCACACCATCTTTATCGGTATAGCTGTGTGTAAAGAGATGCTTCGTGAAAGATATATATTTCTCTTTAGTTTGCGGGATAACATCAACTTTCTCTTTATTCCTATACAATTCTTTTATGAATAAATGACAATCATAACCACTTAAATTATGAAAAATGATAGGTATGAAGTTTGGTATTTTGAAATTTAAATTACATTTCGAGTGAGCGGCATGTGATCTTTTCTTTCCTGTGACATGACAATGATCTCTTACTTTGACGTCACCATCAGTAAATGCTTTATTACATATACCACAAGTTCTGGCTGCAACAAACTGTTCTTCTTCTTCGACAGTTTGTGTATCCATTGGTTTAGGGTTTCTGAGATGATTTTCATGTATCTCTTTCAAATCATCTTCAATGCTACTCACAAATTTCTGAGCTGCATCTACACCCCTATATGTAACAAATTTTGTCAAATCATCATTATATGAACACTTTATCAAATAAGCAAATGAATATGGGGCATGTTTGAATGTTTTAATCGTGTATGAACTTCCAGGATTTGGCTCATTCACATGAATCGGTTTAAGCACTGATTCAAAATCAGCATACACTACAAATGGCACCCTCATTTGCCTCTCAAAGTTTTCAAACATTAGTTTATTTTCCGCAACCATTCTACCATATTTATTGATCTTTAAATTAGTAGTTGGTGTTGTGGTACTAATGTGATTACAATCATACATATTATGACGTAAAAGCAATCTCTCATCAGAAAAATATATCAAACATCCGTCACAAAAATATTTTTTCTGTCTATGAGCTGATAGTTGATTAGAAACTAATCTTGAAAGATCTTTGATCCAACAATAGTGACCATTACCGGAGTCATCAGTTATAAACAACAAATTGACATGTCTCCGGAGTCTTCTCTGTGAGTATCGCAATGGACCAATCACTTCATACTTCATTTTACCCTTCTCAAATGTACTCTCTAAACCGTAAACATTAATTGAAATATCATTCCTATCTTCGAATATTTCGATACTCTTATTATTAACTTTAACCGGAAAATCCATACCTGTGACATCTAAAACAGTGGAAAAATGTGGATATGACGTAAGTTCGGACACTCGACTATCTGCAGGATATAATGCTGATGTTATAGCCCAAGCAAAACAATATTGATCTTCATTACGAACATTCACAACAGCTTTCTTCCATTGAATACATTGAGGCAGCTTCACATATGAACGTCCTTCCAGTGGACTGTATTTATTAATGTTGACCTCGAGAAACAATATTTTTTCACAAGTCCAACCTGAATTATAAAAAAAAAAAATATTACTATTCAATCTTATTGAAATTTTTAAAAAATAAATACCTGAGTCACGATCCTGGAACTCAGTCGTTTGTGCCACAATTACATCACGGAATCCATCAAAAACAGCATTCAAATCTGAAGATTGGTCCACTATTTTATTTTGGGAATTAAATGACTTCGTGTCCCTCGAATCATCAGTCTGAAGAATATAATTCCCAAAAACTTCCATATTCACCTTGATGCTTTTATGGATCCTGATGGCTGATTCCAGTAATTCAATGACCTTCTGCCTAATCTTATTGAAAAATGAAATGTAGTCACTGGTTACAATCGAACTCTCCACCCTGTATGTAGCAATGCGGCAATTGAATGCATTCGTTATAATTTGAACACCGTCAGACAATTGAACACATGCATTATTTTTATGACTCATGGTTCTTCGGTGAGAATTCACTTGGCTCATAGGAATTGTCACATTACAACAATTGCACGTATACATAGGTGTTGCATTATCCACTCTCACCCGTTTCACTGCAGGCCCTCCTTGGCAACTCTGGAGCTGATGCCGACGAAGATTATCACTACGAGTGAAAGATTTACCACAGTCACAGGAATACATTTTATATAATAGTTCTCACTAACTCACTTGATGTAAACTGACATAGCCAACACTCGTACGCTTCTTAAATACACTCTGATAGGACCCGTCAAGACGTCATAGCCAACCCCACTTCTCAACTACATGCGCCAAGATTACCTCCCAACTGAATGCGATAACAGATGTCGATATACGAGCAAGCAGTGGTCGTTGCGGTCTCGGAGAGGGTAGACGCTAGGCAAACAGTCCTCGGCTGCCGTTGTGTCACCATCGATAGCGGGGCTAGAGCGAACCTTCATCGCTTCAGGAGAGGTGAGGGCAGACCGATGAATACGCATTACTCTGCCACACGTCGTGGAGTGAACATGTCGCTCTCTAGCCGTTGAACGGTTATTGCTGTGACGTCACTCCACTACTAACTTGGTGCCCTAACACCGATGGAGCATTTATTACTTGGAGGATCTTCGAAGTATGCAGACGTATGTTTGTACATAGACAAACAAGCACATGATGAAACCCTGTACCGTGCATTCTCCTACACACACACATAAACACACAAAATCTCATATGAAAAAAAAATCTGAACGATCCATGCACCAGACACTTCAAGGTCACAACGCCTTGACTTCACTGCACAACAAAAAAAACTTCACCAAACAACAACCAATAAAAAAAGCAATTAATACGTCATAGTGGTGGGGGAGGCCGAGAATCAGCTGTAAACAACTACTAATATGACTGAACATTTCGGAAATAATATATCGAAGTCGTGCACAACCTCCAACAGCATAAGTAATTCTCTTGTATTCATATCGGCCACTAAAGAGGAAGTTGAAGAAGTTATCGCTAACTTACCTAATAAAAAATCCACTGGATTAGATGAAATCCCGGTTGATATAATAAAAAAGTGTGCTTGTATTATATCACAATACCTTGCTGACATTATAAACCTATCAGTGAATTCAGGCACTTTTCTTAGTGTTCTGAAATCGGCTGCCATCATTCCCATATTCAAAAAAGGTGATACGAGCAACATAGAGAACTACCGCCCAATTGCTCTCCTGAGCATATTTTCCAAAATCATTGAAAAAATCATTTGCAAAAGAATTGCAAAGAATTGCAAATGAATTGCAAAAGAATTCACAAAGCATAAAATACTTACTGATTGCCAGCATGGTTTCCGCCCTGGCCTATCTACCGAAACAGCCATAACAGAACTTGTCCAACACATTAATGATCTGATAGACAAAAATGAGTATGTAGTTGTCATATCGTTGTCATATCGTAATTTCGTCTCCGAAAAAATCAACAACCTAGGTCTACGTGGCCCAGTGAACGACTGGATAACGTCCTTTCTTGAAGATCGGAAGATCATAGTGAGAATCGGTGAAACCAAATGGAAGGAATACGATTTAGATCTTGGAACACCGCAGGGAAATGTCATGGGTCCCTTGATCTTCCTTACCTATGTCAATGACTTGCCTCATAACATAAAGGACGGTAGAGTTTTCATGTATGCTGATGACACCTCTATTGAGGTGTCTGACACTGATCGCCAAAGACTACAGCAAAAAACTGACTCAGTTTTGAAAGATTTTGCGGATTACTGTATGCAGAATACACTAATAATGAATCAAAGTAAGACAGTAATAATTGAGTTTCACACAAAACATGGAATAGCTTCTAATTTCACCTTCGAAGTCAATAATAATATTGTTGAAACCTCCACTTCATCTAAATTCTTAGGAACGCTCATAGATTGTAACCTAACATGGGAGGATCAAATACAAATAGTATGTAAAAAAATCAACAAAAGCTTTTATATTTTGGCAACACTAAGAAATATTTTGAACACAGATTCATTATTACAGGTTTACTATGCATTTGTGTATTCCACAATTACCTACAATATTACAGACTAACATGGGGTCAGGCATCAGACATAACAAGAATTTTTGTTGCTCGGAAAAGAATCATAAGGCTTATCTTTAACATTAGTAGTCGCCAATCATGCAGACAGGTTTTCAAAACTAAACGAATCCTCACGGTTACATCAATTTATTTAATGAAACTATTAACATATATTTTCAATAACAAATATTCATTTCCCATTAATAGTGATTCACATTCTTACAACACCAGAAATAAAAATGATATCAAATTGAACAAGCCCAAACACTCCTTTTACAAAAAATCTCCCATCAATGCAGGCTGCCGTTTTTTTAACTGTCTTCCGAACGAAATAAAATACGCGGGATCCCCGGCGGTTTTTAAGTATAGACTTAGGGAACTCCTTATCAGAGAATGTTTCTATACTGTTGCGGAATTTGAATTATGCTTTTCAATTTTGAGATGATATTGAAGTGTATTTTACATAGTATGTTAGTCATCATTGTGCTTGTTTCGTCCTGTTTGTCAATTAAAACTTAATGACACTGTTTTTGACTTATCCTATCTATTGTTAACAATAGTTGAAAGGATTAATAAATATTTTATTTTATTTTATTTATTTTTTTTTTATTAATATTGAAATGTTAATATATAATGCTACGTAACGAACATTGATAGCCATTTAGTGTTGATTTCAATAACTTGTTTAAACAAAGCTACATGCCAATTACTCGACAGAGCTTTGGTAGAATTCGTCCACACTATAATAGGGCCTCCCAACAAGGAATTCTTTTACTTTCTTTCTGAATATATATTCGCCTTTAAGTAATGGCAAGGTGATTAAATAACTTCTTGCTACTGAAAATAATAAAATTTTGTGTGAGGGTTAGAGTAGGTATTGGAAGAAAAATGATATAAGATTGACGTGTGCTATAAGTTGAGGTGGTACTAAATTGATTTTTTTTGTGGATGAGACACACTATTTCCAAAATCATAAGACACATTCAAGACCAAAATTTTTTGCTTCACAAATAATGGGCGACTTGAATCCCTGTAGCTAGCCTTGCATAAATATCTGGTGGATCTTTTCTGTAGAGAGAATACCATATGGAAACGAAATTGAGAACAATTTCCCCCGAAACAAATTCCATAATGTAAATAGGACTCAATTTGTGCAAAATGAACTGATATTGTAATAGTAGTATCTAACTCTCTTGCAACAACTCTCACTGCATGACATCCTGCTTTCACATAAGTAGCCGACATGGGAATCAAATTTTAGATTTTCATCAATGAAGAGCTCTAAACATTTGTTTTTCTCCAAAATTTCAATTTTTACATTTTCTCTATATTACTTTCCCTATATTACATCTGAATGTGACCACATTTGTTTTATCGGTGTTAAATGATAAAAGATTGTAATCACACCACTCTTTCACCTTCTTATGTCGACGATGATTTGATCAAGTAAATTTGAGGCGACCTTGTTATGCCAGAGATAGTGGTGTCGTCAACGAAACATGTGTAACAATTGTGCGAAAAACTTTTTCAGTGGAGTGCAATGATGGAGTGAAAATTTTTAAGTTTGAATATTTTCGAGGATCGTTTTGGTTTGTGGCTCATTCGAATAGACCTGCGATTCAAGAAAACCCCACAAAAAAAGTCTAATGTGGTCAAATCGCGCGAATTCAGTGGCCAGTTCACATCATCTCCACATTCAATGTGGCATGTGATGTGTGGCACGTAGCGCCACACGTCGCTACGTCTGGACACGTCGTAGCTGTCCAGAACACCCAAATCAGGCTAAAAGGAGTTGGTGATCATTGACTTGTAGTACGCGCTGTTGACAGTGATGGTATGCCCAACGTCGTTCTCAGAGACGCTGATGACGGCGTCATCAGCGTCTCTGCAGGAGGCTGCTCATACTCTCTTTCTCAATTATCACTGTCAGATATATTATATTTTCAATTATTTTTGAAACTTAATTCAGTAAAACACAGGTTATGTATACTGTAGTGAACACAACTGTATAACTATAGGTATCTGAGCTTAATGTAGAGATGAGGAATAATGGGAAGAGAATCGCACAGTCGCTTGCGCATGGCGACCCGGGCCAGCAGTTGATTTCACATGCGACTGTAGATATTTCACACCAAATGTCTGTTGAGGTTTATTATGTCAGATCAAAGAATAACATGGAATGTTCGAAATAAATACATTTTTACTTTTAACCGACTCAATTATGTACGCCTATGTAACAGGCGCTTGAAAATGATTCATTACTCCGCTGTTCAAGGAAATAGACGTCAGTTACTGAACAGTATATGTGATAATTAAAACTTTTCGTTATATATTTTCAGTATCACATAATGAATATTTGAATCATTGTTATTATCATTTATGTTATCAGGTGGCGAACATTTCAACAAATTCGCAAAAAAACACATCTCACAAACAAACCGAAAACAAAACCATAGCGGTATATCAGCCACTCCATCATCAAGTACATCGTACTAATTGAATTGATACAAGAGGAGCCGCCGCAACACACAAAATCAACCCTTCCGCGTGACACATGGCGGCTGTAACATCGGTCCATGTTCATGCAAATAGACTCGATTTCGTTCGCATAAATTTGTCGAAAATTCCAGCCTAGTTTGCCATGGCGCATAAAAACATATGCTTCGAACTTCAGCATCATTACGTTTTTGAATTTTGTCGAACAAGATTGAACCGCCTCTGGTTATTATCACACACTAGGGATACATTTTTATTTTTCATCAAACTGGTGTAGTCGTGTGAGACTGGAGGATATATCAATTTCATAGTAATAATGATAATGATAATAATAATAGACTAAGGTAGATAAAGATATTGAAGACGCCATCCTGGTAGGCTATGATGAATCCCTCAGTTTCCGGCTTCAGCTCACTAGACCTGGGGACAGCGAAAGTCTGGCGCTTTAATAAGCCAAGGTCTTCAATGTTATTGAATAAGACCCCATGCATTGGATTATCCTTGTCTTACCGCAGAAGTGAGGTGAGGTGATAACAGAGTTGTGATCACCTCGTTCAGTGTCTGAAATTGAACCGAGTTCATCAGCTGCTCGAGCAGCTGCTCTTCAGAGAAATGCTCCAATTCCTGTTCTCTCATGGTCACGGACCGTGCAGAGAAAGAGAGTCGAACTCCTGACGACTTTACTGGTTCCATCCAGTACCATTCTGTCATATAGACACTCCAAACTCAAAAGTCCACGGCCTTTCTGTTGTTGCTATGAAGATGCATCGTGTTTCGGGTCTCTACGTCGAGTTGATACAGCTCCTCATGAGTCCACTCCACTACTCTAAACGAGTAGAGAAAGATTGGAGCTGCAAGCATATTTGTTGTAGCAACTTTGTACTTGCTCGACAGTTCCTATGGCCAGATCTGTCGGAGTGTGCGCTGATACTTGCCGCGGAGAGAGTTCTTCACTGCTGTTACATCTTTTGAGTGACATTGTTTCACCCCGAGGTAAGTATACGTCTCTCCGCATCCAAATGGTGTAGATGCTTCCAGCTCTCTGTAGTCCCCGCATCGTCCTCTTTTAAAATGGACCATTGCACATTTGTCTATCTTGAATTATACTGATAGCATGCGGTCTTTATTCAAGATAACACGGAATTAACAGTAACAAGATATAATGAAGCAAAATGTGATGAATGGGTGAGGTTCAGCTATTATAGCTGCTCATACACCTAACCTTTCAAATTTATACAAGAATTGCAAGGTATCATATATAAATAATTAATTATTATATAATACAAAGTCGCGGTATGGAAAAACAAGATCTGGGAAATCGAAACCTTTATGATAGCCTGAGGAAACTATTATAATGTTAGATTACTGCCTCATTGAGATTAGAGCTTTGAGTTATTTTTCTGAGTTTTTGAAAGATAACTGGAATCTACAGATGAGCCGTTACGATTTAGCTGGCATACAGGATGTATCATAAGAACGTTAAAATATACAAGTGACGTGATCCACCACATACTCAGTTTTTGTAATGTTCTCAGCAATTTCACTCAGCGCCCTATTAGCTGAGTAATCTGCATCGATATGGAAAACTGTAAATATTTCGAAAATGATCACATCCAGCGTTGTTGAGGATTCGTACTTTTTCAACTTGGAGAAGGTGTGAAAATCAGGTTTTTTCATTTAAAGTACCGAAAGTTTACTGTCAAAAAAGTTAGAGCAATTTGAAATAAATAATGACAGCGCCCTCTAGATGTAACATGTAAATCAATATTAAATCATGATTTCCCACGTGAGAAAAACTCGGGATACTATACTATTTCCTGAGGAAAACTATGAATCGGAAATACCTTTCTGAAGGCATTATCGCTAACTGGGATGATGTGAATGGTACCATCTGTACATCGAGGTATTTGTAATACACATCAACAATAATTAGGAGATGATATCCTTGCCATTTCAGTAATGTATCGGCTACTCATTTCTCCCAATGAATAAAAAAAAATCGTCGTTACTTCAATCCAATCATTTTTCACAGTTTCATAAAAAATTAGATAGATTCGAATATAGATCAATCAGTCATACCAATTTTTTTTTATTATTGCTGATAATTTCTCAACTCTTGACAACTTCCATTTGAAGCATATTTTGCCATCTCAAATCTATATGGTATACATCAGGGATTCCCAACAATATTTTTCCAAGGACCCCCTCACACATTTGACATAACGGCAAGGACCCCTAATAATTCATAAACCTAAAGTTGAAATATTCTAGTCCCCCCTTCAATAAGCTAACCTTGATAACTTGCCATATCACATTACCAAGTACCTAAAAAAAAACCAAATTAAGAGTTTTCATTTCTTTATTGGTTTAGAAATAAAGGTTGAGATTTTAGAAAAAAAGATTGAGCCGAATTTTTTTTGTTGAATGTTGTCTTTATTGTAATACATTTTTCAAAAACTGTTGAAGATTTTTCTTAATGAGGTAAGTTGAATCTGAAATGTTTGGTTCCAGACTTGACACTTTCACTCTGAAATCCGACCGCATGTCGAGCCGATTCCTGTACTTGTTTTTCATGAAGTACATGAAAGAAAATGCTTGTTCACACCGATACGTAGTTGCAAACGGAAGTATCTTTTTCATTGCCTTATCTCCAAGCTTTTTGTAGTCCTTGCGAGCTTTTGCCCAGAAGTCTGCAAATTGTTCACTATTAAAAATGCTTTTTATCGTACCACAGCTAGACATATCTACAAATTGGTCTTGTTCTTCTTCTTGGATTCTATCTATTTCTTGGCAGCTAAAGGGATTTTGAATCCAACTATCGCCAGGATCAGGTTCAGGGAATATTCCCCAAAAGTGGAGGCCAGGCTGCATAGATGCTCAGCTACAGTACTCTTTATCTGTTCAGGAAGACTCACCTCTGAAGACTCCAGAAATTGTTTTTAAAGTGGGAAAGTTACTGAATGATTAATTTTTAATTCGAGTCGCCCAGATCTGGCACTTTTTGACCATAGCACTAATCTTGTCTTCAACTTTGAACATGTTTACATTGTGCCCTTGCAAACTCAAGTTTAACACATTCAAATGTTCAAACACATCAGCTAAGTAGGCAGTTGAGCAAAGCCAAGAAAAGTCTTGGTGTCAAGAAAGGAACACACGAATCTCATCTCTAAGCTCACAAAACCTCGTCAAGATCCTACCTCGTGAGAGCCATCTTATGGTGGCCATATACGCTACGAGAAATCGTGACGATCAGACTGTACAGTTCGAACGGTGCAGTTTATCGTAGCTGGCATACAAGCTATACACGCTACGAGAAATCGTTGCGATCAGACGGTACAATAAGCGGCGCCGACGCATACGTGTCAGTGATGGCTTCGACGGACGACGGTTTAGCAATTATTGGATTACTATTCGCCCTGAAGGAAAAAAAAGTGAAGCGGAAAAATCGGAGCATCTGGTGTAAAGAATGGCTAATGAAAAGAAGAGTTCATTCTCATGTGAATTTGTTGGCGGAATTAAAGCTTTTTCCAAAAGACTGGCATAATTTTCTAAGAATGGATCACAATACGTACTTACATCTACTGAATTTGGTAGCACCAATTATCGAGAAGCAAGACACTACTATGAGAAATGCTATTCCACCCCACGAGAGGCTTGTAGCTACTTTGAGGATTTTATCAACAGGAAGAAATTGAAGATTTGAAATTCTCTAGCATCATTTCATCTCAAGCCTTGGGTCGCATATATACCGGAAACCTGTGAAGCAATATATAAGGTGAATTTCACTAGTTCGGACTTCCATTGTCTACTATATAAAATGATTTGAAATCCTGAAACGAGTAAAAAAGAATAATTAAAAAAGAATAGTTGAAAATAACAATTATATTAAGCAACAATAAACCTGAAATGAAATGATAGTGAAATAACCTACAAGTAAAAAATATAATGATTGAATAAATAAAAAATTAATGGAAAAAAAATAATAAAAAAATAAAAAAGTGTAGAGATTCCAAGTCACGTTAGTTCACGACGTTTCGATTGTTGGTATCTACAATCGTCTTCGGGTGATGACTGGACTGATTCCTCCGAGAGATGACTATTTTATAGGCCGTTGAAATACTTTCACTTTCTCTACTTTCCATTTTCCGCTTCACTGATTCCGTGAGAGATGACCGTTTTGGCGGGAGTTGGTCATTTTTCGTTTGATGATGGGTTTCCATATGTTTCGTATATCTACGCTGGCCTGGCTGAATACGTTGTTGGACAACATGTATGCGGCTTCCTTAAATTTTCTCCTGAACCAATGTTCCTCTCTGTGCAAGATCTCAGCTTGGGACCACTCGATGTTGTGTTGATGGGTCCAAACATGGTCTGCTATTCCTGATTTGCTGGTTTCTCCTCGCTGTGTGTGCTTCTTGTGTTCGGCAATGCGAACATTCAATGGCCTCTTAGTTTCACCAATATAGGATTTTCCGCACTCACAGGGTATCCGGTAAATGCAATTCTTGGAATCGCAGTCTGCGTTTGGGGGCCTGGTTTTCGTGAGGCTGCTACGGATAGTGTTACCGGATCTGAAACAAGTTCTAATGTTGTACTTGGAACCACCAATCCTTCTTATCCTCTTCGATAATCCTCTGATGTAGGGAAGTGCAAGCACTGGTTGTGACGGCTTCTCTTCCTTGCGAGGCTCCTGTTGTCTTTTCTACCATCGCTTTGGAGTATCCATTCCGCTGAAGATCATTTTTGATGATGTCTAGTTCCTTCTCGAGACCTTCCTTTGTATTACAGAGCCCAAAAGCACGGTCTAATAGAGTCTTGATGATTTCTCTTTTTGTCGATTGATGGTGGTTGGATTCGTGGTTCAGATACTGTCCCGTATGAGTGGGTTTTCGGTATACAGAAGTTTCCCACTTAGTGTCGGTCCTCTTCACCAAAACGTCTAAGAATGGCAATTCATTGTGGATTTCCTTCTCCATTGTGAAAGTGATGGAAGGTCTCACGCTGTTGATGTGTTTCAGAAAGGCGTCTAGTTCAGTATTCCCATGGTTCCATATTATGAAGGTGTCGTCAACATATCTCAACCAGACTCGAGGTTTCTTGTGGGCTTCTTCAATGGCCAGAGTTTCAAACCACTCCATATATATGTTGGCTATGACTGGTGAAAGTGGCGATCCCATGGCAGTCCCTCATCTTGTGTGAAGAATTCGTCCTTCAGTTGGAAATAACAGTTTCGTACACAGCATCCTAGTAATTCCATAATTACTTCTATAGGCTTTCCACGTCGAAACTAATTAGTTGATCTTCCTGTGTGACTTCAATTGACCCAAGTAGTTCGACAAAATGTCTTGAATTCTTCACAAAAGACGATGTTTTTCCTTGTAATGGTTGTATTAAGGGAAGTAAAAATCTAGACAAGTTTTGAGTAGCCGAATCTCTGGAGCTGATGATCGGTCTAAGCGGAACGTCCTTCTTGTGGATTTTGGGTAGACCCAAAATCCACATTTTATATAGTAGACAATGGAAGTCCGAACTAGTGAAATTCATCACGAAACATTGTCAATCACCTTCAAACAATATATAAGGTTCTCCGCAAAGACTATTTTAAGGTAAGAAATAAAAAACTACTATTACTTGGAATGTAATGTTTATTAAGTTGTACTTGATGGTTTAACATTGAGTAAAATTAGACAAAAAAGTAGCCGCTGTATTTTGCATTTGTTGGGACTGATCTTGTTGAGAAGTTGGCAGTATTGGGGTTTGGAGAGTTGACTGGGAGCCTGGATGTGTTTGGTAATCATAATTTGAATTCTGATAAGGTACGGGGCTAGGATTGTTTCCAACAGGGCTGGGAGTATGTGCAACGGGGCTGGGAACGTTGTAACCATAATTATTAAAACACACACTGGTTGAATCCATCACTTGTGTAAAATAGTCAAATTTTCCATCTCTGCTGGAAATAATGTTTCATTAATTATTTTTTCGGCCAAAATACGTTGATGTTTTGTAAGGTATCTCAGCTTAGCTGCGACGTTTCCTCCATAAATATCAAATCGATCATTAGTAATTGCAGGCCTTTTGAAATGGTTTTGAACAGACTGTAAAACTTCAGTAGTTAGGTTGTCATTTGCATTCCTTTTTGGCCGACTCCTATTAAACAACGTGTTTGTAATTGAACGAGTATCGGGAGATGACTGTGAAGTTGTTTGTGTGGCTGGAGGTGACTGTGGAGTTGACTGCGTGGCTGGAGGTGACTGTGGAGTTGACTGGGCGGCTGGAGATGCTTCACTTTCAATTTCCTGAAACAATTAATATTTTTACAGTTCCCACGCTCGGAAGCAGAATGGAAGGATGTGACCGAAGTGTTCGAAAAGAGATGGAACTTTCCGCACTGTCTAGGCGCAATGGATGGAAAGCATATAGCAATTTTTTTTCCTGATGGATGTGGCTCAGAGTATTTCAACTGTAAAACCCTCATAGCATGGTGTTATTGGCAATCGTTGATGAAAATTATCGATTTCTTTTATGTGATTTTGGAACAAATGGAAGAATTTCAGATGGTGGCGTACTCACAAACACTAAGTTTTTTGTAAAACTTGATAATAATCAGTTGTGTATTCCAACCGGCACAGTTGTCGCACATAGTACTAGAAAGTTGCCTTATGTGTTTGTGGCTGACGATGCGTTTCCACTTAGAACAGATTTAATTAAGCCATTTAGACAAGCAGACTTGACCACAAATAAAACCAGAATTCTAAATTACCGCGTATCACGAGCAAGGCGCATTGTCGAAAATGCGTTTTGGATCTTGGCATCTCGATTTAGAATTTTTCACACAAAAATTAGTATTGATCCGAAAATAATAGAGTCTGTCGTGATGGTCAGTTGTGCTTTACATAATTATTTAATGAAGACTTCAGGAAGTTCTTACTGTCAACAAGAATGCTTCGACGTAGAAAATGTTGATGACGGGTCAATAACCCAAGGATATGATACACTGAATTCAGCGATAGTTAATTTGCAACGAAGAAATCTTGGTAATACTTCGATTGCCGCAAAAAAAGTCAGAGAAGAATACATGGAATATTTTGCAAGCGAAGGCAGCGTTCCGTGGCAAAATAATTTTATACGTTAACTTTGAGAATAAACGATTTGATAAAAAAGTTATGTACTTTTATTTATTATTTATTCATGTAATAATATAAATAACTATGGAGCATTCTCAATATGGCCGGATTTATATGGCCTCTGCCTACCCCTCTGGGAGACAGGCGTGACGCATATGTATGTAACTTTCCTCGTTGTCTGTTGATTCGTCGTCCATATTAGAGCGTGAACGTCTTGGTTCTTCTTGGTCATCCAAAAACAGCAACATAGAGTAATACCATAGTTTTGGTTTATACACGTCTTGGGTTCCTGCTCCTGATTGTTTTGAATCAGCGATCTTCTTACGCTCTTTTTTGTAAGTAGAGCGAATGTTCTTTATTTTTTTTACAACAGCATCTTTGTCAGCCATAGGGTCTACTGTTTTCAATTTTTCAACCAGCTTAGTATATGCTGAACGTTTCAAGTCACGATTGTGATACTCTTTGCCTTCAATATTCCAGAGACAAGGTTCACTGCGATATAACTCAAGAAATTCTTCAAGCCATTCTCGATTAGTTTGAGACGCCATGTCGCGTGCGCACGTCTACCCGAATGTCGATCGACGACAAAACTGAACACGAAAACGGAACGAGCGCATACACATTTCGATCAGTCGGCACAGTTCGTCCGATTCCGATAAATCAATTGAAATTTTTGTATTGTTCCGTTCGACTGTACAGTCTCAAAAAATCGTGCGAAACTGCACAGTTTTATCACATACATGTAGCGATTTATCGGTACCGTTCGAACTGTACAGTCTGATCGTAACGATTTCTCGTAGCGGCCATCATTACTTCCATATGAATAAGAAGTTGTTCATGCTCACTGCCAATTTCTTTGCACAACAAAGAAAATAATCTGGATTTTGATGTGGTTAATAATTTGAACTACATCGTTAAGGGTTTTCTGCAAATATTCAGGCAACTTTTGGCAACTAAGGCTTCAAGGATGAATACAGTCCATTTCACCTCTGGAGCAACTTCTTTGGTACAGCTTGAAGTCCTGTAATATGATGTTTTTGAAAAAAATATTTAATGCAGTAAAAATATCTTCTGCTGTTGTGTGAAGTAGTTCCCACGAAGAAAGAAAATCTTCGAATATCTGGTCCTCCCACAAATATCGTGTCAAAACCAACATTCTTGCTTTTTTGATATATCTGTACTTTCATCCAATTGCAGAGCGTACATGTCACATGTCTTAAGTCTGACCAGCAATGTTTCTTCAATGTTACTTGCCATATCAGTAATTCGTCTGTATTCCTACAGAAAAACTATTCGCCCATCTAGTGACGGCACTAGACTGCGCTAGGTGCGCTAGCGTTAGTTGCTGGACAATGCCAGACGAAATTAAGTTATCATTCGCTTAGTGCTCAGAAAGTTACAAAAACTCAAAATCTATTACTGAGCCAGTGTACCATATATGTATATTTTTATAAATTCTAATGATATTTTGCGGACCTCCAGGGGTTCGCGGACCACCTGTTGGGAACCACTGCTATACATGGTATGATACCCTCTAAGGTTAACACCAACGATGGAAATACTTCGATAAATCGCCTTCGTTGATGCAAAATAATGCTCACAATTGCCTTGAATAATTTTTGATATATGTCTTCTGCTTGTCCTATCTTCAGATTATAGCCTCGATCGTGTGCAGGGGTTGTTATTATTCGCTTCAATAGGCCTCGAG